>NC_086197.1:48573579-48876610 GCF_035770615.1 Melospiza melodia melodia
AAGCGGGGCAGCTTACTTTTGTTTGCCAGGGAAACGGGCCGAGGTTTGTGTTTGGGGGCCTATGGCTGGGAGTGACCGGCTGGCTCCTGGAAAGCTACAATAGGCAGGATGGTGACCAGACCCATGGTGGCACCAGTGCCAAGTTGGGCTGGTTTGATAGTACCAAGTTGCTCCTGCAATCTGCCATCAAAAAGTTGGCCGGCGAGTTTTGTTTTCCAGGGAAAAGCGCCGTTGTTTGTGTTTGGGGGCCTGTGGCTGGGAGTGGCCGGCTGGCTCCTTAGAATCCACGATACGCAGGATGGTTCCCAGACCCAAGGTGGCACCAGTGCCAAGTCGGGCTGGTTTGATACTACCAAGTGGTTCCTGCAATCTGCCATCCAGAAGCAGGGCAGCTTACTTTTGTTTGCCAGGGAAACGGGCCGTGGGTTTTGTTTGGGGGCATATAGCTGAGAGTGGCCCGCTGGCCCCTGAAAATCCACGCTAGGCAGCATGGTTCCCAGATGCAAGGTGGCACCAGTGCCAAGTCGGGCTGGTTTGATGGTGCAAAGTGGCTCCTGCAATCTGCCATCCAGAAGCGGGGCAGCTGATTTTTGTTTGCCAGAGAAAAATTCCGTGGATTGTTTTTGGGGGCATATTGCTGGGAGTGGCCGGCTGGCTCCTTAAAATGCTCGATACGCATGATGGTTCCCAGGCCCAAGGTGTCACCACTACCAAGTCGGCCTGTTTGGGGGCCTGTGGCTAGGAGTGTCCTGCTGGCGCCTAAGAATCCACGATACGCAGGATGTTTACCAGACCCATGGTGGCACCAGTGCCAAGTTGGGCTGGTTTGATAGTACCAAGTGGCTCCTGCAAACTCCATCAAAAAGTTGGCAGGCGTGTTTTGTTTTCCAGGGAACAGCGCCGTTGATTTTGTTTGGGGGCCTGTGGCTGGGAGTGGCCGGCTGGCTCCTTAGAATCCACGATACGCAGGATGGTTCCCAGACCCAAGGTGACACCAGTGCCAAGTCGGGCTGGTTTGATTACACCAAGTGGCTCCTGCAATCTGCCATCCATAAGTGAGGCAGCTAAGTTTTGTTTGCCAGAAAAAAGGGCCGTGGTTTTTGTTGGGGGCCTGTGGCTGGGAGTAGCCGGCTGGCTCCTTAAAATCCACGATAGGCAGGATGGTTCCCAGACCCAAGGTGGTACCAGTGCCAAGTCGGGCTGGTTTGATAGTACCAAGTGGCTCCTGCAATCTGCCATCCAGAAGCGGGGCAGCTTACTTTTGTTTGCCAGGGAAACGGGCCGAGCTTTGTGTCTTGGGGCCTATGGCAGGGAGTGACCGGCTGGCTCCTGAAAAGCTACGATAGGCAGGATGGTGACCAGAGCCATGGTGGCACCAGTGGCAAGTTGGGCTGGTTTGATAGTACCAAGTGGCTCCTGCAATCTGCCATCAAAAAGTTGGCAGGCGAGTTTTGTTTTCCAGGGAAAAGCGCCGTTGTGTGTGTTTTGGGGCCTGTGGCTGGGAGTGGCCAGCTGGCTCCTTAGAATCCACGATACGCAGGATGGTTCCCAGACCCAAGGTGGCACCAGTGCCAAGTCGGGCTGGTTTGTTAGTACCAAGTGGTTCCTGCAATCTGCCATCCAGAAGCGGGGCAGCTGAATTTTGTTTGCCAGAGAAAAAGGCTGTTGTTTTTGTTTCGGGGCCTGTGGCTGGCAGTGGACGGCTGGCTCCTGAAAATCCATGATACGCAGCATGGTTCCCAGACCCAAGGTGGCACCAGTGCCAAGTAGGGCTGGTTTCATAGTACCCAGTGGCTCCTGCAATCTGCCATCCAGAAGAGGGGCAGTTGAGTTTTGTTTTCCAGAGAAAAGGGCCGTGGTTTGTGTTTGGGGCCTATGGCTGAGAGTGACCGGCTGGCCCCTGAAAATCCACGATAGGAAGGATGATTCCCAGATCCAATGTGGCACCAGTGCCATGTTGTGCTGGTGTGATAGTCCCAAGTGGCTCCTGCAATCTGCCATCCAGAAGCGGGGCAGCTGAATTTTGTTTGCCAGAGAAAAAGGCTGTGGTTTTTGTTTGGGGGCCTATGGCTGGGAGTGGCCGGCTGGCTCCTGAAAATCCATGATACGCAGCATGGTTCCCAGACCCAAGGTGGCACCAGTGCCAAGTGGGGCTGGTTTCACAGTGTCAAGTGCCTCCTGCAATCTCCCATCCAGAAGCGGGGCAGCTGAGTTTTGTTTGCCTGTGAAACGGGCCGTTGTTTTTGATTGGGGTCTGTGGCCGAGAATGTTCAGCTGGCTCCTGACAATCCACAATACGCAGGATGGTTCCCAGACCCAAGGTGGCACCAGTGCCAAGTCGTGCTGGTTTGATAGTACCAAGTGCGTCCTGCAATTTGCCATCCAGAAGAGGGGCAGTTGAGTTTTGTTTGCCAGAGAAAAGCGCCGTTGATTGTGTTTGGGGTCTTGTGGCTGGGAGTGGCCGACTGGCGCCTTAGAATCTGCGATACGCAGCATGGTTCCCAGACCCAAGGTGGCACCAGTGCCAAGTCGGGCTGGTTTGATAGTACCAAGTGGCTCCTGCAATCTGCCATCCAGAAGCGGGGCAGCTTACTTTTGTTTGCCAGGGAAACGGGCCGAGGTTTGTGACTGGGGGCCTATGGCTGGGAGTGACCGGCTGGCTCCTGAAAAGCTACAATAGGCAGGATGGTTACCAGACCCATGGTGGCACCAGTGCCAAGTTGGGCTGGTTTGATAGTACCAAGTTGCTCCTGCAATCTGCCATCAAAAAGTTGGCAGGCGAGTTTTGTTTTCCAGGGAAAAGCGCCGTTGTTTGTATTTGGGGGCCTGTGGCTGGGAGTGGCCGGCTGGCTCCTTAGAATCCACGATACGCAGGATGGTTCCCAGACCCAAGGTGGCACCAGTGCCAAGTCGGGCTGGTTTGATACTACCAAGTGGTTCCTGCAATCTGCCATCCAGAAGCGGGGCAGCTTACTTTTGTTTGCCAGGGAAACGGGCCGTGGGTTTTGTTTGGGGGCATATAGCTGAGAGTGGCCGGCTGGCCCCTGAAAATCCACGCTAGGCAGCATGGTTCCAGGATGCAAGGTGGCACCAGGGATGCAAGGTGGCACCAGTGCCAAGTCGGGCTGGTTTGATGGGTCAAAGTGGCTCCTGCAATCTGCCATCCAGAAGCGGGGCAGCTGATTTTTGTTTGCCAGAGAAAAATTCCGTGGATTGTTTTTGGGGGCATATTGCTGGGAGTGGCCGGCTGGCTCCTTAAAATGCTCGATACGCATGATGGTTCCCAGGCCCAAGGTGTCACCACTACCAAGTCGGCCTGCGGTTTTAGTATCAAGTTCATCTTGCAATTTGCCATCCAGAAGAGGGGCAGTTGAGTTTTGTTTGCCAGAGAAACGGGCCGAGGTTTCTGTTTGGGGGCATATGGCTGAGAGTGGCCGGCTGGCCCCTGAAAATCCACGATACACAGCATGGTTCCCAGATCCAAGGTGGCACCAGTGCCAAGTTGGGCTGGTTTGATAGTCCCAAGTTTCTCCTGCAATCTGCCATCCAGAAGCGGGGCAGCTTACTTTTGTTTGCCAGAGAAATAGGCCTAGGTTTTTGTTTGGGGGCCTGTGGCTAGGAGTGGCCGGCTGGCTCCTAAGAATCCACGATACGCAGGATGTTTACCAGACCCATGGTGGCACCAGTGCCAAGTTGGGCTGGTTTGATAGTACCAAGTGGCTCCTGCAAACTCCATCAAAAAGTTGGCAGGCGTGTTTTGTTTTCCAGGGAACAGCGCCGTTGATTTTGTTTGGGGGCCTGTGGCTGGGAGTGGCCGGCTGGCTCCTTAGAATCCACGATACGCAGGATGGTTCCCAGACCCAAGGTGGCACCAGTGCCAAGTCGGGCTGGTTTGATTACACCAAGTGACTCCTGCAATCTGCCATCCAGAAGTGAGGCAGCTAAGTTTTGTTTGCGAGAAAAAAGGGCCGTGGTTTTTGTTGGGGGCCTGTGGCTGGGAGTAGCCGGCTGGCTCCTTAAAATCCACGATAGGCAGGATGGTTCCCAGACCCAAGGTGGCACCAGTGCCAAGTCGGGCTGGTTTGATAGTACCAAGTGGCTCCTGCAATCTGCCATCCAGAAGCGGGGCAGCTGAGTTTTTATTGCCAGAGAAAAAGGCTGTGGTTTTTGTTTGGGGGCCTGTGGCTGGCAGTGGCCGGCTGGCTCCTGAAAATCCACGATACGCAGCATGGTTCCCAGACCCAAGGTGGCACCAGTACAAAGTGGGGCTCGTTTGACAGTGTCAAGTGCCTCCTGCAATCTCCCATCCAGAAGCGGGGCAGCTGAGTTTTTTTTGCCAGGGAAACGGACCTTTGTTTTTGATTGGGGTCTGTGGCCGAGAGTGGTCGGCTGTCTCCTGACAATCCACAATACGCAGGATGGTTCCCAGACCAAAGGTGGCACCAGTGCCAAGTCGGGCTGGTTTGATAGTACCAAGTGTCTCCTGCACTCTGCCATCCAGAAGCGGGGCAGCTGAGTTTTGTTTGCCAGAGAAAAGGGCCGTGGGTTGTGTTTGGGGCCATATGGCTGGGAGTGGCCACCTGGCTCCTTAAAATGCACGATACGCCGCATGGTAACCAGACGCAAGGTGGCACCAGTGCCAAGTCGGGCTGTTTTTGTAGTACCCAGTGGCTCCTGCAATTTGCCATCCAGAAGCGGGGCAGCTAAATTTTGTTTGCTAGAGAAAAGGGCTGTGGTTTGTGTTTGGGGGCCTATGGCCGAGAGTGGTAGGCTGGCCCCTGAAAATCAACGATAGGCAGGATGGTTCCCAGATACAAGGTGGCACCAGTGCCAAGTAAGGCTGGTTGTATGGTTCAAAGTGACTCCTGCAATCTGCCATCCAGAAGCGGGACAGCTGAGTTTTTTTTGCCAGAGAAAAGGTCCGTGGTTTCTTTTTGGGGCATACGGCTGGGAATTGCCGGCTGGCTCCTTAAAATGCTCGATACGCAGGATGGTTCCCAGAGCCAAGGTGGCACCACTGCCAAGTCGGGCTCTTTTTGTAGTACCAAGTGCGTCCTGCAATTTGCCATCCAGAAGAGGGGCAGTTGAGTTTTGTTTGCCAGAGAAAAGGGCCGAGGTTTGTGTTTGGGAGCATATGGCTGGGAATGACCGGCTGGCCCCTGAAAATCCACGATACGCCGGATGGTTCCCAGATCCAAGATGGTACCATTACCAAGTCGGGCTGCTTTGATAGTCCCAAGTGGCTCCTGCAAACTGCCACACCAGAAGCGGGGCAGCTGAGTTTTGTTTGCCAGGGAAATGGGCCGTTGTTTGTGTTTGGGGGCCTGTGGCTGGGAGTGTTCGGCTGGTTCCTGAATATGTACGATACGCAGGATTGTTCCCAGATCCAAGGTGGCAGCAGTGCCATGTTGTGCTGGTGTGATAGTCCCAAGTGGCTCCTGCAATCTGCCATCCAGAAGTGGGGCAGCTGATTTTTGTTTGCCAGAGAAAAGGTCCGTGGTTTGTGTTTGGGGGCATATGGCTGAGAGTGGCCGGCTGGCCCCTGAAAATCCACGATACACAGGATGGTTCCCAGATCCAAGGTGGCACCTGTGCCAAGTCGGGCTGATTTGATAGTACTAAGTAGCTCCTGCAATCTGCCATCCAGAAGCGGGGCAGCTTACTTTTGTTTGCCAGGGAAACGGGCCGAGGTTTCTGTTTGGGGGCCTATGGCTGGGAGTGACCGGCTGGCTCCTGAAAAGCTACGATAGGCAGGATGGTTACCAGACCCATGGTGGCACCAGTGCCAAGTTGGGCTGGTTTGATAGTACCAAGTGGCTCCTGCAATCTGCCATCAAAAAGTTGGCAGGCCAGTTTTGTTTTCCAGGGAAAAGCGCCGTTGTTTGTGTTTGGGGGACTGTGGGTGGGAGTGGCCGGCTGGCTCCTTAGAACACACGATACGCAGGATGGTTCCCAGACCCAAGGTGGCACCAGTGCCAAGTTGGGCTGGTTTGATGGTACCAACTGGCTCCTGCAATCTGCCATCTAAAAGTTGTCAGGCGAGTTTTGTTTTCCAGGGAAAAGCGCCGTTGATTTTGTTTGGAGGCCTGTGGCTGGCAGTGGCTGCCTGTCGTCTTAGAATCCGGGTTACGCAGCATGGTTCCCAGAGCCAAGGTGGCACCAGTGTCAAGTTGGGCTGGTTTGATAGTACCAAGTGGCTCCTGCAATCTGCCATCCAGAAGCGGGGCAGCTTACTTCTGTTTGCCAGGGAAACGGGCCGAGGTATTTGTCTGGGGACCTATGGCTGGGAGTGACCGGCTGGCTCCTGAAAAGCTACGACAGGCAGGATGGTTCCCTGACCCAAGGTGGCACCAGTGCCAAGTCGGGCGGTTTTCGTAGTACAAAGTGCGTCCTAAAATTTGCCATCCAGAAGAGGGGCAGTTGAGTTTTGTTTACCAGAGAAAAGGGCCGTGGTTTGTTTTTGGGGGCATACGGCTGATAGTGGCCGTCTGGCCCCTGAAAATCCACGATAGGCAGGATGGTTCCCAGACCAGAGGTGGCACCAGTGCCAAGTCGGGCTGGTTTGATAGTACTAAATAGCACCTGCAATCTGCCATGCAGAAGCGGGGCAGCTTATTTTGTTTGCCAGGGAAACGGGCCGAGGTATTTGTCTGGGGGCCTATGGCTGGGAGTGACCGCCTGGCTCCTGAAAAGCTACGATAGGCAGGATGGTGACCAGACCCATGGTGGCACCAGTGCCAAGTTGGGCTGGTTTGATAGTACCAAGTGGCTCCTGCAATCTGCCATCAAAATGTTGGCAGGCGAGTTTTGTTTTCCAGGGAAAAGCGCCGTTGTTTGTGTTTGGGGGACTGTGGCTGGGAGTGGCCGGCTGGCTCCTTAGAACACACGATACGCAGGATGGTTCCCAGACCCAAGGTGGCACCAGTGCCACGTCGGGCTGGTTTGATGGTGAAAAGTGGCTCCTGCAATCTGCCATCCTGAAGCGGGGTAGCTTACATTTGTGTGCCAGGGAAACGGGCCGAGGTTTATGACTGGGGGCCTAGGGCTAGAAGTGACCGGCTGGCTCCTGAAAAGCAACAATAGGCAGGATGGTTCCCAGACCCAAGGTGGCACCAGTGCCAAGTTGGGCTGGTTTGATGGTACCAACTGGCTCCTGCAATCTGCCATCTAAAAGTTGTCAGGCGAGTTTTGTTTTCCAGGGAAAAGCGCCGTTGATTTTGTTTGGAGGCCTGTGGCTGGCAGTGGCTGCCTGTCGTCTTAGAATCCGGGTTACGCAGCATGGTTCCCAGAGCCAAGGTGGCACCAGTGTCAAGTTGGGCTGGTTTGATTGTACCAAGTGGCTCCTGCAATCTGCCATCCAGAAGCGGGGCAGCTTACTTTTGTTTGCCAGGGAAACGGGCCGAGGTATTTTTCTGGGGACCTATGGCTGGGAGTGACCGGCTGGCTCCTGAAAAGCTACGATAGGCAGGATGGTGACCAGACCCATGGTGGCACCAGTGCCAAGTTGGGCTGGTTTGATAGTACCAAGTGGCTCCTGCAATCTGCCATCAAAAAGTTGGCAGGTCAGTTTTGTTTTCCAGGGAAAAGCGCCGTTGTTTCTGTTTGGGGGACTGTGGCTGGGAGTGGCCGGCTGGCTCCTTAGAACACAGGATACGCAGGATGGTTCCCAGACCCAAGGTGGCACCAGTGCCAAGTCGGGCTGGTTTGATAGCACCAAGTGGCTCCTGCAATCTGCCATCCAGAAGCGGGGCAGCTTACTTTTGTTTTCCAGGGAAACGGACCGAGGTTTTTTTCTGGGGGCCTATGGCTGGGAGTGACCGGCTGGCTCCTGAAAAGCTACGATAGGCAGGATGGTGACCAGACCCATGGTGGCACCAGTGCCAAGTTGGGCTGGTTTGATAGTACCAAGTGGCTCCTGCAATCTGCCATCAAAAAGTTGGCAGGCGAGTTTTGTTTTCCAGGGAAAAGCGCCGTTGTGTGTATTTTGGGGCCTGTGGCTGGGAGTGGCCAGCTGGCTCCTTAGAATCCACGATACGCAGGATGGTTCCCAGACCCAAGGTGGCACCAGTGCCAAGTCGGGCTGGTTTGTTAGTACCAAGTGGTTCCTGCAATCTGCCATCCAGAAGCGGGGCAGCTGAATTTTGTTTGCCAGAGAAAAAGGCTGTTGTTTGTGTTTCGGGGCCTGTGGCTGGCAGTGGACGGCTGGCTCCTGAAAATCCATGATACGCAGCATGGTTCCCAGACCCAAGGTGGCACCAGTGCCAAGTAGGGCTAGTTTCATAGTACCCAGTGGCTCCTGCAATCTGCCATCCAGAAGAGGGGCAGTTGAGTTTTGTTTTCCAGAGAAAAGGGCCGTGGTTTGTGTTTGGGGCCTATGGCTGAGAGTGACCGGCTGGCCCCTGAAAATCCACGATAGGAAGGATGGTTCCCAGATCCAAGGTGGCAGCAGTGCCATGTTGTGCTGGTGTGATAGTCCCAAGTGGCTCCTGCAATCTGCCATCCAGAAGTGGGGCAGCTGAATTTTGTTTGCCAGAGAAAAAGGCTGTGGTTTTTGTTTGGGGGCCTATGGCTGGGAGTGGCCGGCTGGCTCCTGAAAATCCATGATACGCAGCATGGTTCCCAGACCCAAGGTGGCACCAGTGCCAAGTGGGGCTGGTTTCACAGTGTCAAGTGCCTCCTGCAATCTCCCATCCAGAAGCGGGGCAGCTGAGTTTTGTTTTCCTGTGAAACGGGCCGTTGTTTTTGATTGGGGACTGTGGCCGAGAATGTTCAGCTGGCTCCTGACAATCCACAATACGCAGGATGGTTCCCAGACCCAAGGTGGCACCAGTGCCAAGTCTTGCTGGTTTGATAGTACCAAGTGGCTCCTGCAATCTGCCATCCAGAAGCGGTGCAGCTGAGTTTTGTTTGCCAGAGGAAAGGGCCGTGGGTTGTGTTTGGGGGCATATGGCTGGGAGTGGCCGGCTGTCTCATTAAAAAGATCGATACGCAGGATGGTTCCCAGACCCAAGGTGGCACCAGTGCCAAGTCGGGCTGTTTTTATAGTACCAAGTGCGTCCTGCAATTTGCCATCCAGAAGAGGGGCAGTTGAGTTTTGTTTGCCAGAGAAAAGCGCCGTTGTTTGTGTTTGGGGGCTTGTGGCTGGGAGTGGCCGACTGGCGCCTTAGAATCTGCGATACGCAGCATGGTTCCCAGACCCAAGGTGGCACCAGTTCCAAGTTGGGCTGGTTTGATAGTACCAAGTGGCTCCTGCAATCTGCCATCCAGAAGCGGGGCAGCTTACTTTTGTTTGCCAGGGAAACGGGCCGAGGTTTGTGTTTGGGGGCCTATGGCTGGGAGTGACCGGCTGGCTCCTGGAAAGCTACAATAGGCAGGATGGTGACCAGACCCATGGTGGCACCAGTGCCAAGTTGGGCTGGTTTGATAGTACCAAGTTGCTCCTGCAATCTGCCATCAAAAAGTTGGCCGGCGAGTTTTGTTTTCCAGGGAAAAGCGCCGTTGTTTGTGTTTGGGGGCCTGTGGCTGGGAGTGGCCGGCTGGCTCCTTAGAATCCACGATACGCAGGATGGTTCCCAGACCCAAGGTGGCACCAGTGCCAAGTCGGGCTGGTTTGATACTACCAAGTGGTTCCTGCAATCTGCCATCCAGAAGCAGGGCAGCTTACTTTTGTTTGCCAGGGAAACGGGCCGTGGGTTTTGTTTGGGGGCATATAGCTGAGAGTGGCCCGCTGGCCCCTGAAAATCCACGCTAGGCAGCATGGTTCCCAGATGCAAGGTGGCACCAGTGCCAAGTCGGGCTGGTTTGATGGTGCAAAGTGGCTCCTGCAATCTGCCATCCAGAAGCGGGGCAGCTGATTTTTGTTTGCCAGAGAAAAATTCCGTGGATTGTTTTTGGGGGCATATTGCTGGGAGTGGCCGGCTGGCTCCTTAAAATGCTCGATACGCATGATGGTTCCCAGGCCCAAGGTGTCACCACTACCAAGTCGGCCTGTTTGGGGCCTGTGGCTAGGAGTGGCCTGCTGGCGCCTAAGAATCCACGATACGCAGGATGTTTACCAGACCCATGGTGGCACCAGTGCCAAGTTGGGCTGGTTTGATAGTACCAAGTGGCTCCTGCAAACTCCATCAAAAAGTTGGCAGGCGTGTTTTGTTTTCCAGGGAACAGCGCCGTTGAATTTGTTTGGGGGCCTGTGGCTGGGAGTGGCCGGCTGGCTCCTTAGAATCCACGATACGCAGGATGGTTCCCAGACCCAAGGTGACACCAGTGCCAAGTCGGGCTGGTTTGATTACACCAAGTGGCTCCTGCAATCTGCCATCCATAAGTGAGGCAGCTAAGTTTTGTTTGCCAGAAAAAAGGGCCGTGGTTTTTGTTGGGGGCCTGTGGCTGGGAGTAGCCGGCTGGCTCCTTAAAATCCACGATAGGCAGGATGGTTCCCAGACCAGAGGTGGCACCAGTGCCAAGTCGGGCTGGTTTGATAGTACCAAGTGGCTCCTGCAATCTGCCATCCAGAAGCGGGGCAGCTTACTTTTGTTTGCCAGGGAAACGGGCCGAGCTTTGTGTCTCGGGGCCTATGGCAGGGAGTGACCGGCTGGCTCCTGAAAAGCTACGATAGGCAGGATGGTGACCAGAGCCATGGTGGCACCAGTGGCAAGTTGGGCTGGTTTGATAGTACCAAGTGGCTCCTGCAATCTGCCATCAAAAAGTTGGCAGGCGAGTTTTGTTTTCCAGGGAAAAGCGCCGTTGTGTGTGTTTTGGGGCCTGTGGCTGGGAGTGGCCAGCTGGCTCCTTAGAATCCACGATACGCAGGATGGTTCCCAGACCCAAGGTGGCACCAGTGCCAAGTCGGGCTGGTTTGTTAGTACCAAGTGGTTCCTGCAATCTGCCATCCAGAAGCGGGGCAGCTGAATTTTGTTTGCCAGAGAAAAAGGCTGTTGTTTGTGTTTCGGGGCCTGTGGCTGGCAGTGGACGGCTGGCTCCTGAAAATCCATGATACGCAGCATGGTTCCCAGACCCAAGGTGGCACCAGTGCCAAGTAGGGCTGGTTTCATAGTACCCAGTGGCTCCTGCAATCTGCCATCCAGAAGAGGGGCAGTTGAGTTTTGTTTTCCAGAGAAAAGGGCCGTGGTTTGTGTTTGGGGCCTATGGCTGAGAGTGACCGGCTGGCCCCTGAAAATCCACGATAGGAAGGATGATTCCCAGATCCAATGTGGCACCAGTGCCATGTTGTGCTGGTGTGATAGTCCCAAGTGGCTCCTGCAATCTGCCATCCAGAAGCGGGGCAGCTGAATTTTGTTTGCCAGAGAAAAAGGCTGTGGTTTTTGTTTGGGGGCCTATGGCTGGGAGTGGCCGGCTGGCTCCTGAAAATCCATGATACGCAGCATGGTTCCCAGACCCAAGGTGGCACCAGTGCCAAGTGGGGCTGGTTTCACAGTGTCAAGTGCCTCCTGCAATCTCCCATCCAGAAGTGGGGCAGCTGAGTTTTGTTTGCCTGTGAAACGGGCCGTTGTTTTTGATTGGGGTCTGTGGCCGAGAGTGTCCAGCTGGCTCCTGACAATCCACAATACGCAGGATGGTCCCAGACCCAAGGTGGCACCAGTGCCAAGTCGTGCTGGTTTGATAGTACCAAGTGCGTCCTGCAATTTGCCATCCAGAAGAGGGGCAGTTGAGTTTTGTTTGCCAGAGAAAAGCGCCGTTGATTGTGTTTGGGGTCTTGTGGCTGGGAGTGGCCGACTGGCGCCTTAGAATCTGCGATACGCAGCATGGTTCCCAGACCCAAGGTGGCACCAGTGCCAAGTCGGGCTGGTTTGATAGTACCAAGTGGCTCCTGCAATCTGCCATCCAGAAGCGGGGCAGCTTACTTTTGTTTGCCAGGGAAACGGGCCGAGGTTTGTGACTGGGGGCCTATGGCTGGGAGTGACCGGCTGGCTCCTGAAAAGCTACAATAGGCAGGATGGTTACCAGACCCATGGTGGCACCAGTGCCAAGTTGGGCTGGTTTGATAGTACCAAGTTGCTCCTGCAATCTGCCATCAAAAAGTTGGCAGGCGAGTTTTGTTTTCCAGGGAAAAGCGCCGTTGTTTGTATTTGGGGGCCTGTGGCTGGGAGTGGCCGGCTGGCTCCTTAGAATCCACGATACGCAGGATGGTTCCCAGACCCAAGGTGGCACCAGTGCCAAGTCGGGCTGGTTTGATACTACCAAGTGGTTCCTGCAATCTGCCATCCAGAAGCGGGGCAGCTTACTTTTGTTTGCCAGGGAAACGGGCCGTGGGTTTTGTTTGGGGGCATATAGCTGAGAGTGGCCGGCTGGCCCCTGAAAATCCACGCTAGGCAGCATGGTTCCAGGATGCAAGGTGGCACCAGTGCCAAGTCGGGCTGGTTTGATGGGTCAAAGTGGCTCCTGCAATCTGCCATCCAGAAGCGGGGCAGCTGATTTTTGTTTGCCAGAGAAAAATTCCGTGGATTGTTTTTGGGGGCATATTGCTGGGAGTGGCCGGCTGGCTCCTTAAAATGCTCGATACGCATGATGGTTCCCAGGCCCAAGGTGTCACCACTACCAAGTCGGCCTGCGGTTTTAGTATCAAGTTCATCTTGCAATTTGCCATCCAGAAGAGGGGCAGTTGAGTTTTGTTTGCCAGAGAAACGGGCCGAGGTTTCTGTTTGGGGGCATATGGCTGAGAGTGGCCGGCTGGCCCCTGAAAATCCACGATACACAGCATGGTTCCCAGATCCAAGGTGGCACCAGTGCCAAGTTGGGCTGGTTTGATAGTCCCAAGTTTCTCCTGCAATCTGCCATCCAGAAGCGGGGCAGCTTACTTTTGTTTGCCAGAGAAATAGGCCTAGGTTTTTGTTTGGGGGCCTGTGGCTAGGAGTGGCCGGCTGGCTCCTAAGAATCCACGATACGCAGGATGTTTACCAGACCCATGGTGGCACCAGTGCCAAGTTGGGCTGGTTTGATAGTACCAAGTGGCTCCTGCAAACTCCATCAAAAAGTTGGCAGGCGTGTTTTGTTTTCCAGGGAACAGCGCCGTTGATTTTGTTTGGGGGCCTGTGGCTGGGAGTGGCCGGCTGGCTCCTTAGAATCCACGATACGCAGGATGGTTCCCAGACCCAAGGTGGCACCAGTGCCAAGTCGGGCTGGTTTGATTACACCAAGTGACTCCTGCAATCTGCCATCCAGAAGTGAGGCAGCTAAGTTTTGTTTGCGAGAAAAAAGGGCCGTGGTTTTTGTTGGGGGCCTGTGGCTGGGAGTAGCCGGCTGGCTCCTTAAAATCCACGATAGGCAGGATGGTTCCCAGACCCAAGGTGGCACCAGTGCCAAGTCGGGCTGGTTTGATAGTACCAAGTGGCTCCTGCAATCTGCCATCCAGAAGCGGGGCAGCTGAGTTTTTATTGCCAGAGAAAAAGGCTGTGGTTTTTGTTTGGGGGCCTGTGGCTGGCAGTGGCCGGCTGGCTCCTGAAAATCCACGATACGCAGCATGGTTCCCAGACCCAAGGTGGCACCAGTACAAAGTGGGGCTCGTTTGACAGTGTCAAGTGCCTCCTGCAATCTCCCATCCAGAAGCGGGGCAGCTGAGTTTTTTTTGCCAGGGAAACGGACCTTTGTTTTTGATTGGGGTCTGTGGCCGAGAGTGGTCGGCTGTCTCCTGACAATCCACAATACGCAGGATGGTTCCCAGACCAAAGGTGGCACCAGTGCCAAGTCGGGCTGGTTTGATAGTACCAAGTGTCTCCTGCACTCTGCCATCCAGAAGCGGGGCAGCTGAGTTTTGTTTGCCAGAGAAAAGGGCCGTGGGTTGTGTTTGGGGGCATATGGCTGGGAGTGGCCACCTGGCTCCTTAAAATGCACGATACGCCGCATGGTAACCAGACGCAAGGTGGCACCAGTGCCAAGTCGGGCTGTTTTTGTAGTACCCAGTGGCTCCTGCAATTTGCCATCCAGAAGCGGGGCAGCTAAATTTTGTTTGCTAGAGAAAAGGGCTGTGGTTTGTGTTTGGGGGCCTATGGCCGAGAGTGGTAGGCTGGCCCCTGAAAATCAACGATAGGCAGGATGGTTCCCAGATACAAGGTGGCACCAGTGCCAAGTAAGGCTGGTTGTATGGTTCAAAGTGACTCCTGCAATCTGCCATCCAGAAGCGGGACAGCTGAGTTTTTTTTGCCAGAGAAAAGGTCCGTGGTTTCTTTTTGGGGCATACGGCTGGGAATTGCCGGCTGGCTCCTTAAAATGCTCGATACGCAGGATGGTTCCCAGAGCCAAGGTGGCACCACTGCCAAGTCGGGCTCTTTTTGTAGTACCAAGTGCGTCCTGCAATTTGCCATCCAGAAGAGGGGCAGTTGAGTTTTGTTTGCCAGAGAAAAGGGCCGAGGTTTGTGTTTGGGAGCATATGGCTGGGAATGACCGGCTGGCCCCTGAAAATCCACGATACGCCGGATGGTTCCCAGATCCAAGATGGTACCATTACCAAGTCGGGCTGCTTTGATAGTCCCAAGTGGCTCCTGCAAACTGCCACACCAGAAGCGGGGCAGCTGAGTTTTGTTTGCCAGGGAAATGGGCCGTTGTTTGTGTTTGGGGGCCTGTGGCTGGGAGTGTTCGGCTGGTTCCTGAATATGTACGATACGCAGGATTGTTCCCAGATCCAAGGTGGCAGCAGTGCCATGTTGTGCTGGTGTGATAGTCCCAAGTGG
This sequence comes from Melospiza melodia melodia, assembly GCF_035770615.1. Taxonomy (NCBI): domain Eukaryota; kingdom Metazoa; phylum Chordata; class Aves; order Passeriformes; family Passerellidae; genus Melospiza; species Melospiza melodia. The sequence goes on from NC_086197.1 coordinate 48,588,261, forward strand.
CTCCTGCAATCTGCCATCCAGAAGTGGGGCAGCTGATTTTTGTTTGCCAGAGAAAAGGTCCGTGGTTTGTGTTTGGGGGCATATGGCTGAGAGTGGCCGGCTGGCCCCTGAAAATCCACGATACACAGGATGGTTCCCAGATCCAAGGTGGCACCTGTGCCAAGTCGGGCTGATTTGATAGTACTAAGTAGCTCCTGCAATCTGCCATCCAGAAGCGGGGCAGCTTACTTTTGTTTGCCAGGGAAACGGGCCGAGGTTTCTGTTTGGGGGCCTATGGCTGGGAGTGACCGGCTGGCTCCTGAAAAGCTACAATAGGCAGGATGGTTCCCAGAGCCAAGGTGGCACCAGTGCCAAGTTGGGCTGGTTTGATAGTACCAAGTGGCTCCTGCAATCTGCCATCCAGAAGCGGGGCAGCTTACTTTTGTTTGCCAGAGAAATAGGCCTAGGTTTTTGTCTGGGGGCCTGTGGCTAGGAGTGGCCGGCTGGCTCCTTAGAATCCACGATACGCAGGATGTTTCTCAGACCCAAGGTGACACCAGTGCCAAGTCGGGCTGGTTTGATAGTACCAAGTGGCTCCTGCAAACTCCATCAAAAAGTTGGCAGGCGTGTTTTGTTTTCCAGGGAACAGCGCCGTTGATTTTGTTTGGGGGCCTGTGGCTGGGAGTGGCCGGCTGGCTCCTTAGAATCCACGATACGCAGGATGGTTCCCAGACCCAAGGTGGCACCAGTGCCAAGTCGGGCTGGTTTGATTACACCAAGTGGCTCCTGCAATCTGCCATCCAGAAGTGAGGCAGCTAAGTTTTGTTTGCCAGAAAAAAGGGCCGTGGTTTTTGTTGGGGGCCTGTGGCTGGGAGTGGCCGGCTGGCTCCTTAGAATCCACCATATGCAGGATGGTTCCCAGACCCAAGGTGGCACCAGTGTCAAGTCGGGCTGGTTTGATAGTCCCAAGTGGCTCCTGCAAACTGCCATCCAGAAGCGGGGCAGCTGAGTTTTGTTTGCCAGGGAAATGGGCCGTTGTTTGTGTTTGGGGGCCTGTGGCTGGGAGTGTTCGGCTGGTTCCTGAATATGTACGATACGCAGGATTGTTCCCAGACCCAAGGTGGCACCAGTGCCAAGTCGGGCTGATTTGATGGTGCAAAGTGGCTCCTGCAATCTGCCATCCAGACGCGGGGCAGCGGATTTTTGTTTCCATGAGAAATGGTCCGTGGTTTGTTTTTGGGGGTATATGGCTGGGCCTGGCCGGCTGGCTCCTTAAAAAGCTCGATATGCAGGATGGTTCCCTGACACAAGGTGGCACCAGTGCCACGTCGGGCGGTTTTCGTAGTACAAAGTGCGTCCTAAAATTTGCCATCCAGAAGAGGGGCAGTTGAGTTTTGTTTGCCAGAGAAAAGGTCCGTGGTTTGTTTTTGGGGGCATATGGCTGAGAGTGGCTGGCTGGCCCCTGAAAATCCACGATACACAGGATGGTTCCCAGATCCAAGGTGGCACCTGTGCCAAGTCAGGCTGATTTGATAGTACTAAGTAGCTCCTGCAATCTGCCATCCAGAAGCGGGGCAGCTTACTTTTGTTTGCCAGGGAAACGGGCCGAGGTTTGTGTTTGGGGGCCTATGGCTGAGAGTGACCGGCTGGCTCCTGAAAAGCTACAATAGGCAGGATGGTGACCAGACCCATGGTGGCACCAGTGCCAAGTTGGGCTGGTTTGATAGTACCAAGTGGTTCCTGCAATCTGCCATCCAGAAGCAGGGCAGCTGAGTTTTGTTTGCCAGGGAAAAGGGCCTTGGTTTGTGTTTGGGGGCATATGGCTGGGTGTGGCCAGCTGGCTCCTTAAAATGCACGATATGCAACATGGCTCCCAGACCCAAGGTGGCACCAGTGCCAAGTTGGGCTGGTTTGATAGTACCAAGTGGCTCCTGCAATCTTCCATGATCACGTGGAGAAATACTTTCTGGTTTCAGCCTCATGCTCTTTCTTCTCTCCCTCAACTTCTCTATCACCTCTCATCTGGTTCACATGCGCTGTCTTCAAGGTCCACAGGCTACTTTTCACAGAATCTTCTGGCCTGATGAAGTAAGAATGATGAATAGAACAGAGCTGGGATCTATTTTCCAGTTTGGATAAAATGCATTCTGCACACAAATCCAAGGAGAACGGGCTGCCCCGATGCCCAGAAAATCTTTCACTCCTGCTAGTGTTCTACGTCAACCGCAACTTAGTCTGAAAGAAAAGCTTTTTCTCTGAGAGCATCTGAGAGGTTTGCATGAAGCACTGATATCTGACATATGCAATTTTGAATAGGAGAGGAAAAAGAAAATGGCAAGAAGTTTTTAATTTTAGTGGTTTCAATTTTAATTTCCGTGCACTTTTTCAAAACTTGTCAGCTCAAATGCCCATCAACATCTTTTAGTCATCTGTAAGTCAGTATTCATATAAAATGTGCTTCAAATCCAAAGAATTTCAAATTTGCACTCCAAGCTTCTATGCCTAGATTTATGATTTCCTACACATATTAGATGAAAGGAAGGCCTTTTTTACTGTGGGAGTGCTGGAACACTGGAACAGGTTGCCCAGAGAAGTTGTGGGTGTCCCATCCCTGAAAGTATTCAAGGTCACCTTGGACGGGGCTTGGAGCAGCAACAAAGGAGAAGCTTGATGGTAGAGAAACAAAGTTGGACTATAGAAGAAACTCGGATTGAAGTATAGGATCAAGTTTTCTCTCAGCTCTTGGGGTAAATTCAAAGTTGTACAAAATGACATTTATCTGTGCTATTCACTACTGTAACAGAAAGTTTCATGAAAACTGTACAGAAGATAGTAAATTTTAAAAGAGATAAGAATTACAGCATAAAATCCATGGGATAGGTTACAACATGAGACACTCTCTAAGAGAAAATCTCTTTGTTTCAGCACTTCATCGGGGTAAGATTTCATGAAGTGCCAAAGAAGGCGGCAAAATATCATTCGGGACATTATTTACTGGAATTCAGCCTGGCCATTAGTAGGAACTGCCTTTGAACATATCATGTAGATATACCACACACACTTTCCCTTCACTGAAAAATTACTGTTTACAACAAATAAGCAATTGACGATCAAAATTGATTGAAAGCATCTTAAACATGTCAAGTATTTCATTGTAGATGATCTGTGATCCAAATGCTTCTTCCACCTTCGAGAGGGACAGAAGAATTCTTCCATATCATGATGGTTTAAAATTGTATCAACCAATGTTTTCTGCTGAAAAGATATCATCTATTTTTTTCTATTTTTGGAAGAAAATATTCCTAGACATACAACAGGTGAGAACTAAGTAATTTTAAAGAAACAAATGAAATGAAAATATTCTGTAAATAGAATGAAATGAAAAGCTGTGTTTTAAATAGGAGCTAAATATTAAACAGAATTTTTGTACCAGGCATTTGAATTACTGCACCAGCTCTTTTGCCCATCAAGAGAGGCATTTAGCATTTCAGTCTTTTCCAAGGTGTTCATGATCTGCTATGCTGATCTCTGTGTGTGCCTAGGTGTGTGTGGAGGGGGGGGCATATGAAGGGGAGTGTGTATGTTTGCTTTACAATTGTTGTGGCAGATTCATGCCTCAGCTCCACATTTTGTTTTAAAAAGGTCACACCGAGTGGATATGAAGTTTACTATCAACAAGAGATCGATTCCCAAATCATCCATTTGACTCTCCCTTATAAATCATGTGCTTTGTTGCATATTTTATCAAATATACTTTCAAGCCAGATGGAGGAAGGAGGATGTGGGAATCCCTCCACCATCTTGCAACTTTTATGTAAGTAGGTTTTCAAGAAAATCATCATTTCTCTTTTAAATATGTCTGGAACAGGCATGATGGTAGTGTCAACCTGTTGGAGTTTTTGTTGCTGGAAGAAGTTGTACAAAAGGATTGGTTTTTACATTGACCAGTTACTGAATCAAGCGCAGGAATACATTGGAAATTTAGCTGGGGGTTCCTTTTCCCAGCAGACTACTTCTAGAACGAGCTTGTACACTGAAGCTGACTCTTTTGCTCTCTTTTTGTTTCTTTCCTATTTTCTTGGCTTCTTTGCCACTATCTAGACAATTTTGGAACTTTGTTCCCAACTAAAATGGTTTCAATAGTCTGATTGTGATCATACATTTTTACAAGGAATTTTTAAAATCTTTCCTCGAGTCCAGAAAGTCAAGGACTTAGATCTTTTTCTTCCCTTATCAATATTGCCATGAAATTGATAAATAAAGACCAACTCTTTATTTTTGTTTTTAACCCACGTAGATAATTCCCATCCATTAATCCATTTTGTGGACCAATAGCTGCCATTCTGATGGAAGCTGTCACTTCTTAACAATAGGCATTCTGTGACTATGTTGACTGCACTTTGGGTGAAGATCCTAACTGGTCTTAGATATACATAGGGAGAAATTTGCTCAGCCAGTGTCAGTCTTAAGCATGCGTATCAGAAGATCTTTCTAGAGCTGGGAATTTTCCCATGAAAGGGATTCAGTTAGGGAAGAGACACTTGTGCCAGAGTTTTACATTCTTCTTGAACACTGCTTAAGGAACTTAGATGCCATGTCCATTTGGATCTCTGTCTGCACAGAACTTTGTCATGCCAGCGCTTTGAAATGCATCTTGAAGAGAATTCACTAGCACAGAATGAAAGAGAGTGGAAGGGGTTGGTGGGGCTAACCAGGCCCAACCCCCCTGCCTAAACCAGGATACCTAGAGCCTCTTGCCCAGGATTCTATCTGGGTGTACTTTTAATGTCTTCAAAGATCCAGGCTCCACAATCTTTCTGGGCAGTCTGTGCCGTGGTTCAGTCACCCTGACAGTAAAGAAACATTTACTGATGTTCAAAGGCAATCTCCTGTATTTCAGTGTGTGCCCACTGCCTCTTGTCTTTTCCCTCAGCATCACTGAAAAGACACTGATTCCCTCCCCTTTGCACTATTGCTTCCATATGTATGTGTGATGCCATGTAGAGGTATGTCAAAAACCTCCCTGAAGCCCAGGCAGATAATATTCCCTTCATCTACCAGTCAAGTTGATTCATCAGAGGAGTTTAAAGTGATGTTCAGCATGAAATTCCCCTGAAAAATCATGCTAACTACATTATTTGGTCATCTGTCATGTGCCTGGCAAGGATTTCCAGGAAGAGCTGCTTCATCAACTTCCTGGGGATAAAAAAGAGGCTGGCTGGTTTGTACTATGGCGAGTCCTCTTAATTGCCTTTTTTGAAGATGGGTGTCATTTGCTAACATCCACTCTTTAGCTCCTCTTCTCATCTACACCTCGGCAAAAAGCTTTTCCACTATGTCTGGCTAGGAAAAACTGTGCCAGCACAGAAAACATCTCCCATCGTGTTCTCGAAGTTGCACGGATGTCTGCCAAGTGTTTGGCAGGAAGAAAAGAAAAGTTGTCCAAAACAGCTTCCAATCGAATGTTCCTGTGATTGGAAAAGTCAGGAGAGTGCAAAGGTACTGTTTTCTATCAGTTGGCAAGGTGCGCACACAATCCCAGTGTTGTACAGCTTGCTTCTTCACCTTCCCGAAGCTGCCGCTCTCGCCGGCTCCCGGAACCGAAGAAGCGGCTTCTTCGCGCAAAGACGATTGTGCCGCTCACAGGGCTCTCCTTAGCGCGGCTTCTGCTGAAAGACGCCCGGCAGCGGCTCTTACCTCCGGAGAGCATCCTACCTTCGTCTTTCGCGTCTTATGTAGTCTACACCTCGGCAAAAAGCTTTTCCACTATGTCTGGCTAGGAAAAACTGTGCCAGCACAGAAAACATCTCCCATCGTGTTCTAGAAGTTGCACGGATGTCTGCCAAGTGTTTGGCAGGAAGAAAAGAAAAGTTGTCCAAAACAGCTTCCAATCGAATGTTCCTGTGATTGGAAAAGTCAGGAGAGTGCAAAGGTACTGTTTTCTATCAGTTGGCAAGGTGCGCACACAATCCCAGTGTTGTACAGCTTGCTTCTTCACCTTCCCGAAGCTGCCGCTCTCGCCGGCTGCCGGAGCCCATGAAGCGGCTTCTTCGCGCAAAGACGATTGTGCCGCTCACAGTGCTCTCCTTAGCGCGGCTTCTGCTGAAAGACGCCCGGCAGCGGCTCTTACCTCCGGAGAGCATCCTACCTTCGTCTTTCGCGTCTTATGTAGTCTACACCTCGGCAAAAAGCTTTTCCACTATGTCTGGCTAGGAAAAACTGTGCCAGCACAGAAAACATCTCCCATCGTGTTCTAGAAGTTGCACGGATGTCTGCCAAGTGTTTGGCAGGAAGAAAAGAAAAGTTGTCCAAAACAGCTTCCAATCGAATGTTCCTGTGATTGGAAAAGTCAGGAGAGTGCAAAGGTACTGTTTTCTATCAGTTGGCAAGGTGCGCACACAATCCCAGTGTTGTACAGCTTGCTTCTTCACCTTCCCGAAGCTGCCGCTCTCGCCGGCTGCCGGAGCCCAAGAAGCGGCTTCTTCGCGCAAAGACGATTGTGCCGCTCACAGTGCTCTCCTTAGCGCGGCTTCTGCCGAAAGACGCCCGGCAGCGGCTCTTACCTCCGGAGAGCATCCTACCTTCGTCTTTCGCGTCTTTTGTAGTCTACATCTTAGCAAAACGGTTCTCCACTATGTCTGGCTAGGAAAAACTGTGCCAGCACAGAAAACATCTCCCATCGTGTTCTAGAAGTTGCACGGATGTCTGCCAAGTGTTTGGCAGGAAGAAAAGAAAAGTTGTCCAAAACAGCTTCCAATCGAATGTTCCTGTGATTGGAAAAGTCAGGAGAGTGCAAAGGTACTGTTTTCTATCAGTTGGCAAGGTGCGCACACAATCCCAGTGTTGTACAGCTTGCTTCTTCACCTTCCCGAAGCTGCCGCTCTCGCCGGCTGCCGGAGCCCAAGAAGCGGCTTCTTCGCGCAAAGACGATTGTGCCGCTCACAGTGCTCTCCTTAGCGCGGCTTCTGCTGAAAGACGCCCGGCAGCGGCTCTTACCTCCGGAGAGCATCCTACCTTCGTCTTTCGCGTCTTATGTAGTCTACACCTCGGCAAAAAGCTTTTCCACTATGTCTGGCTAGGAAAAACTGTGCCAGCACAGAAAACATCTCCCATCGTGTTCTAGAAGTTGCACGGATGTCTGCCAAGTGTTTGGCAGGAAGAAAAGAAAAGTTGTCCAAAACAGCTTCCAATCGAATGTTCCTGTGATTGGAAAAGTCAGGAGAGTGCAAAGGTACTGTTTTCTATCAGTTGGCAAGGTGCGCACACAATCCCAGTGTTGTACAGCTTGCTTCTTCACCTTCCCGAAGCTGCCGCTCTCGCCGGCTGCCGGAGCCCAAGAAGCGGCTTCTTCGCGCAAAGACGATTGTGCCGCTCACAGTGCTCCCCTTAGCGCGGCTTCTGCCGAAAGACGCCCGGCAGCGGCTCTTACCTCCTGAGAGTGGCAGCTTCGGGAAGGTGAAGAAGCAAGCTCTACAACACTGGGATTGTGTGCGCACCTTGCCAACTGATAGAAAACAGTACCTTTGCACTCTCCTGACTTTTCCAATCACAGGAACATTCGATTGGAAGCTGTTTTGGACAACTTTTCTTTTCTTCCTGCCAAACACTTGGCAGACATCCGTGCAACTTCTAGAACACGATGGGAGATGTTTTCTGTGCTGGCACAGTTTTTCCTAGCCAGACATAGTGGAAAAGCGTTTTGCTAAGATGTAGACTACAAAAGACGCGAAAGACGAAGGTAGGATGCTCTCCGGAGGTAAGAGCCGCTGCCGGGCGTCTTTTGGCAGAAGCCGCGCTAAGGAGAGCACTGTGAGCGGCACAATCGTCTTTGCGCGAAGAAGCCGCTTCTTGGGCTCCGGCAGCCGGCGAGAGCGGCAGCTTCGGGAAGGTGAAGAAGCAAGCTGTACAACACTGGGATTGTGTGCGCACCTTGCCAACTGATAGAAAACAGTACCTTTGCACTCTCCTGACTTTTCCAATCACAGGAACATTCGATTGGAAGCTGTTTTGGACAACTTTTCTTTTCTTCCTCCCAAACACTTGGCAGACATCCGTGCAACTTCTAGAACACGATGGGAGATGTTTTCTGTGCTGGCACAGTTTTTCCTAGCCAGACATAGTGGAAAAGCGTTTTGCTAAGATGTAGACTACAAAAGACGCGAAAGACGAAGGTAGGATGCTCTCCGGAGGTAAGAGCCGCTGCCGGGCGTCTTTCGGCAGAAGCCGCGCTAAGGAGAGCACTGTGAGCAGCACAATCGTCTTTGCGCGAAGAAGCCGCTTCTTCGGTTCCGGGAGCCGGCGAGAGCGGCAGCTTCGGGAAGGTGAAGAAGCAAGCTGTACAACACTGGGATTGTGTGCGCACCTTGCCAACTGATAGAAAACAGTACCTTTGCACTCTCCTGACTTTTCCAATCACAGGAACATTCGATTGGAAGCTGTTTTGGACAACTTTTCTTTTCTTCCTGCCAAACACTTGGCAGACATCCGTGCAACTTCTAGAACACGATGGGAGATGTTTTCTGTGCTGGCACAGTTTTTCCTAGCCAGACATAGTGGAAAAGCGTTTTGCTAAGATGTAGACTACAAAAGACGCGAAAAACGAAGGTAGGATGCTCTCCGGAGGTAAGAGCCGCTGCCGGGCGTCTTTCGGCAGAAGCCGCGCTAAGGAGAGCACTGTGAGCGGCACAATCGTCTTTGCGCGAAGAAGCCGCTTCTTCGGTTCCGGGAGCCGGCGAGAGCGGCAGCTTCGGGAAGGTGAAGAAGCAAGCTGTACAACACTGGGATTGTGTGCGCACCTTGCCAACTGATAGAAAACAGTACCTTTGCACTCTCCTGACTTTTCCAATCACAGGAACATTCGATTGGAAGCTGTTTTGGACAACTTTTCTTTTCTTCCTGCCAAACACTTGGCAGACATCCGTGCAACTTCTAGAACACGATGGGAGATGTTTTCTGTGCTGGCACAGTTTTTCCTAGCCAGACATAGTGGAAAAGCGTTTTGCCGAGGTGTAGATGAGAAGAGGAGCTAAAGACGAAGGTAGGATGCTCTCCGGAGGTAAGAGCCGCTGCCGGGCGTCTTTCGGCAGAAGCCGCGCTAAGGAGAGCACTGTGAGCGGCACAATCGTCTTTGCGCGAAGAAGCCGCTTCTTGGGCTCCGGCAGCCGGCGAGAGCGGCAGCTTCGGGAAGGTGAAGAAGCAAGCTGTACAACACTGGGATTGTGTGCGCACCTTGCCAACTGATAGAAAACAGTACCTTTGCACTCTCCTGACTTTTCCAATCACAGGAACATTCGATTGGAAGCTGTTTTGGACAACTTTTCTCTTCTTGCTGCCAAACACTTGGCAGACATCCGTGCAACTTCTAGAACACGATGGGAGATGTTTTCTGTGCTGGCACAGTTTTTCCTAGCCAGACATAGTGGAAAAGCTTTTTGCCGAGGTGTAGATGAGAAGAGGAGCAAAAGAGTGGATGTTAGCAAATGACACCCATCTTCAAAAAAGGCAATTAAGAGGACTCGCCATAGTACAAACCAGCCAGCCTCTTTTTTATCCCCAGGAAGTTGATGAAGCAGCTCTTCCTGGAAATCCTTGCCAGGCACATGACAGATGACCAAATAATGTAGTTAGCATGATTTTTCAGGGGAATTTCATGCTGAACATCACTTTAAACTCCTCTGATGAATCAACTTGACTGGTAGATGAAGGGAATATTATCTGCCTGGGCTTCAGGGAGGTTTTTGACATACCTCTACATGGCATCACACATACATATGGAAGCAATAGTGCAAAGGGGAGGGAATCAGTGTCTTTTCAGTGATGCTGAGGGAAAAGACAAGAGGCAGTGGGCACACACTGAAATACAGGAGATTGCCTTTGAACATCAGTAAATGTTTCTTTACTGTCAGGGTGACTGAACCACGGCACAGACTGCCCAGAAAGATTGTGGAGCCTGGATCTTCGAAGACATTAAAAGTACACCCAGATAGAATCCTGGGCAAGAGGCTCTAGGTATCCTGGTTTAGGCAGGGGGGTTGGGCCTGGTTAGCCCCACCAACCCCTTCCACTCTCTTTCATTCTGTGCTAGTGAATTCTCTTCAAGATGCATTTCAAAGCGCTGGCATGACAAAGTTCTGTGCAGACAGAGATCCAAATGGACATGGCATCTAAGTTCCTTAAGCAGTGTTCAAGAAGAATGTAAAACTCTGGCACAAGTGTCTCTTCCCTAACTGAATCCCTTTCATGGGAAAATTCCCAGCTCTAGAAAGATCTTCTGATACGCATGCTTAAGACTGACACTGGCTGAGCAAATTTCTCCCTATGTATATCTAAGACCAGTTAGGATCTTCACCCAAAGTGCAGTCAACATAGTCACAGAATGCCTATTGTTAAGAAGTGACAGCTTCCATCAGAATGGCAGCTATTGGTCCACAAAATGGATTAATGGATGGGAATTATCTACGTGGGTTAAAAACAAAAATAAAGAGTTGGTCTTTATTTATCAATTTCATGGCAATATTGATAAGGGAAGAAAAAGATCTAAGTCCTTGACTTTCTGGACTCGAGGAAAGATTTTAAAAATTCCTTGTAAAAATGTATGATCACAATCAGACTATTGAAACCATTTTAGTTGGGAACAAAGTTCCAAAATTGTCTAGATAGTGGCAAAGAAGCCAAGAAAATAGGAAAGAAACAAAAAGAGAGCAAAAGAGTCAGCTTCAGTGTACAAGCTCGTTCTAGAAGTAGTCTGCTGGGAAAAGGAACCCCCAGCTAAATTTCCAATGTATTCCTGCGCTTGATTCAGTAACTGGTCAATGTAAAAACCAATCCTTTTGTACAACTTCTTCCAGCAACAAAAACTCCAACAGGTTGACACTACCATCATGCCTGTTCCAGACATATTTAAAAGAGAAATGATGATTTTCTTGAAAACCTACTTACATAAAAGTTGCAAGATGGTGGAGGGATTCCCACATCCTCCTTCCTCCATCTGGCTTGAAAGTATATTTGATAAAATATGCAACAAAGCACATGATTTATAAGGGAGAGTCAAATGGATGATTTGGGAATCGATCTCTTGTTGATAGTAAACTTCATATCCACTCGGTGTGACCTTTTTAAAACAAAATGTGGAGCTGAGGCATGAATCTGCCACAACAATTGTAAAGCAAACATACACACTCCCCTTCATATGCCCCCCCCTCCACACACACCTAGGCACACACAGAGATCAGCATAGCAGATCATGAACACCTTGGAAAAGACTGAAATGCTAAATGCCTCTCTTGATGGGCAAAAGAGCTGGTGCAGTAATTCAAATGCCTGGTACAAAAATTCTGTTTAATATTTAGCTCCTATTTAAAACACAGCTTTTCATTTCATTCTATTTACAGAATATTTTCATTTCATTTGTTTCTTTAAAATTACTTAGTTCTCACCTGTTGTATGTCTAGGAATATTTTCTTCCAAAAATAGAAAAAAATAGATGATATCTTTTCAGCAGAAAACATTGGTTGATACAATTTTAAACCATCATGATATGGAAGAATTCTTCTGTCCCTCTCGAAGGTGGAAGAAGCATTTGGATCACAGATCATCTACAATGAAATACTTGACATGTTTAAGATGCTTTCAATCAATTTTGATCGTCAATTGCTTATTTGTTGTAAACAGTAATTTTTCAGTGAAGGGAAAGTGTGTGTGGTATATCTACATGATATGTTCAAAGGCAGTTCCTACTAATGGCCAGGCTGAATTCCAGTAAATAATGTCCCGAATGATATTTTGCCGCCTTCTTTGGCACTTCATGAAATCTTACCCCGATGAAGTGCTGAAACAAAGAGATTTTCTCTTAGAGAGTGTCTCATGTTGTAACCTATCCCATGGATTTTATGCTGTAATTCTTATCTCTTTTAAAATTTACTATCTTCTGTACAGTTTTCATGAAACTTTCTGTTACAGTAGTGAATAGCACAGATAAATGTCATTTTGTACAACTTTGAATTTACCCCAAGAGCTGAGAGAAAACTTGATCCTATACTTCAATCCGAGTTTCTTCTATAGTCCAACTTTGTTTCTCTACCATCAAGCTTCTCCTTTGTTGCTGCTCCAAGCCCCGTCCAAGGTGACCTTGAATACTTTCAGGGATGGGACACCCACAACTTCTCTGGGCAACCTGTTCCAGTGTTCCAGCACTCCCACAGTAAAAAAGGCCTTCCTTTCATCTAATATGTGTAGGAAATCATAAATCTAGGCATAGAAGCTTGGAGTGCAAATTTGAAATTCTTTGGATTTGAAGCACATTTTATATGAATACTGACTTACAGATGACTAAAAGATGTTGATGGGCATTTGAGCTGACAAGTTTTGAAAAAGTGCACGGAAATTAAAATTGAAACCACTAAAATTAAAAACTCCTTGCCATTTTCTTTTTCCTCTCCTATTCAAAATTGCATATGTCAGATATCAGTGCTTCATGCAAACCTCTCAGATGCTCTCAGAGAAAAAGCTTTTCTTTCAGACTAAGTTGCGGTTGACGTAGAACACTAGCAGGAGTGAAAGATTTTCTGGGCATCGGGGCAGCCCGTTCTCCTTGGATTTGTGTGCAGAATGCATTTTATCCAAACTGGAAAATAGATCCCAGCTCTGTTCTATTCATCATTCTTACTTCATCAGGCCAGAAGATTCTGTGAAAAGTAGCCTGTGGACCTTGAAGACAGCGCATGTGAACCAGATGAGAGGTGATAGAGAAGTTGAGGGAGAGAAGAAAGAGCATGAGGCTGAAACCAGAAAGTATTTCTCCACGTGATCATGGAAGATTGCAGGAGCCACTTGGTACTATCAAACCAGCCCAACTTGGCACTGGTGCCACCTTGGGTCTGGGAGCCATGTTGCATATCGTGCATTTTAAGGAGCCAGCTGGCCACACCCAGCCATATGCCCCCAAACACAAACCAAGGCCCTTTTCTCTGGCAAACAAAACTCAGCTGCCCTGCTTCTGGATGGCAGATTGCAGGAACCACTTGGTACTATCAAACCAGCCCAACTTGACACTGGTGCCACCATGGGTCTGGTCACCATCCTGCCTATTGTAGCTTTTCAGGAGCCAGCCGGTCACTCTCAGCCATAGGCCCCCAAACACAAACCTCGGCCCGTTTCCCTGGCAAACAAAAGTAAGCTGCCCCGCTTCTGGATGGCAGATTGCAGGAGCTACTTAGTACTATCAAATCAGCCCGACTTGGCACAGGTGCCACCTTGGATCTGGGAACCATCCTGTGTATCGTCGATTTTCAGGGGCCAGCCAGCCACTCTCAGCCATATGCCCCCAAAAACAAACCACGGACCTTTTCTCTGGCAAACAAAACTCAACTGCCCCTCTTCTGGATGGCAAATTTTAGGACGCACTTTGTACTACGAAAACCGCCCGACGTGGCACTGGTGCCACCTTGTGTCAGGGAACCATCCTGCATATCGAGCTTTTTAAGGAGCCAGCCGGCCAGGCCCAGCCATATACCCCCAAAAACAAACCACGGACCATTTCTCATGGAAACAAAAATCCGCTGCCCCGCGTCTGGATGGCAGATTGCAGGAGCCACTTTGCACCATCAAACCAGCCCGACTTGGCACTGGTGCCACCTTGGGTCTGGGAACAATCCTGCGTATCGTACATATTCAGGAACCAGCCGAACACTCCCAGCCACAGTCCCCCAAACACAAACAACGGCGCTTTTCCCTGGAAAACAAAACTGACCTGCCAACTTTTTGATGGCAGATTGCAGGTGCTATTTAGTACTATCAAACCAGCCCGACTTGGCACTGGTGCCACCTCTGGTCTGGGAACCATCCTGCCTATCGTGGATTTTCAGGGGCCAGACGGCCACTATCAGCCATATGCCCCCAAAAACAAACCACGGGCTTTTCTCTGGTAAACAAAACTCAACTGCCCCTCTTCTGGATGGCAAATTTTAGGACGCACTTTTTACTACGAAAACCGCCCGACTTGGCACTGGTGCCACCTTGGGTCTGGGAACCATCCTGCCTATCGTAGCTTTTCAGGAGCCAGCCGGTCACTCCCAGCCATAGGTCCCCAGACAAATACCTCAGCCCGTTTCCCTGGCAAACAAAAGTAAGCTGCCCCGCTTCTGGATGGCAGATTGCAGGAGCCACTTGGTACTATCAAACCAGCCCAACTTGACACTGGTGCCACCTTGGCTCTGGGAACCATGCTGCGTAACCCGGATTCTAAGACGACAGGCAGCCACTGCCAGCCACAGGCCTCCAAACAAAATCAACGGCGCTTTTCCCTGGAAAACAAAACTCGCCTGACAACTTTTAGATGGCAGATTGCAGGAGCCAGTTGGTACCATCAAACCAGCCCAACTTGGCACTGGTGCCACCTTGGGTCTGTGAACCATCCTGCCTATTGTTGCTTTTCAGGAGCCAGCCGGTCACTTCTAGCCCTAGGCCCCCAGTCATAAACCTCGGCCCGTTACCATGGCACACAAATGTAAGCTACCCCGCTTCAGGATGGCAGATTGCAGGAGCCACTTTTCACCATCAAACCAGCCCGACGTGGCACTGGTGCCACCTTGGGTCTGGGAACCATCCTGCGTATCGTGTGTTCTAAGGAGCCAGCCGGCCACTCCCACCCACAGTCCCCCAAACACAAACAACGGCGCTTTTCCCTGGAAAACAAAACTGGCCTGCCAACTTTTTGATGGCAGATTGCAGGAGCCACTTGGTACTATCAAACCAGCCCAACTTGGCACTGGTGCCACCATGGGTCTGGTAACCATCCTGCCTATCGTAGCTTTTCAGGAGCCAGCCGGTCACTCCCAGCCATAGGCCCCCAGACACAAACCTCGGCCCGTTTCCCTGGCAAACAAAAGTAAGCTGCCCCGCTTCTGCATGGCAGATTGCAGGTGCTATTTAGTACTATCAAACCAGCCCGACTTGGCACTGGTGCCACCTCTGGTCTGGGAACCATCCTGCCTATCGTGGATTTTCAGGGGCCAGACGGCCACTATCAGCCATATGCCCCCAAAAACAAACCACGGCCCTTTACTCTGGTAAACAAAACTCAACTGCCCCTCTTCTGGATGGCAAATTTTAGGACGCACTTTGTACTACGAAAACCGCCCGACTTGGCACTGGTGCCACCTTGGGTCAGGGAACCATCCTGCCTATCGTAGCTTTTTAAGGAGCCAGCAGGCCACGCCCAGCCATATAGCCCCAAAAACAAACCACGGACCATTTCTCTTGGAAACAAAAATCCGCTGCCCCGCGTCAGGATGGCAGATTGCAGGAGCCACTTTGCACCATCAAACCACCCCGACTTGGCACTGGTGCCAGCTTGGATCTGGGAACCATCCTGCCTATCGTAGCTTTTCAGGAGCCAGCCGGTTACTCCCAACCATAGGCCCCCAGACAAATACCTCGGCCCGTTTCCCTGGCAAACAAATGTAAGCTGCCCCGCTTCTGGATGGCAGATTGCAGGAGCCACATGGTACTATCAAACCAGGCCAACATGGCACTGGTGCCACCTTGGCTCTGGGAACCATCCTGCCTATCGTGGATTTTCAGGCGCCAGCCGGCCACTCTCAGCCATATGCCCCAAAACACAAACCACGGCCCTTTTCTCTGGTAAACAAAACTCAACTGCCCCTCTTCTGGATGGCAAATTGCAGGACGCACTTGGTACTACGAAAACAGCCCGACTTGGCAGTGATGCCACCTTGGGTCAGGGAACCATCCTGCGTATCGATGTTTTTAAGGAGTCAGCCGGCAACGTCCAGCCATATACCCCCAAAAAAAACCCACGGAACTTTTCTCCAGCAAGCAAAAATCCGCTGCCCCGCGTCTGGATGGCAGATTGCAGGAGCTATTTAGTATTATCAAACCAGCCCGACTTGGCACTGGTGCCACCATGGGTCTGGTCACCATCCTGCCTATCGTAGCTTTTCAGGAGCCAGCCGGTCACTCTCAGCCATAGGCCCCAAACACAAACCACGGCCCTTTTCTCTGGAAAACAAAACTCAACTGCCCCTCTTCTGGATGGCAGATTGCAGGAGCCACTGGGTACTATGAAACCAGCCCTACTTGGCACTGGTGCCACCTTGGGTCTGGGAACCATGCTGCGTATCATGGATTTTCAGGAGCCAGCCGTCCACTGCCAGCCACAGGCCCCGAAACACAAACAACAGCCTTTTTCTCTGGCAAACAAAATTCAGCTGCCCCGCTTCTGGATGGCAGATTGCAGGAACCACTTGGTACTAACAAACCAGCCCGACTTGGCACTGGTGCCACCTTGGGTCTGGGAACCATCCTGCGTATCGTGGATTCTAAGGAGCCAGCTGGCCACTCCCAGCCACAGGCCCCAAAACACACACAACGGCGCTTTTCCCTGGAAAACAAAACTCGCCTGCCAACTTTTTGATGGCAGATTGCAGGAGCCACTTGGTACTATCAAACCAGCCCAACTTGGCACTGGTGCCACCATGGGTCTGGTAACCATCCTGCCTATCGTAGCTTTTCAGGAGCCAGGCGGTCACTCCCAGCCATAGGCCCCCAGACACAAACCTCGGCCCGTTTCCCTGGCAAACAAAAGTAAGCTGCCCCGCTTCTGCATGGCAGATTGCAGGTGCTATTTAGTACTATCAAACCAGCCCGACTTGGCACTGGTGCCACCTCTGGTCTGGGAACCATCCTGCCTATCGTGGATTTTCAGGCGCCAGACGGCCACTATCAGCCATATGCCCCCAAAAACAAACCACGGCCCTTTTCTCTGGTAAACAAAACTCAACTGCCCCTCTTCTGGATGGCAAATTTTAGGACGCACTTTGTACTACGAAAAACGCCCGACTTGGCACTGCTGCCACCTTGGGTCAGGGAACCATCCTGCCTATCGTAGCTTTTTAAGGAGCCAGCAGGCCACGCCCAGCCATATAGCCCCAAAAACAAACCACGGACCATTTCTCTTGGAAACAAAAATCCGCTGCCCCGCGTCAGGATGGCAGATTGCAGGAGCCACGTTGCACCATCAAACCACCCCGACTTGGCACTGGTGCCATCTTGGATCTGGGAACCATCCTGCCTATCGTAGCTTTTCAGGAGCCAGCCGGTTACTCCCAACCATAGGCCCCCAGACAGAAAGCTCTGCCCGTTTCCCTGGCAAACAAAAGTAAGCTACCCCGCTTCTGGATGGCAGATTGCAGGAGCCACTTGGTACTATCAAACCAGCCCAACTTGACACTGGTGCCACTTTGGGTCTGGGAACCATGCTGCGTAACGTAGATTCTAAGGCGCCAGGCGGCCACTCCCAGCCACAGGCCCCCAAATACAAACAACGGCGCTTTTCCCTGGAAAACAAAACTCGCCTGCCAGCTTTTTGATGGCAGATTGCAGGAGCCACTTGGTACTATCAAATCATCCCAACTTGGCACTGGTGCCACTATGGGTCTGGGAACCATCCTGCCAATTGTACCATTTCAGGAGCCAGCCGGTCACTCCCAGCCATAGGCCCCCATCACAAACCTCGGACCGTTTCCCTGGCAAACAAAATTAAGCTGCCCCGATTCTGGATGGCAGATTGCAGGAGCCACTTGGTAGTGTCAAAACAGCCCGACTTGGCACTGGTGCCACCTTGGGTCTGGGAACCATCCTGCGTATCGTGGATTCTAAGCAGCCACCCGGCCACTCCGTGCCACAGGCGCCCAAACACAAACAACGGCGCTTTTCCCTGGAAAACAAAACTCGCCTGCCAACATTTTGATGGCAGATTGCAGGAGCCACTTGGTACTATCAAACCAGCCCAACTTGGCACTGGTGCCACCATGGGTCTGGTCACCATCCTGCCTATCGTAGCTTTTCAGGAGCCAGCCGGTCACTCCCAGCCATCAACCCCCAGACACAAACCTCGGCCCGTTTCCCTGGAAAACAAAAGTAAGCACCCCCGATTCTGGATGGCAGATTGCAGGAGCCACTTGGTAGTATCAAATTAGCCCAACTTGGCACTGGTGCCATCATGGGTCTGGTAAACATCCTGCCTATCTTAGCTTTTCAGGAGCCGGCCGGTCACTCCCTGCCATAGGCCCCCAGAGAAATACCTCGGCCCGTTTCCCTGGCAAACAAAAGTAAGCTGCCCCTCTTCTGGATGGCAGATTGCAGGAACCACTTGCTACTATCAAACCAGCCCAACTTGGCACTGGTGCCACCTTGGCTCTGGGAACCATGCTGCGTAACGTAGATTCTAAGAGGACAGGCGGACACTCCCAGCCACAGGCCTCTAAACAAAAACAACGGCGCGTTACCCTGGAAAACAAAACTCGCCTGCCAACTTTTTGATGGCAGATTGCAGGAGCCACTTGGTACTATCAAACCAGCCCAACTTGGCACTGGTGCCACCATGGGTCTGGTCACCATCCTGCCTATCGTAGCTTTTCAGGAGCCAGCCGGTCACTCCCAGCCATAGGCCCCCAGACAAATACCTCGGCCCGTTTCCCTGGCAAACAAAAGTAAGCTGCCCCGCTTCTGGATGGCAGATTGCAGGAGCCACATGGTACTATCAAACCAGGCCAACATGGCACTGGTGCCACCTTGGCTCTGGGAACCATCCTGCCTATCGTGGATTTTCAGGCGCCAGCCGCCCACTCTCAGCCATATGCCCCAAAACACAAACCACGGCCCTTTTCTCTGGTAAACAAAACTCAACTGCCCCTCTTCTGGATGGCAAATTGCAGGAGCCACTTGGTACTACGAAAACAGCCCGACTTGGCAGTGATGCCACCTTGGGTCAGGGAACCATCCTGCGTATCGATGTTTTTAAGGAGTCAGCCGGCAACGTCCAGCCATATACCCCCAAAAAAAACCCACGGAACTTTTCTCCAGCAAGCAAAAATCCGCTGCCCCGCGTCTGGATGGCAGATTGCAGGAGCTATTTAGTATTATCAAACCAGCCCGACTTGGCACTGGTGCCACCATCGGTCTGGTCACCATCCTGCCTATCGTAGCTTTTCAGGAGCCAGCCGGTCACTCTCAGCCATAGGCCCAAAACACAAACCACGGCCCTTTTCTCTGGAAAACAAAATTCAACTGCCCCTCTTCTGGATGGCAGATTGCAGGAGCCACTGGGTACTATGAAACCAGCCCGACTTGGCACTGGTGCCACCTTGGGTCTGGGAACCATGCTGCGTATCATGGATTTTCAGGAGCCAGCCATCCACTGCCAGCCACAGGCCCCGAAACACAAACAACAGCCTTTTTCTCTGGCAAACAAAATTCAGCTGCCCCGCTTCTGGATGGCAGATTGCAGGAACCACTTGGTACTAACAAACCAGCCCGACTTGGCACTGGTGCCACCTTGGGTCTGGGAACCATCCTGCGTATCGTGGATTCTAAGGAGCCAGCTGGCCACTCCCACCCACAGGCCCCAAAACACACACAACGGCGCTTTTCCCTGGAAAACAAAACTCGCCTGCCAACTTTTTGATGGCAGATTGCAGGAGCCACTTGGTACTATCAAACCAGCCCAACTTGGCACTGGTGCCACCATGGGTCTGGTCACCATCCTGCCTATCGTAGCTTTTCAGGAGCCAGCCGGTCACTCCCAGCCATAGGCCCCCAGACACAAAGCTCGGCCCGTTTCCCTGGCAAAAAAAAGTAAGCTGCCCCGCTTCTGGATGGCAGATTGCAGGATCCACTTGTTATTATCAAACCAGCCCGACTTGGTACTGGTGCCACCTCTGGTCTGGGAACCATCCTGGGTATCGTGGATCCTAAGGAGCCAGCCGGCCACTCCCAGCCACAGGCCCCCAAACAAAAACAACGGCGATTTTCCCTGGAAAACAAAACTCGCCTGACAACTTTTTGATGGCAGATTGCAGGAACCACTTGGTACTATCAAACCAGCCCAACTTGGCACTGGTGCCACCTTGGGTCTGGGAACCATGCTGCGTATTGTGGATTCTAAGGAGCCAGCCGGCCACTCCAGCCACAGGCCCGCAGACACAAACAACGGCGCTTTTCCCTGGAAAACAAAACTCGCCTGCCAACATTTTGATGGCAGATTGCAGGAGCCACTTGGTACTATCAAACCAGCCCAACTTGGCACTGGTGCCACCATGGGTCTGGTCACCATCCTGCCTATCGTAGCTTTTCAGGAGCCAGCCGGCCACTCCCAGCCATAGGCCCCCAGACACAAAGCTCGGCCCGTTTCCCTGGCAAACAAAAGTAAGCTGCCCCGCTTCTGGATGGTAGATTGCAGGAACCATTTGCTACAATCAAACCAGCCCAACTTGGCACTGGTGCCACCTCAGGTCTGGGAACCATCCTGCGTATTTTGGATTCTAAGGAGCCAGCCGGCCACTCCCAGCCACAGGCCCCCAAACACAAACAACGGCGCGTTTCCCTGGAAAACAAAAGTCGCCTGCCAACTTTTTGATGGCAGATTGCAGGAGCCACTTGGTACTATCAAACCAGCCCAACTTGGCACTGGTGCCACCATGGGTCTGGTCACCATCCTGCCTATCGTAGTTTTTCAGGAGCCAGCCGGTCACTCCCTGCCATAGGCCCCCAGACAAAACCTCCGCCCGTTTCCCTGGCAAACAAAAGTAAGCTGCCCCGCTTCTGGATGGCAGATTGCAGGACGCACTTGGTAGTATCAAACCAGCCCAACTTGGCACTGGTGCCACCTCAGGTCGGGGAACCATGCTGCGTATCGTGGATTCTAATTAGCCATCCGGCCACTCCCAGCCACAGGCCCCCAAACAAAAACAACGGCGCTTTTCCCTGGATAACAAACTCGCCTGCCAACTTTTTGATGGCAGATTGCAGGAGCCACTTGATATTATCAAACCAGCCCAACTTGGCACTGGTGCCACCATGGGTCTGGTCACCATCCTGCCTATCGTAGCCTTTCAGGAGCCAGCCGGTCACTCCCAGCCATAGGCCCCCAGACACAAACCTCGGCCCGTTTCCCTGGCAAACAAAAGTAAGCTGCCCCGCTTCTGGATGGCAGATTGCAGGAACCACTTGGTACTATCAAACCAGCCCAACTTGGGACTGGTGCCACCTTGGGTCTGGGAACCATCCTGCGTATCGTGGATTCTAAGGAGCCAGCCGGCCACTCCCAGCCACAGGCCCCCAAACACAAACAACGACGCTTTTCCCTGGAAAACAAAACTCGCCTGCCAACTTTTTGATGGCAGATTGCAGGAACCACTTGGTACTATCAAACCAGCCCGACTTGGCACTGGTGCCACCTTGGGTCTGGGAACCTTGCTGCGTATCGTGGATTCTAAGGAGCCAGCCGGTCACTCCAGCCACAGGCCCGCAGACACAAACAACGGCGCTTTTCCCTGGAAAACAAAACTCGCCTGCCGACTTTTTGATGGCAGATTGCAGGAGCCACTTGGTACTATGAAATCAGCCGAACATGGCACTGGTGCCAGCATGGGTCTGGTCACCATCCTGCCTATCGTAGCTTTTCAGGAGCCAGCCGGTCACTCCCAGCCATAGGCCCCCTGACACAAAGCTCGGACCGTTTCCCTGGCAAACAAAAGTAAGCTGCCCCGCTTCTGGATGGCAGATTGCAGGAGCCACTTTGCACCATCATACTAGCCCGACTTGGCACAGGTGCCACCTTGGGTCTGGGAACCATCCTGCGTATCGTGGATTCTAAGGAGACAGCCGGCCACTCCCAGCCACAGGCCCCCAAACACAAACAACGGCGCTTTTCCCTGGAAAATAAAAACTCGCCTGCCAAATTTTGACGGCAGATTGCAGGAGCCACTTGGTACTATCAAATCAGCCCAACTTGGCACTGGTGCCACCATGGGTCTGGTCACCATCCTGCCTATCGTAGCTTTTCAGGAGCCAGCCGGTCACTCCCAGCCATAGGCCCCCAGACAAAAACCTCGGCCCGTTTCCCTGGGAAACCAAAGTAAGCTGCCCTGCTTCTGGATGGCAGATTGCAGGAACCACTTGGTACTATCAAACCAGCAAAACTTGGCACTGGTGCCACCTTGGGTCTGGATACCATGCTGCGTATCGTGGATTCTAAGGAGCCAGCCGGCCACTCCCAGCCACAGGCCCCCAAACACAAACGACGGCGCTTTTCCCTGGAAAACAAAACTCTCCTGCCAACTTTTTGATGGCAGATTGCAGGAGCCACTTGGTTTTATCAAATCAGCCCAACATGGCACTGGTGCCACCATGGGTCTGGTCACCATCCTGCCTATCGTAGCTTTTCAGGAGCCAGCCGGTCACTCCCAGCCATCAACCCCCAGACACAAACCTCGGCCCGTTTCCCTGGAAAACAAAAGTAAGCACCCCCGATTCTGGATGGCAGATTGCAGGAGCCACTTGGTAGTATCAAATTAGCCCAACTTGGCACTGGTGCCATCATGGGTCTGGTAAACATCCTGCCTATCTTAGCTTTTCAGGAGCCGGCCGGTCACTCCCTGCCATAGGCCCCCAGAGAAATACCTCGGCCCGTTTCCCTGGCAAACAAAAGTAAGCTGCCCCTCTTCTGGATGGCAGATTGCAGGAACCACTTGCTACTATCAAACCAGCCCAACTTGGCACTGGTGCCACCTTGGCTCTGGGAACCATGCTGCGTAACGTAGATTCTAAGAGGACAGGCGGACACTCCCAGCCACAGGCCTCTAAACAAAAACAACGGCGCGTTACCCTGGAAAACAAAACTCGCCTGCCAACTTTTTGATGGCAGATTGCAGGAGCCACTTGGTACTATCAAACCAGCCCAACTTGGCGCTGGTGCCACCATGGGTCTGGTCACCATCCTGCCTATCGTAGCTTTTCAGGAGCCAACCGGTCACTCCCAGCCATAGGCCCCCAGACAAATACCTCGGCCCGTTTCCCTGGCAAACAAAAGTAAGCTGCCCCGCTTCTGGATGGCAGATTGCAGGAGCCACATGGTACTATCAAACCAGGCCAACATGGCACTGGTGCCACCTTGGCTCTGGGAACCATCCTGCCTATCGTGGATTTTCAGGCGCCAGCCGGCCACTCTCAGCCATATGCCCCAAAACACAAACCACGGCCCTTTTCTCTGGTAAACAAAACTCAACTGCCCCTCTTCTGGATGGCAAATTGCAGGAGCCACTTGGTACTACGAAAACAGCCCGACTTGGCAGTGATGCCACCTTGGGTCAGGGAACCATCCTGCGTATCGATGTTTTTAAGGAGTCAGCCGGCAACGTCCAGCCATATACCCCCAAAAAAAACCCAGGGAACTTTTCTCCAGCAAGCAAAAATCCGCTGCCCCGCGTCTGGATGGCAGATTGCAGGAGCTATTTAGTATTATCAAACCAGCCCGACTTGGCACTGGTGCCACCATCGGTCTGGTCACCATCCTGCCTATCGTAGCTTTTCAGGAGCCAGCCGGTCACTCTCAGCCATAGGCCCCAAACACAAACCACGGCCCTTTTCTCTGGAAAACAAAATTCAACTGCCCCTCTTCTGGATGGCAGATTGCAGGAGCCACTGGGTACTATGAAACCAGCCCGACTTGGCACTGGTGCCACCTTGGGTCTGGGAACCATGCTGCGTATCATGGATTTTCAGGAGCCAGCCATCCACTGCCAGCCACAGGCCCCGAAACACAAACAACAGCCTTTTTCTCTGGCAAACAAAATTCAGCTGCCCCGCTTCTGGATGGCAGATTGCAGGAACCACTTGGTACTAACAAACCAGCCCGACTTGGCACTGGTGCCACCTTGGGTCTGGGAACCATCCTGCGTATTTTGGATTCTAAGGAGCCAGCCGGCCACTCCCAGCCACAGGCCCCCAAACACAAACAACGGCGCTTTTCCCTGGAAAACAAAACTCGCCTGCCAACTTTTTGATGGCAGATTGCAGGAGCCACTTGGTACTATCAAACCAGCCCAACTTGGCACTGGTGCCACCATGGGTCTGGTCACCATCCTGCCTATCGTAGTTTTTCAGGAGCCAGCCGGTCACTCCCTGCCATAGGCCCCCAGACAAAACCTCGGCCCGTTTCCCTGGCAAACAAAAGTAAGCTGCCCCGCTTCTGGATGGCAGATTGCAGGACGCACTTGGTAGTATCAAACCAGCCCGACTTGGCACTGGTGCCACCTCAGGTCTGGGAACCATGCTGCGTATCGTGGATTCTAATTAGCCATCCGGCCACTCCCAGCCACAGGCCCCCAAACAAAAACAACGGCGCTTTTCCCTGGATAACAAACTCGCCTGCCAACTTTTTGATGGCAGATTGCAGGAGCCACTTGGTACTATCAAACCAGCCCAATTAGGCACTGGTGCCACCATGGGTCTGGTCACCATCCTGCCTATCGTAGCTTTTCAGGAGACAGCCGGTCACTCCCAGCCATAGGCCTCCAGACAAAAACCTCGGCCCTTTTCCCTGGCAAACAAAAGTAAGTTAACCCGCTTCTGGATGGCAGATTGCAGGAGCCACTTTTCACCATCAAACTAGCCCGACTTGGCACTGGTGTCACCTCTGGTCTGGGAACCATCCTGCCTGTCGTGGATTCTAATTAGCCAGCCGGCCACTCCCAGCCACAGGCCCCCAAACACAAACAACGGCGCTTTTCCCTGGGAAACAAAACTCGCCTGCCAAGTTTTTGATGGCAGATTGCAGGAACCACTTGGTACTATCAAACCAGCCCGACTTGGCACTGGTGCCACCTTGGGTCTGGGAACCATGCTGCGTATCGTGGATTCTAAGGAGCCAGCCGGTCACTCCAGCCACAGGCCCGCAGACACAAACAACGGCGCTTTTCCCTGGAAAACAAAACTCGCCTGCCGACTTTTTGATGGCAGATTGCAGGAGCCACTTGGTACTATGAAATCAGCCGAACATGGCACTGGTGCCACCATGGGTCTGGTCACCATCCTGCCTATCGTAGCTTTTCAGGAGCCAGCCGGTCACTCCCAGCCATAGGCCCCCTGACACAAAGATCGGCCCGTTTCCCTGGCAAACAAAAGTAAGCTGCCCCGCTTCTGGATGGCAGATTGCAGGACGCACTTGGTACTATAAAACCAGCCCGACTTGGCACTGGTGCCACCTCAGGTCTGGGAACCATCCTGCGTATCGTGGATTCTAAGGAGCCAGCCGGCCACTCCCAGCCACAGGCCCCCAAACACAAACAACGGCGCTTTTCCCTGGAAAACAAAACTCGCCTGCCGACATTTTGATGGCAGATTGCAGGAGCCACTTGGTACTATCAAACCAGCCCAACTTGGCACTGGTGCCACCATGGGTCTGGTCACCATCCTGCCTATCGTAGCTTTTCAGGAGCCAGCCGGTCACTCCCAGCCATAGGCCCCGAGACACAAAGCTCGGACCGTTTCCCTGGCAAACAAAAGTAAGCTGCCCCGCTTCTGGATGGCAGATTGCAGGAGCCACTTTGCACCATCATACTAGCCCGACTTGGCACTGGTGCCACCTTGGGTCTGGGAACCATCCTGCGTATCGTGGATTCTAAGCAGCCAGCCGGCCACTCCCAGCCACAGGCCCCCAAACACAAACAACGGCGCTTTTCCCTGGAAAATAAAAACTCGCCTGCCAAATTTTGATGGCAGATTGCAGGAGCCACTTGGTACTATCAAATCAGCCCAACTTGGGACTGGTGCCACCATGGGTCTGGTCACCATCCTGCCTATCGTAGCTTTTCAGGAGCCAGCCGGTCACTCCCAGCCATAGGCCCCCAGACAAAAACCTCGGCCCGTTTCCCTGGCAAACAAAAGTAAGCTGCCCTGCTTCTGGATGGCAGATTGCAGGAACCACTTGGTACTATCAAACCAGCAAAACTTGGCACTGGTGCCACCTTGGGTCTGGATACCATGCTGCGTATCGTGGATTCTAAGGAGCCAGCCGGCCACTCCCAGCCACAGGCCCCCAAACACAAACAACGGCGCTTTTCCCTGGAAAACAAAACTCTCCTGCCAACTTTTTGATGGCAGATTGCAGGAGCCACTTGGTTTTATCAAATCAGCCCAACTTGGCACTGGTGCCACCATGGGTCTGGTCACCATCCTGCCTATCTTATCTTTTCAGGAGCCAGCCGGTCACTCCCCGCCATAGGCCCCCAGACAAAAAGCTCGGCCCGTTTCCCTGGCAAACAAAAGTAAGCTACCCCGCTTCTGGATGGCAGATTGCAGGAGCCACTTTGCACCATCAAACTAGCCCGTCTTGGCACTGGTGCCACCTCTGGTCTGGGAACCATCCTGCGTATCGTGGATTCTAATTAGCCAGCCGGCCACTCCCTACCACAGGCCCCCAAACACAAACAACGGCGCTTTTCCCTGGAAAACAAAACTCGCCTACCAACTATTTGATGGCAGATTACAGGAGCCACTTGGTACTATCAAACCAGCCCAACTTGGCACTGGTGCCACCATGGGTCTGGTCACCATCCTGCCTATCGTAACTTTTCAGGAGCCAGCCGGTCACTCCCAGCCATAGGTCCCCAGTCACAAACCTCGGCCCGTTTCCCTGGCAAACAAAAGTAAGCTGCCCCGCTTCTGGATGGCAGATTGCAGGAGCCACTTGGTACTATCAAACCAGCCCGACTTGGCACTGGTGCCACCTCTGGTCTGGGACCCATCCTGCGTATCATGGATTCTAAGGAGCCAGTCGGCCACTCCCAGCCACAGGCCCCCAAACACAAACAACGGCCCGTTTCCGTGGCAAACAAAAGTAAGCTGCCCCGCTTCTGGATGGCAGATTGCAGGAACCACTTGGTAGTATCAAACCAGCACAACTTGGCACTGGTGGCACCTCTTGTCTGGTAACCATGCTGCGTATCGTGGTTTCTAAGGAGCCAGCCGGGCACTCCCAACCACAGGTCCCCAAACACAAACAATGGCGCTTTTCCCAGGAAAACAAAACTCGCCTGCCAACTTTTTGATGGCAGATTGCAGGAGCCACTTGGTACTATCAAACCAGCCCAACTTGGCACTGGTGCCACCATGGGTCTGGTCACCATCCTGCCTATTGTAGCATTTCAGGAGCCAGCCGGTCACTCCCTGCCATAGGCCCCGAGACAGAAAGCCCGGCCCGTTTCCCTGGCAAACAAAAGTAAGCTGCCCCGCTTCTGGATGGCAGATTGCAGGAGCCACTTTGTACTATCAAACCAGCCCGACTTGGCACTGGTGCCACCTCTGGTCTGGGAACCATGCTGCGTATCGTGGATTTTAAGGAGCCAGTCGGCCACTCCCAGCCATACGCCTCCAAACACAAACAACGGTCCATTTCCCTGGCAAACAAAAGTAAGCTGCCCCGCTTCTGGATGTCAGATTGCAGGAACCACTTGTTGCCAAGTTGGGGTGGTTTGATAGTACCAAGTGGCTCCTGCAATCTGCCATCAAAAAGTTGGCAAGCGAGTTTTGTTTTCCAGGGAAAAGCGCCGTTGTTTGTGTTTGGGGGCTTGTGGCTGGGAGTGGCCAGCTGTCTCCTTAGAATCCACGATACGCAGGATGGGTCCCAGACCAGAGGTGGCACCAGTGCCAAGTCGGGCTGGTTTGATGGTGCAAAGTGACTCCTGCAATCTGCCGTCCAGAAGCGGGGTAGCTTACTTTTGTTTGCCAGGGAAACGGGTAGAGCTTTGTGTCTGGGGGCCTATGGCTGGGAGTGACCGGCTGGCTCCTGAAAAGCTACGATAGGCAGGATGGTGACCAGACCCATGGTGGCACCAGTGCCAAGTTGGGCTGGTTTGATAGTACCAAGTGGCTCCTGCAATCTGCCATCAAAAAGTTGGCAGGTGAGTTTTGTTTTCCAGGGAAAAGCACCGTTGTTTGTGTTTGGGGGCCTGTGGCTGGGAGTGGCCAGCTGGCTCCTTAGAATCCACGATACGCAGGATGGTTCCCAGACCAGAGGAGGCACCAGTGCCATGTTGGCCTGGTTTGATAGTACCATGTGGCTCCTGCAATCTGCCATCCAGAAGCGGGGCTGCTTACTTTTGTTTGCCAGGGAAACCGGCCGAGATATTTGTCTGGGGGCCTATGGCTGGGAGTGAGCGGCTGGCTCCTGAAAAGCTACGATAGGCAGGATGGTGACCAGACCCATGGTGGCACCAGTGCCAAGTTGGGCTGGTTTGATAGTACCAAGTGGCTCCTGCAATCTGCCATCAAAAAGTTGTCAGGCGACTTTTGTTTTCCAGGGAAAAGCGCCGTTGTTCTTGTTTAGAGGCCTGTGGCTGGGAGTGGCCGGCTGCCTCCTTTGAACCCAGGATACGCAGGATGGTTCCCAGAGCCAAGGTGGCACCAGTGCCAAGTTGGGCTGGTTTGATAGTACCAAGTGGCTCCTGCAATCTGCCATCCAGAAGCGGGTCAGCTTACTTTTGTTTCCCAGGGAAACGGGCCGAGGTTTGTGTCTGGGGGCCTATGGCTGGGAGTGACCGGCTGGCTACTGAAAAGCTACGATAGGCAGGATGGTTACCAGACTCATGGTGGCACCAGTGCCAAGTCGGGCTTGTTTGATAATACTAAATAGCTCCTGAAATCTGCCATTCAGACGCGGGGCAGCGGATTTTTGTTTGCTGGAGAAAAGTTCCGTGGTTTTTTTTTTGGGGGTATATGGCTGGACGTGGCCGGCTGGCTCCTTAAAAAGATCGATACGCAGGATTGTTCCCTGACCCAAGGTGGCATCACTGCCAAGTCGGGCTGTTTTCGTAGTACCAAGTGCGTCCTGCAATTTGCCATCCAGAAGAGGGGCAGTTGAGTTTTGTTTGCCAGAGCAAAGGGCCGTGGTATGTGTTTGGGGGCATATGGCTGAGAGTGGCCGGCTGGCCCCTGAAAATCCACGATAGGCAGGATGGTTCCCAGAGCCAAGGTGGCACCAGTGCCATGTTGGCCTGGTTTGATAGTACCATGTGGCTGCTGTAATCTGCCATCCAGAAGCGGGGCAGCTTACTTTTGTTTGCCAGGGAAACGGGCCGAGATATTTGTCTGGGGGCCTATGGCTGGGAGTGACCGGCTGGCTCCTGAAAAGCTACGATAGGCAGGATGGTTACCAGACCCATGGTGGCACCAGTACCAAGTTGGGCTGGTTTGATAGTACCAAGTGGCTCCTGCAATCTGTCATCAAAAATTTGGCAGGCGAGTTTTGTTTTCCAGGGAAAAGCGCCGTTGTTTTTGTTTAGAGGCCTGTGGCTGGGAGTGGCCGCCTGTCCTCGTAGAATCTACGTTACGCAGCATGGTTCCCAGAGCCAAGGTGGCACGAGGGCCAAGTCGGGCAGGTTTGATAGTACCAAATGCATCCTGCAATCTGCCATCCAAAAGCGGGGCAGTTTACTTTTGTTTGCCAGAGAAACGGGCCGAGGTTTGTGTCTGGGGGCCTATGGCAGGGAGTAACCGGCTGGCTCCTGAAAAGCTACGATAGGCAGGATGTTTACCAGACCCATTGTGGCACCAGTGCCAAGTTGGGCTGATTTGATAGTACCAAGTGGCTCCTGCAATCTGCCATCCAGAATCGGGGCAGCTTATTTTTGTTTGCCAGGGAAACGGTCCGAGGTTTGTGTCTGGGGGTCTATGGCTGGGAGTGACCGGCTGGCTCCTGAAATGCTACAATAGGCAGGATGGTTCCCAGACCCATAGTGGCACCAGTGCCAAGTTGGGATGATTTGATAGTACCAAGTGGCTCCTGCAATCTGCCATCAAAAAGCTGGCAGGCGAGTTTTGTTTTCCAGGGAAAAGCGCCGTTGTTTGTGTTTGGGGGCCTGTGGCTGGGAGTGGCCGGCTGGCTCCTTAGAATCCACGATATGCAGGATTGTTCCCAGACCCAAGGTGGCACCAGTGCCAAGTCGGGCTGGTTTGATGGTGCAAAGTGGCTCCTGCAATCTGCCATCCAGACGCGGGGCAGCGGATTTTTGTTTCCATGAGAAATGGTCCGTGGTTTGTTTTTGGGGGTATATGGCTGGGCGTGGCCGGCTGGCCCCTTAAAAAGCTCGATATGCAGGATGGTTCCCTGACACAAGGTGGCACCAGTGCCACGTCGGGCTGTTTTCGTAGTACAAAGTGCGTCCTAAAATTTGCCATCCAGAAGAGGGGCAGTTGAGTTTTGTTTGCCAGAGAAAAGGGCCGTGGTTTGTTTTTGGGGGCATATGGCTGAGAGTGGCCGGCTGGCCCCTGAAAATCCACGATAGGCAGGATGGTTCCCAGACCAGAGGTGTCACCAGTGCCAAGTCGGGCTGGTTTGATAGTACTAAATAGCTCCTGCAATCTGCCATGCAGAAGCGGGGCAGCTTACTTTTGTTTGCCAGGGAAACGGGCCGAGGTTTTTGTCTGGGGGCCTATGGCTGGGAGTGACCGACTGGCTCCTGAAAAGCTACGATAGGCAGGATGGTGACCAGACCCATGGTGGCACCAGTGCCAAGTTGGGCTGGTTTGATAGTACCAAGTGGCTCCGGCAATCTGCCATCAAAAAGTTGGCAGGCGAGTTTTGTTTTCCAGGGAAAAGCGCCGTTGTTTGTGTTTGGGGGCCTGTGGCTGGGAGTGGCCAGCTGGCTCCTTAGAACCCACGATACGCAGGATGGTTCCCAGACCAGAGGTGGCACCAGTGCCAAGTTGGGCTGGTTTGATGGTGGAAAGTGGCTCCTGCAATCTGCCATCCAGAAGCGGGGTAGCTTACTTTTGTTTGCCAGGGAAACGGGCCGAAATATTTGTCTAGGGGCCTCTGGCTAGGGGTGGCTGGCTGGCACCTGAAAGGCTACGATAGGCAGGATGTTTACCAGACCCATGGTGGCACCAGTGCCAAGTTGGGCTGGTTTGATAGTACCAAGTGGCTCCTGCAATCTGCCATCAAATATTTGGCAGGCGAGTTTTGTTTTCCAGGGAAAAGCACCGTTGTGTGTGTTTGGGGGCCTGTGGCTGGGAGTGGCCAGCTGGCTCCTTAGAATCCACGATACGCAGGATGGTTCCCAGACCCAAGGTGGCACCAGTGCCAAGTCGGGCTGGTTTGTTAGTACCAAGTGGTTCCTGAAATCTGCCATCCAGAAGCGGGGCAGCTGAATTTTGTTTGCCAGAGAAAAAGGCTGTTGTTTGTGTTTCGGGGCCTGTGGCTGGCAGTGGACGGCTGGCTCCTGAAAATCCATGATACGCAGCATGGTTCCCAGACCCAAGGTGGCACCAGTGCCAAGTCGGGCTGGTTTGATACTACCAAGTGCGTCCTGCAATCTGCCATCCAGAAGCGGGGCAGCTTAATTTTGTTTGCCAGGGAAACGGGCCGTGGGTTTTGTATGGGGGCCTATGGCTGAGAGTGGCCGGCTGGCTCCTGAAAATCCACGCTAGGCAGCATGGTTCCCAGATGCAAGGTGGCACCAGTGCCAAGTCGGGCTGGTTTGATGGTGCAAAGTGGCTCCTGCAATCTGCCATCCAGAAGCGGGGCAGCTGATTTTTGTTTGCCAGAGAAAAATTCCGTGGATTGTTTTTGGGGGCATATTGCTGGGAGTGGCCGGCTGGCTCCTTAAAATGCTCGATACGCATGATGGTTTCCAGGCCCAAGGTGTCACCACTACCAAGTCGGCCTGCGGTTTTAGTATCAAGTTCATCCTGCAATTTGCCATCCAGAAGAGGGGCAGTTGAGTTTTGTTTGCCAGAGAAACGGGCCGAGGTTTCTGTTTGGGGACATATGGCTGAGAGTGGCCGGCTGGCCCCTGAATATCCACGATACACAGCATGGTTCCCAGATCCAAGGTGGCACCAGTGCCAAGTTGGGCTGGTTTGATAGTCCCAAGTGTCTCCTGCAATCTGCCATCCAGAAGCGGGGCAGCTTACTTTTGTTTGCCAGAGAAATAGGCCTAGGTTTTTGTCTGGGGGCCTGTGGCTAGGAGTGGCCGGCTGGCTCCTTAGAATCCACGATACGCAGGATGTTTCCCAGACCCAAGGTGGCACGAGTGCCAAGTCGGGCTGGTTTGATAGTACCAAGTGGCTCCTGCAAACTCCATCAAAATGTTGGCAGACGTGTTTTGTTTTCCAGGGAACAGCGCCGTTGATTTTGTTTGGGGACCTGTGGCTGGGAGTGGCCGGCTGGCTCCTTAGAATCCACGATACGCAGGATGGTTCCCAGACCCAAGGTGGCACCAGTGCCAAGTCGGGCTGGTTTGATTACACCAAGTGGCTCCTGCAATCTGCCATCCAGAAGTGAGGCAGCTAAGTTTTGTTTGCCAGAAAAAAGGGCCGTGGTTTTTGTTGGGGGCCTGTGGCTGGGAGTAGCCGGCTGGCTCCTTAAAATCCACGATAGGCTGGATGGTTCCCAGACCCAAGGTGGCACCAGTGCCAAGTCGGGCTGGTTTGATAGTACCAAGTGGCTCCTGCAATCTGCCATCCAGAAGCGGTGCAGTTGAGTTTTGTTTGCCAGAGAAAAGGGCCGTGGGTTGTGTTTGGGGGCTAATGGCTGGGAGTGGCCGGCTGTCTCATTAAAAAGATCGATACGCAGGATGGTTCCCAGACCCAAGGTGGCACCAGTGCCAAGTCGGGCTGTTTTTATAGTACCAAGTGCGTCCTGCAATTTGCCATCCAGAAGAGGGGCAGTGGAGTTTTGTTTGCCAGAGAATAGCGCCGTTGTTTGTGTTTGGGGGCTTGTGGCTGGGAGTGGCCGACTGGCGCCTTAGAATCTGTGTTACGCAGCATGGTTCCCAGACCAGAGGTGGCACCAGTGCCAAGTTGGGCTGGTTTGATAGTACCAAGTGGCTCCTGCAATCTGCCATCCAGAAGTGGGGCAGCTTACTTTTGTTTGCCAGGGAAACGGGCCGAGGTTTGTGACTGGGGACCTATGGCTGGGAGTGACCGGCTGGCTCCTGAAAAGCTACGATAGGCAGGATGGTGACCAGACCCATGGTGGCACCAGTGCCAAGTTGGGCTGGTTTGATAGTACCAAGTGGCTCCTGCAATCTGCCATCAAAAAGTTGTCAGGCGAGTTTTGTTTTCCAGGGAAAAGCGCCGTTGTTTGTATTTGGGGGCCTGTGGCTGGGAGTGGCCGGCTGGCTCCTTTGAACCCACAATACGCAGGATGGTTCCCAGACCCAAGGTGGCACCAGTGCCAAGTCGGGCTGGTTTGATACTACCAAGTGCGTCCTGCAATCTGCCATCCAGAAGCGGGGCAGCTTAATTTTGTTTGCCAGGGAAACGGGCCGTGGGTTTTGTATGGGGGCCTATGGCTGAGAGTGGCCGGCTGGCTCCTGAAAATCCACGCTAGGCAGCATGGTTCCCAGATGCAAGGTGGCACCAGTGCCAAGTCGGGCTGGTTTGATGGTGCAAAGTGGCTCCTGCAATCTGCCATCCAGAAGCGGGGCAGCTGATTTTTGTTTGCCAGAGAAAAATTCCGTGGATTGTTTTTGGGGGCATATTGCTGGGAGTGGCCGGCTGGCTCCTTAAAATGCTCGATACGCATGATGGTTCCCAGGTCCAAGGTGTCACCACTACCAAGTCGGCCTGCGGTTTTAGTATCAAGTTCATCCTGCAATTTGCCATCCAGAAGAGGGGCAGTTGAGTTTTGTTTGCCAGAGAAACGGGCCGAGGTTTCTGTTTGGGGACATATGGCTGAGAGTGGCCGGCTGGCCCCTGAATATCCACGATACACAGCATGGTTCCCAGATCCAAGGTGGCACCAGTGCCAAGTTGGGCTGGTTTGATAGTCCCAAGTGTCTCCTGCAATCTGCCATCCAGAAGCGGGGCAGCTTACTTTTGTTTGCCAGAGAAATAGGCCTAGGTTTTTGTCTGGGGGCCTGTGGCTAGGAGTGGCCGGCTGGCTCCTAAGAATCCACGATACGCAGGATGTTTCCCAGACCCAAGGTGGCACGAGTGCCAAGTCGGGCTGGTTTGATAGTACCAAGTGGCTCCTGCAAACTCCATCAAAATGTTGGCAGACGTGTTTTGTTTTCCAGGGAACAGCGCCGTTGATTTTGTTTGGGGACCTGTGGCTGGGAGTGGCCGGCTGGCTCCTTAGAATCCACGATACGCAGGATGGTTCCCAGACCCAAGGTGGCACCAGTGCCAAGTCGGGCTGGTTTGATTACACCAAGTGGCTCCTGCAATCTGCCATCCAGAAGTGAGGCAGCTAAGTTTTGTTTGCCAGAAAAAAGGGCCGTGGTTTTTGTTGGGGGCCTGTGGCTGGGAGTAGCCGGCTGGCTCCTTAAAATCCACGATAGGCTGGATGGTTCCCAGACCCAAGGTGGCACCAGTGCCAAGTCGGGCTGGTTTGATAGTACCAAGTGGCTCCTGCAATCTGCCATCCAGAAGCGGTGCAGTTGAGTTTTGTTTGCCAGAGAAAAGGGCCGTGGGTTGTGTTTGGGGGCATATGGCTGGGAGTGGCCGGCTGTCTCATTAAAAAGATCGATACGCAGGATGGTTCCCAGACCCAAGGTGGCACCAGTGCCAAGTCGGGCTGTTTTTATAGTACCAAGTGCGTCCTGCAATTTGCCATCCAGAAGAGGGGCAGTGGAGTTTTGTTTGCCAGAGAATAGCGCCGTTGTTTGTGTTTGGGGGCTTGTGGCTGGGAGTGGCCGACTGGCGCCTTAGAATCTGTGTTACGCAGCATGGTTCCCAGACCAGAGGTGGCACCAGTGCCAAGTTGGGCTGGTTTGATAGTACCAAGTGGCTCCTGCAATCTGCCATCCAGAAGTGGGGCAGCTTACTTTTGTTTGCCAGGGAAACGGGCCGAGGTTTGTGACTGGGGACCTATGGCTGGGAGTGACCGGCTGGCTCCTGAAAAGCTACGATAGGCAGGATGGTGACCTGACCCATGGTGGCACCAGTGCCAAGTTGGGCTGGTTTGATAGTACCAAGTGGCTCCTGCAATCTGCCATCAAAATGTTGGCAGGCGAGTTTTGTTTTCCAGGGAAAAGCGCCGTTGTTTGTATTTGGGGGCCTGTGGCTGGGAGTGGCCGGCTGGCTCCTTTGAACCCACAATACGCAGGATGGTTCCCAGACCCAAGGTGGCACCAGTGCCAAGTCGGGCTGGTTTGATACTACCAAGTGCGTCCTGCAATCTGCCATCCAGAAGCGGGGCAGCTTAATTTTGTTTGCCAGGGAAACGGGCCGTGGGTTTTGTATGGGGGCCTATGGCTGAGAGTGGCCGGCTGGCTCCTGAAAATCCACGCTAGGCAGCATGGTTCCCAGATGCAAGGTGGCACCAGTGCCAAGTCGGGCTGGTTTGATGGTGCAAAGTGGCTCCTGCAATCTGCCATCCAGAAGCGGGGCAGCTGATTTTTGTTTGCCAGAGAAAAATTCCGTGGATTGTTTTTGGGGGCATATTGCTGGGAGTGGCCGGCTGGCTCCTTAAAATGCTCGATACGCATGATGGTTCCCAGGTCCAAGGTGTCACCACTACCAAGTCGGCCTGCGGTTTTAGTATCAAGTTCATCCTGCAATTTGCCATCCAGAAGAGGGGCAGTTGAGTTTTGTTTGCCAGAGAAACGGGCCGAGGTTTCTGTTTGGGGACATATGGCTGAGAGTGGCCGGCTGGCCCCTGAATATCCACGATACACAGCATGGTTCCCAGATCCAAGGTGGCACCAGTGCCAAGTTGGGCTGGTTTGATAGTACCAAGTGTCTCCTGCAATCTGCCATCCAGAAGCGGGGCAGCTTACTTTTGTTTGCCAGAGAAATAGGCCTAGGTTTTTGTCTGGGGGCCTGTGGCTAGGAGTGGCCGGCTGGCTCCTAAGAATCCACGATACGCAGGATGTTTCCCAGACCCAAGGTGGCACCAGTGCCAAGTCGGGCTGGTTTGATAGTACCAAGTGGCTCCTGCAAACTCCATCAAAAAGTTGGCAGGCGTGTTTTGTTTTCCTGGGAACAGCGCCGTTGATTTTGTTTGGGGGCCTGTGGCTGGGAGTGGCCGGCTGGCTCCTTAGAATCCACGATACGCAGGATGGTTCCCAGACCCAAGGTGGCACCAGTGCCAAGTCGGGCTGGTTTGATTACACCAAGTGGCTCCTGCAATCTGCCATCCAGAAGTGAGGCAGCTAAGTTTTGTTTGCCAGAAAAAAGGGCCGTGGTTTTTGTTGGGGGCCTGTGGCTGGCAGTGGCCGGCTGGCTCCTTAGAATCCACCATACGCAGGATGGTTCCCAGACACAAGGTGGCACCAGTGCCAAGTCGGGCTGGTTTGATAGTCCCAAGTGGCTCCTGCAAACTGCCATCCAGAAGCGGGGCAGCTGAGTTTTGTTTGCCAGGGAAATGGGCCGTTGTTTGTGTTTGGGGGCCTGTGGCTGGGAGTGTTCGGCTGGTTCCTGAATATGTACGATACGCAGGATTGTTCCCAGACCCAAGGTGGCACCAGTGCCAAGTCGGGCTGGTTTGATGGTGCAAAGTGGCTCCTGCAATCTGCCATCCAGACGCGGGGCAGCGGATTTTTGTTTCCATGAGAAATGGTCCGTGGTTTGTTTTTGGGGGTATATGGCTGGGCCTGGCCGGCTGGCTCCTTAAAAAGCTCGATATGCAGGATGGTTCCCTGACACAAGGGGGCACCAGTGCCACGTCGGGCCGTTTTCGTAGTACAAAGTGCGTCCTAAAATTTGCCATCCAGAAGAGGGGCAGTTGAGTTTTGTTTGCCAGAGAAAAGGTCCGTGGTTTGTTTTTGGGGGCATATGGCTGAGAGTGGCTGGCTGGCCCCTGAAAATCCACGATACACAGGATGGTTCCCAGATCCAAGGTGGCACCTGTGCCAAGTCGGGCTGATTTGATAGTACTAAGTAGCTCCTGCAATCTGCCATCCAGAAGCGGGGCAGCTTACTTTTGTTTGCCAGGGAAACGGGCCGAGGTTTGTGTTTGGGGGCCTATGGCTGAGAGTGACCGGCTGGCTCCTGAAAAGCTACAATAGGCAGGATGGTGACCAGACCCATGGTGGCACCAGTGCCAAGTTGGGCTGGTTTGATAGTACCAAGTGGTTCCTGCAATCTGCCATCCAGAAGCAGGGCAGCTGAGTTTTGTTTGCCAGAGAAAAGGGCCTTGGTTTGTGTTTGGGGGCATATGGCTGGGTGTGGCCAGCTGGCTCCTTAAAATGCACGATATGCAACATGGCTCCCAGACCCAAGGTGGCACCAGTGCCAAGTTGGGCTGGTTTGATAGTACCAAGTGGCTCCTGCAATCTTCCATGATCACGTGGAGAAATACTTTCTGGTTTCAGCCTCATGCTCTTTCTTCTCTCCCTCAACTTCTCTATCACCTCTCATCTGGTTCACATGCGCTGTCTTCAAGGTCCACAGGCTACTTTTCACAGAATCTTCTGGCCTGATGAAGTAAGAATGATGAATAGAACAGAGCTGGGATCTATTTTCCAGTTTGGATAAAATGCATTCTGCACACAAATCCAAGGAGAACGGGCTGCCCCGATGCCCAGAAAATCTTTCACTCCTGCTAGTGTTCTACGTCAACCGCAACTTAGTCTGAAAGAAAAGCTTTTTCTCTGAGAGCATCTGAGAGGTTTGCATGAAGCACTGATATCTGACATATGCAATTTTGAATAGGAGAGGAAAAAGAAAATGGCAAGGAGTTTTTAATTTTAGTGGTTTCAATTTTAATTTCCGTGCACTTTTTCAAAACTTGTCAGCTCAAATGCCCATCAACATCTTTTAGTCATCTGTAAGTCAGTATTCATATAAAATGTGCTTCAAATCCAAAGAATTTCAAATTTGCACTCCAAGCTTCTATGCCTAGATTTATGATTTCCTACACATATTAGATGAAAGGAAGGCCTTTTTTACTGTGGGAGTGCTGGAACACTGGAACAGGTTGCCCAGAGAAGTTGTGGGTGTCCCATCCCTGAAAGTATTCAAGGTCACCTTGGACGGGGCTTGGAGCAGCAACAAAGGAGAAGCTTGATGGTAGAGAAACAAAGTCGGACTATAGAAGAAACTCGGATTGAAGTATAGGATCAAGTTTTCTCTCAGCTCTTGGGGTAAATTCAAAGTTGTACAAAATGACATTTATCTGTGCTATTCACTACTGTAACAGAAAGTTTCATGAAAACTGTACAGAAGATAGTAAATTTTAAAAGAGATAAGAATTACAGCATAAAATCCATGGGATAGGTTACAACATGAGACACTCTCTAAGAGAAAATCTCTTTGTTTCAGCACTTCATCGGGGTAAGATTTCATGAAGTGCCAAAGAAGGCGGCAAAATATCATTCGGGACATTATTTACTGGAATTCAGCCTGGCCATTAGTAGGAACTGCCTTTGAACATATCATGTAGATATACCACACACACTTTCCCTTCACTGAAAAATTACTGTTTACAACAAATAAGCAATTGACGATCAAAATTGATTGAAAGCATCTTAAACATGTCAAGTATTTCATTGTAGATGATCTGTGATCCAAATGCTTCTTCCACCTTCGAGAGGGACAGAAGAATTCTTCCATATCATGATGGTTTAAAATTGTATCAACCAATGTTTTCTGCTGAAAAGATATCATCTATTTTTTTCTATTTTTGGAAGAAAATATTCCTAGACATACAACAGGTGAGAACTAAGTAATTTTAAAGAAACAAATGAAATGAAAATATTCTGTAAATAGAATGAAATGAAAAGCTGTGTTTTAAATAGGAGCTAAATATTAAACAGAATTTTTGTACCAGGCATTTGAATTACTGCACCAGCTCTTTTGCCCATCAAGAGAGGCATTTAGCATTTCAGTCTTTTCCAAGGTGTTCATGATCTGCTATGCTGATCTCTGTGTGTGCCTAGGTGTGTGTGGAGGGGGGGGCATATGAAGGGGAGTGTGTATGTTTGCTTTACAATTGTTGTGGCAGATTCATGCCTCAGCTCCACATTTTGTTTTAAAAAGGTCACACCGAGTGGATATGAAGTTTACTATCAACAAGAGATCGATTCCCAAATCATCCATTTGACTCTCCCTTATAAATCATGTGCTTTGTTGCATATTTTATCAAATATACTTTCAAGCCAGATGGAGGAAGGAGGATGTGGGAATCCCTCCACCATCTTGCAACTTTTATGTAAGTAGGTTTTCAAGAAAATCATCATTTCTCTTTTAAATATGTCTGGAACAGGCATGATGGTAGTGTCAACCTGTTGGAGTTTTTGTTGCTGGAAGAAGTTGTACAAAAGGATTGGTTTTTACATTGACCAGTTACTGAATCAAGCGCAGGAATACATTGGAAATTTAGCTGGGGGTTCCTTTTCCCAGCAGACTACTTCTAGAACGAGCTTGTACACTGAAGCTGACTCTTTTGCTCTCTTTTTGTTTCTTTCCTATTTTCTTGGCTTCTTTGCCACTATCTAGACAATTTTGGAACTTTGTTCCCAACTAAAATGGTTTCAATAGTCTGATTGTGATCATACATTTTTACAAGGAATTTTTAAAATCTTTCCTCGAGTCCAGAAAGTCAAGGACTTAGATCTTTTTCTTCCCTTATCAATATTGCCATGAAATTGATAAATAAAGACCAACTCTTTATTTTTGTTTTTAACCCACGTAGATAATTCCCATCCATTAATCCATTTTGTGGACCAATAGCTGCCATTCTGATGGAAGCTGTCACTTCTTAACAATAGGCATTCTGTGACTATGTTGACTGCACTTTGGGTGAAGATCCTAACTGGTCTTAGATATACATAGGGAGAAATTTGCTCAGCCAGTGTCAGTCTTAAGCATGCGTATCAGAAGATCTTTCTAGAGCTGGGAATTTTCCCATGAAAGGGATTCAGTTAGGGAAGAGACACTTGTGCCAGAGTTTTACATTCTTCTTGAACACTGCTTAAGGAACTTAGATGCCATGTCCATTTGGATCTCTGTC
The DNA here is from genome assembly GCF_035770615.1 of Melospiza melodia melodia. Lineage (NCBI taxonomy): Eukaryota > Metazoa > Chordata > Aves > Passeriformes > Passerellidae > Melospiza > Melospiza melodia. Next base: position 48,627,997 of record NC_086197.1, read on the forward strand.
TGCACAGAACTTTGTCATGCCAGTGCTTTGAAATGCATCTTGAAGAGAATTCACTAGCACAGAATGAAAGAGAGTGGAAGGGGTTGGTGGGGCTAACCAGGCCCAACCCCCCTGCCTAAACCAGGATACCTAGAGCCTCTTGCCCAGGATTCTATCTGGGTGTACTTTTAATGTCTTCAAAGATCCAGGCTCCACAATCTTTCTGGGCAGTCTGTGCCGTGGTTCAGTCACCCTGACAGTAAAGAAACATTTACTGATGTTCAAAGGCAATCTCCTGTATTTCAGTGTGTGCCCACTGCCTCTTGTCTTTTCCCTCAGCATCACTGAAAAGACACTGATTCCCTCCCCTTTGCACTATTGCTTCCATATGTATGTGTGATGCCATGTAGAGGTATGTCAAAAACCTCCCTGAAGCCCAGGCAGATAATATTCCCTTCATCTACCAGTCAAGTTGATTCATCAGAGGAGTTTAAAGTGATGTTCAGCATGAAATTCCCCTGAAAAATCATGCTAACTACATTATTTGGTCATCTGTCATGTGCCTGGCAAGGATTTCCAGGAAGAGCTGCTTCATCAACTTCCTGGGGATAAAAAAGAGGCTGGCTGGTTTGTACTATGGCGAGTCCTCTTAATTGCCTTTTTTGAAGATGGGTGTCATTTGCTAACATCCACTCTTTAGCTCCTCTTCTCATCTACACCTCGGCAAAAAGCTTTTCCACTATGTCTGGCTAGGAAAAACTGTGCCAGCACAGAAAACATCTCCCATCGTGTTCTAGAAGTTGCACGGATGTCTGCCAAGTGTTTGGCAGGAAGAAAAGAAAAGTTGTCCAAAACAGCTTCCAATCGAATGTTCCTGTGATTGGAAAAGTCAGGAGAGTGCAAAGGTACTGTTTTCTATCAGTTGGCAAGGTGCGCACACAATCCCAGTGTTGTACAGCTTGCTTCTTCACCTTCCCGAAGCTGCCGCTCTCGCCGGCTGCCGGAGCCCAAGAAGCGGCTTCTTCGCGCAAAGACGATTGTGCCGCTCACAGTGCTCTCCTTAGCGCGGCTTCTGCCGAAAGACGCCCGGCAGCGGCTCTTACCTCCGGAGAGCATCCTACCTTCGTCTTTAGCTCCTCTTCTCATCTACACCTCGGCAAAACGCTTTTCCACTATGTCTGGCTAGGAAAAACTGTGCCAGCACAGAAAACATCTCCCATCGTGTTCTCGAAGTTGCACGGATGTCTGCCAAGTGTTTGGCAGGAAGAAAAGAAAAGTTGTCCAAAACAGCTTCCAATCGAATGTTCATGTGATTGGAAAAGTCAGGAGAGTGCAAAGGTACTGTTTTCTATCAGTTGGCAAAGTGCGCACACAATCCCAGTGTTGTACAGCTTGCTTCTTCACCTTCCCGAAGCTGCCGCTCTCGCCGGCTGCCGGAGCCCAAGAAGCGGCTTCTTCGCGCAAAGACGATTGTGCCGCTCACAGTGCTCTCCTTAGCGCGGCTTCTGCCGAAAGACGCCCGGCAGCGGCTCTTACCTCCGGAGAGCATCCTACCTTCGTCTTTCGCGTCTTTTGTAGTCTACATCTTAGCAAAACGCTTTTCCACTATGTCTGGCTAGGAAAAACTGTGCCAGCACAGAAAACATCTCCCATCGTGTTCTAGAAGTTGCACGGATGTCTGCCAAGTGTTTGGCAGGAAGAAAAGAAAAGTTGTCCAAAACAGCTTCCAATCGAATGTTCCTGTGATTGGAAAAGTCAGGAGAGTGCAAAGGTACTGTTTTCTATCAGTTGGCAAGGTGCGCACACAATCCCAGTGTTGTACAGCTTGCTTCTTCACCTTCCCGAAGCTGCCGCTCTCGCCGGCTCCCGGAGCCCAAGAAGCGGCTTCTTCGCGCAAAGACGATTGTGCCGCTCACAGGGCTCTCCTTAGCGCGGCTTCTGCCGAAAGACGCCCGGCAGCGGCTCTTACCTCCGGAGAGCATCCTACCTTCGTCTTTCGCGTCTTTTGTAGTCTACATCTTAGCAAAACGCTTTTCCACTATGTCTGGCTAGGAAAAACTGTGCCAGCACAGAAAACATCTCCCATCGTGTTCTAGAAGTTGCACGGATGTCTGCCAAGTGTTTGGCAGGAAGAAAAGAAAAGTTGTCCAAAACAGCTTCCAATCGAATGTTCCTGTGATTGGAAAAGTCAGGAGAGTGCAAAGGTACTGTTTTCTATCAGTTGGCAAGGTGCGCACACAATCCCAGTGTTGTACAGCTTGCTTCTTCACCTTCCCGAAGCTGCCGCTCTCGCCGGCTGCCGGAGCCCAAGAAGCGGCTTCTTCGCGCAAAGACGATTGTGCCGCTCACAGTGCTCTCCTTAGCGCGGCTTCTGCCGAAAGACACCCGGCAGCGGCTCTTACCTCCGGAGAGCATCCTACCTTCGTCTTTCGCGTCTTTTGTAGTCTACATCTTAGCAAAACGCTTTTCCACTATGTCTGGCTAGGAAAAACTGTGCCAGCACAGAAAACATCTCCCATCGTGTTCTAGAAGTTGCACGGATGTCTGCCAAGTGTTTGGCAGGAAGAAAAGAAAAGTTGTCCAAAACAGCTTCCAATCGAATGTTCCTGTGATTGGAAAAGTCAGGAGAGTGCAAAGGTACTGTTTTCTATCAGTTGGCAAGGTGCGCACACAATCCCAGTGTTGTACAGCTTGCTTCTTCACCTTCCCGAAGCTGCCGCTCTCGCCGGCTGCCGGAGCCCAAGAAGCGGCTTCTTCGCGCAAAGACGATTGTGCCGCTCACAGTGCTCTCCTTAGCGCGGCTTCTGCCGAAAGACGCCCGGCAGCGGCTCTTACCTCCGGAGAGCATCCTACCTTCGTCTTTCGCGTCTTATGTAGTCTACACCTCGGCAAAACGCTTTTCCACTATGTCTGGCTAGGAAAAACTGTGCCAGCACAGAAAACATCTCCCATCGTGTTCTAGAAGTTGCACGGATGTCTGCCAAGTGTTTGGCAGGAAGAAAAGAAAAGTTGTCCAAAACAGCTTCCAATCGAATGTTCCTGTGATTGGAAAAGTCAGGAGAGTGCAAAGGTACTGTTTTCTATCAGTTGGCAAGGTGCGCACACAATCCCAGTGTTGTACAGCTTGCTTCTTCACCTTCCCGAAGCTGCCGCTCTCGCCGGCTCCCGGAGCCCAAGAAGCGGCTTCTTCGCGCAAAGACGATTGTGCCGCTCACAGTGCTCCCCTTAGCGCGGCTTCTGCCGAAAGACGCCCGGCAGCGGCTCTTACCTCCTGAGAGTGGCAGCTTCGGGAAGGTGAAGATGCAAGCTGTACAACACTGGGATTGTGTGCGCACCTTGCCAACTGATAGAAAACAGTACCTTTGCACTCTCCTGACTCTTCCAATCACAGGAACATTCGATTGGAAGCTGTTTTGGACAACTTTTCTTTTCTTCCTCCCAAACACTTGGCAGACATATCTGCAACTTCTAGAAAACGATGGGAGATGTTTTCTGGGCTGGCACGGTTTTTCCTAGCCAGACATAGTGGAAAAGCGTTTTGCTAAGATGTAGACTACATAAGACGCGAAAGACGAAGGTAGGATGCTCTCCGGAGTTAAGAGCCGCTGCCGGGCGTCTTTCGGCAGAAGCCGCACTATGGAGAGCCCTGTGAGCGGCACAATCGTCTTTGCGCGAAGAAGCCGATTCTTCGGTTCCGGGAGCCGGCGAGAGCGGCAGCTTCGGGAAGGTGAAGAAGCAAGCTGTACAACACTGGGATTGTGTGCGCACCTTGCCAACTGATAGAAAACAGTACCTTTGCACTCTCCTGACTTTTCCAATCACAGGAACATTCGATTGGAAGCTGTTTTGGACAACTTTTCTTTTCTTCCTGCCAAACACTTGGCAGACATCCGTGCAACTTCTAGAACACGATGGGAGATGTTTTCTGTGCTGGCACAGTTTTTCCTAGCCAGACATAGTGGAAAAGCGTTTTGCTAAGATGTAGACTACAAAAGACGCGAAAGACGAAGGTAGGATGCTCTCCGGAGGTAAGAGCCGCTGCCGGGCGTCTTTCGGCAGAAGCCGCGCTAAGGAGAGCACTGTGAGCGGCACAATCGTCTTTGCGCGAAGAAGCCGCTTCTTGGGCTCCGGCAGCCGGCGAGAGCGGCAGCTTCGGGAAGGTGAAGAAGCAAGCTGTACAACACTGGGATTGTGTGCGCACCTTGCCAACTGATAGAAAACAGTACCTTTGCACTCTCCTGACTTTTCCAATCACAGGAACATTCGATTGGAAGCTGTTTTGGACAACTTTTCTTTTCTTCCTGCCAAACACTTGGCAGACATCCGTGCAACTTCTAGAACACGATGGGAGATGTTTTCTGTGCTGGCACAGTTTTTCCTAGCCAGACATAGTGGAAAAGCTTTTTGCCGAGGTGTAGACTACAAAAGACGCGAAAGACGAAGGTAGGATGCTCTCCGGAGGTAAGAGCCGCTGCCGGGCGTCTTTCGGCAGAAGCCGCGCTAAGGAGAGCACTGTGAGCGGCACAATCGTCTTTGCGCGAAGAAGCCGCTTCTTGGGCTCCGGCAGCCGGCGAGAGCGGCAGCTTCGGGAAGGTGAAGAAGCAAGCTGTACAACACTGGGATTGTGTGCGCACCTTGCCAACTGATAGAAAACAGTACCTTTGCACTCTCCTGACTTTTCCAATCACAGGAACATTCGATTGGAAGCTGTTTTGGACAACTTTTCTTTTCTTCCTGCCAAACACTTGGCAGACATCCGTGCAACTTCTAGAACACGATGGGAGATGTTTTCTGTGCTGGCACAGTTTTTCCTAGCCAGACATAGTGGAAAAGCGTTTTGCCGAGGTGTAGACTACATAAGACGCGAAAGACGAAGGTAGGATGCTCTCCGGAGGTAAGAGCCGCTGCCGGGCGTCTTTCGGCAGAAGCCGCGCTAAGGAGAGCACTGTGAGCGGCACAATCGTCTTTGCGCGAAGAAGCCGCTTCTTGGGCTCCGGCAGCCGGCGAGAGCGGCAGCTTCGGGAAGGTGAAGAAGCAAGCTGTACAACACTGGGATTGTGTGCGCACCTTGCCAACTGATAGAAAACAGTACCTTTGCACTCTCCTGACTTTTCCAATCACAGGAACATTCGATTGGAAGCTGTTTTGGACAACTTTTCTTTTCTTCCTGCCAAACACTTGGCAGACATCCGTGCAACTTCTAGAACACGATGGGAGATGTTTTCTGTGCTGGCACAGTTTTTCCTAGCCAGACATAGTGGAAAAGCTTTTTGCCGAGGTGTAGACTACATAAGACGCGAAAGACGAAGGTAGGATGCTCTCCGGAGGTAAGAGCCGCTGCCGGGCGTCTTTCGGCAGAAGCCGCGCTAAGGAGAGCACTGTGAGCGGCACAATCGTCTTTGCGCGAAGAAGCCGCTTCTTGGGCTCCGGCAGCCGGCGAGAGCGGCAGCTTCGGGAAGGTGAAGAAGCAAGCTGTACAACACTGGGATTGTGTGCGCACCTTGCCAACTGATAGAAAACAGTACCTTTGCACTCTCCTGACTTTTCCAATCACAGGAACATTCGATTGGAAGCTGTTTTGGACAACTTTTCTTTTCTTCCTGCCAAACACTTGGCAGACATCCGTGCAACTTCTAGAACACGATGGGAGATGTTTTCTGTGCTGGCACAGTTTTTCCTAGCCAGACATAGTGGAAAAGCGTTTTGCTAAGATGTAGACTACAAAAGACGCGAAAGACGAAGGTAGGATGCTCTCCGGAGGTAAGAGCCGCTGCCGGGCGTCTTTCGGCAGAAGCCGCGCTAAGGAGAGCCCTGTGAGCGGCACAATCGTCTTTGCGCGAAGAAGCCGCTTCTTGGGCTCCGGCAGCCGGCGAGAGCGGCAGCTTCGGGAAGGTGAAGAAGCAAGCTGTACAACACTGGGATTGTGTGCGCACCTTGCCAACTGATAGAAAACAGTACCTTTGCACTCTCCTGACTTTTCCAATCACAGGAACATTCGATTGGAAGCTGTTTTGGACAACTTTTCTTTTCTTCCTGCCAAACACTTGGCAGACATCCGTGCAACTTCTAGAACACGATGGGAGATGTTTTCTGTGCTGGCACAGTTTTTCCTAGCCAGACATAGTGGAAAAGCGTTTTGCTAAGATGTAGACTACAAAAGACGCGAAAGACGAAGGTAGGATGCTCTCCGGAGGTAAGAGCCGCTGCCGGGCGTCTTTCGGCAGAAGCCGCGCTAAGGAGAGCCCTGTGAGCGGCACAATCGTCTTTGCGCGAAGAAGCCGCTTCTTGGGCTCCGGGAGCCGGCGAGAGCGGCAGCTTCGGGAAGGTGAAGAAGCAAGCTGTACAACACTGGGATTGTGTGCGCACTTTGCCAACTGATAGAAAACAGTACCTTTGCACTCTCCTGACTTTTCCAATCACATGAACATTCGATTGGAAGCTGTTTTGGACAACTTTTCTTTTCTTCCTGCCAAACACTTGGCAGACATCCGTGCAACTTCGAGAACACGATGGGAGATGTTTTCTGTGCTGGCACAGTTTTTCCTAGCCAGACATAGTGGAAAAGCGTTTTGCCGAGGTGTAGATGAGAAGAGGAGCTAAAGACGAAGGTAGGATGCTCTCCGGAGGTAAGAGCCGCTGCCGGGCGTCTTTCGGCAGAAGCCGCGCTAAGGAGAGCACTGTGAGCGGCACAATCGTCTTTGCGCGAAGAAGCCGCTTCTTGGGCTCCGGCAGCCGGCGAGAGCGGCAGCTTCGGGAAGGTGAAGAAGCAAGCTGTACAACACTGGGATTGTGTGCGCACCTTGCCAACTGATAGAAAACAGTACCTTTGCACTCTCCTGACTTTTCCAATCACAGGAACATTCGATTGGAAGCTGTTTTGGACAACTTTTCTTTTCTTCCTGCCAAACACTTGGCAGACATCCGTGCAACTTCTAGAACACGATGGGAGATGTTTTCTGTGCTGGCACAGTTTTTCCTAGCCAGACATAGTGGAAAAGCTTTTTGCCGAGGTGTAGATGAGAAGAGGAGCTAAAGAGTGGATGTTAGCAAATGACACCCATCTTCAAAAAAGGCAATTAAGAGGACTCGCCATAGTACAAACCAGCCAGCCTCTTTTTTATCCCCAGGAAGTTGATGAAGCAGCTCTTCCTGGAAATCCTTGCCAGGCACATGACAGATGACCAAATAATGTAGTTAGCATGATTTTTCAGGGGAATTTCATGCTGAACATCACTTTAAACTCCTCTGATGAATCAACTTGACTGGTAGATGAAGGGAATATTATCTGCCTGGGCTTCAGGGAGGTTTTTGACATACCTCTACATGGCATCACACATACATATGGAAGCAATAGTGCAAAGGGGAGGGAATCAGTGTCTTTTCAGTGATGCTGAGGGAAAAGACAAGAGGCAGTGGGCACACACTGAAATACAGGAGATTGCCTTTGAACATCAGTAAATGTTTCTTTACTGTCAGGGTGACTGAACCACGGCACAGACTGCCCAGAAAGATTGTGGAGCCTGGATCTTTGAAGACATTAAAAGTACACCCAGATAGAATCCTGGGCAAGAGGCTCTAGGTATCCTGGTTTAGGCAGGGGGGTTGGGCCTGGTTAGCCCCACCAACCCCTTCCACTCTCTTTCATTCTGTGCTAGTGAATTCTCTTCAAGATGCATTTCAAAGCGCTGGCATGACAAAGTTCTGTGCAGACAGAGATCCAAATGGACATGGCATCTAAGTTCCTTAAGCAGTGTTCAAGAAGAATGTAAAACTCTGGCACAAGTGTCTCTTCCCTAACTGAATCCCTTTCATGGGAAAATTCCCAGCTCTAGAAAGATCTTCTGATACGCATGCTTAAGACTGACACTGGCTGAGCAAATTTCTCCCTATGTATATCTAAGACCAGTTAGGATCTTCACCCAAAGTGCAGTCAACATAGTCACAGAATGCCTATTGTTAAGAAGTGACAGCTTCCATCAGAATGGCAGCTATTGGTCCACAAAATGGATTAATGGATGGGAATTATCTACGTGGGTTAAAAACAAAAATAAAGAGTTGGTCTTTATTTATCAATTTCATGGCAATATTGATAAGGGAAGAAAAAGATCTAAGTCCTTGACTTTCTGGACTCGAGGAAAGATTTTAAAAATTCCTTGTAAAAATGTATGATCACAATCAGACTATTGAAACCATTTTAGTTGGGAACAAAGTTCCAAAATTGTCTAGATAGTGGCAAAGAAGCCAAGAAAATAGGAAAGAAACAAAAAGAGAGCAAAAGAGTCAGCTTCAGTGTACAAGCTCGTTCTAGAAGTAGTCTGCTGGGAAAAGGAACCCCCAGCTAAATTTCCAATGTATTCCTGCGCTTGATTCAGTAACTGGTCAATGTAAAAACCAATCCTTTTGTACAACTTCTTCCAGCAACAAAAACTCCAACAGGTTGACACTACCATCATGCCTGTTCCAGACATATTTAAAAGAGAAATGATGATTTTCTTGAAAACCTACTTACATAAAAGTTGCAAGATGGTGGAGGGATTCCCACATCCTCCTTCCTCCATCTGGCTTGAAAGTATATTTGATAAAATATGCAACAAAGCACATGATTTATAAGGGAGAGTCAAATGGATGATTTGGGAATCGATCTCTTGTTGATAGTAAACTTCATATCCACTCGGTGTGACCTTTTTAAAACAAAATGTGGAGCTGAGGCATGAATCTGCCACAACAATTGTAAAGCAAACATACACACTCCCCTTCATATGCCCCCCCCTCCACACACACCTAGGCACACACAGAGATCAGCATAGCAGATCATGAACACCTTGGAAAAGACTGAAATGCTAAATGCCTCTCTTGATGGGCAAAAGAGCTGGTGCAGTAATTCAAATGCCTGGTACAAAAATTCTGTTTAATATTTAGCTCCTATTTAAAACACAGCTTTTCATTTCATTCTATTTACAGAATATTTTCATTTCATTTGTTTCTTTAAAATTACTTAGTTCTCACCTGTTGTATGTCTAGGAATATTTTCTTCCAAAAATAGAAAAAAATAGATGATATCTTTTCAGCAGAAAACATTGGTTGATACAATTTTAAACCATCATGATATGGAAGAATTCTTCTGTCCCTCTCGAAGGTGGAAGAAGCATTTGGATCACAGATCATCTACAATGAAATACTTGACATGTTTAAGATGCTTTCAATCAATTTTGATCGTCAATTGCTTATTTGTTGTAAACAGTAATTTTTCAGTGAAGGGAAAGTGTGTGTGGTATATCTACATGATATGTTCAAAGGCAGTTCCTACTAATGGCCAGGCTGAATTCCAGTAAATAATGTCCCGAATGATATTTTGCCGCCTTCTTTGGCACTTCATGAAATCTTACCCCGATGAAGTGCTGAAACAAAGAGATTTTCTCTTAGAGAGTGTCTCATGTTGTAACCTATCCCATGGATTTTATGCTGTAATTCTTATCTCTTTTAAAATTTACTATCTTCTGTACAGTTTTCATGAAACTTTCTGTTACAGTAGTGAATAGCACAGATAAATGTCATTTTGTACAACTTTGAATTTACCCCAAGAGCTGAGAGAAAACTTGATCCTATACTTCAATCCGAGTTTCTTCTATAGTCCGACTTTGTTTCTCTACCATCAAGCTTCTCCTTTGTTGCTGCTCCAAGCCCCGTCCAAGGTGACCTTGAATACTTTCAGGGATGGGACACCCACAACTTCTCTGGGCAACCTGTTCCAGTGTTCCAGCACTCCCACAGTAAAAAAGGCCTTCCTTTCATCTAATATGTGTAGGAAATCATAAATCTAGGCATAGAAGCTTGGAGTGCAAATTTGAAATTCTTTGGATTTGAAGCACATTTTATATGAATACTGACTTACAGATGACTAAAAGATGTTGATGGGCATTTGAGCTGACAAGTTTTGAAAAAGTGCACGGAAATTAAAATTGAAACCACTAAAATTAAAAACTCCTTGCCATTTTCTTTTTCCTCTCCTATTCAAAATTGCATATGTCAGATATCAGTGCTTCATGCAAACCTCTCAGATGCTCTCAGAGAAAAAGCTTTTCTTTCAGACTAAGTTGCGGTTGACGTAGAACACTAGCAGGAGTGAAAGATTTTCTGGGCATCGGGGCAGCCCGTTCTCCTTGGATTTGTGTGCAGAATGCATTTTATCCAAACTGGAAAATAGATCCCAGCTCTGTTCTATTCATCATTCTTACTTCATCAGGCCAGAAGATTCTGTGAAAAGTAGCCTGTGGACCTTGAAGACAGCGCATGTGAACCAGATGAGAGGTGATAGAGAAGTTGAGGGAGAGAAGAAAGAGCATGAGGCTGAAACCAGAAAGTATTTCTCCACGTGATCATGGAAGATTGCAGGAGCCACTTGGTACTATCAAACCAGCCCAACTTGGCACTGGTGCCACCTTGGGTCTGGGAGCCATGTTGCATATCGTGCATTTTAAGGAGCCAGCTGGCCACACCCAGCCATATGCCCCCAAACACAAACCAAGGCCCTTTTCTCTGGCAAACAAAACTCAGCTGCCCTGCTTCTGGATGGCAGATTGCAGGAACCACTTGGTACTATCAAACCAGCCCAACTTGGCACTGGTGCCACCATGGGTCTGGTCACCATCCTGCCTATTGTAGCTTTTCAGGAGCCAGCCGGTCACTCTCAGCCATAGGCCCCCAAACACAAACCTCGGCCCGTTTCCCTGGCAAACAAAAGTAAGCTGCCCCGCTTCTGGATGGCAGATTGCAGGAGCTACTTAGTACTATCAAATCAGCCCGACTTGGCACAGGTGCCACCTTGGATCTGGGAACCATCCTGTGTATCGTGGATTTTCAGGGGCCACCCAGCCACTCTCAGCCATATGCCCCCAAAAACAAACCACGGACCTTTTCTCTGGCAAACAAAACTCAACTGCCCCTCTTCTGGATGGCAAATTTTAGGACGCACTTTGTACTACGAAAACCGCCCGACGTGGCACTGGTGCCACCTTGTGTCAGGGAACCATCCTGCATATCGAGCTTTTTAAGGAGCCAGCCGGCCAGGCCCAGCCATATACCCCCAAAAACAAACCACGGACCATTTCTCATGGAAACAAAAATCCGCTGCCCCGCGTCTGGATGGCAGATTGCAGGAGCCACTTTGCACCATCAAACCAGCCCGACTTGGCACTGGTGCCACCTTGGGTCTGGGAACAATCCTGCGTATCGTACATATTCAGGAACCAGCCGAACACTCCCAGCCACAGGCCCCCAAACACAAACAACGGCCCATTTCCCTGGCAAACAAAACTCAGCTGCCCCGCTTCTGGATGGCAGATTGCAGGAGCCACTTGGGACTATCAAACCAGCCCGACTTGGCACTGGTGCCACCTTGGGTCTGGGAACCATCCTGCGTATGGTGGATTCTAAGGAGCCAGCCGGCCACTCCCAGCCACAGGCCCCCAACAAAAACCACGGCCCTTTTTTCTGGCAAACAAAACTTAGCTGCCTCACTTCTGGATGGCAGATTGCAGGAGCCACTTGGTGTAATCAAACCAGCCCGACTTGGCACTGGTGCCACCTTGGGTCTGGGAACCATCCTGCGTATCGTGGATTCTAAGGAGCCAGCCGGCCACTCCCAGCCACAGGCCCCCAAACAAAATCAACGGCGCTGTTCCCTGGAAAACAAAACACGCCTGCCAACTTTTTGATGGAGTTTGCAGGAGCCACTTGGTACTATCAAACCAGCCCGACTTGGCACTGGTGCCACCTTGGGTCTGGGAAACATCCTGCGTATCGTGGATTCTTAGGAGCCAGCCGGCCACTCCTAGCCACAGGCCCCCAGACAAAAACCTAGGCCTATTTCTCTGGCAAACAAAAGTAAGCTGCCCCGCTTCTGGATGGCAGATTGCAGGAGACACTTGGTACTATCAAACCAGCCCAACTTGGCACTGGTGCCACCTTGGATCTGGGAACCATGCTGTGTATCGTGGATATTCAGGGGCCAGCCGGCCACTCTCAGCCATATGTCCCCAAACAGAAACCTCGGCCCGTTTCTCTGGCAAACAAAACTCAACTGCCCCTCTTCTGGATGGCAAATTGCAGGATGAACTTGATACTAAAACCGCAGGCCGACTTGGTAGTGGTGACACCTTGGACCTGGGAACCATCATGCGTATCGAGCATTTTAAGGAGCCAGCCGGCCACTCCCAGCAATATGCCCCCAAAAACAATCCACGGAATTTTTCTCTGGCAAACAAAAATCAGCTGCCCCGCTTCTGGATGGCAGATTGCAGGAGCCACTTTGCACCATCAAACCAGCCCGACTTGGCACTGGTGCCACCTTGCATCTGGGAACCATGCTGCCTAGCGTGGATTTTCAGGAGCCAGCCGGCCACTCTCAGCCATAGGCCCCCAAACAAAACCCACGGCCCGTTTCCCTGGCAAACAAAATTAAGCTGCCCCGCTTCTGGATGGCAGATTGCAGGACGCACTTGGTAGTATCAAACCAGCCCGACTTGGCACTGGTGCCACCTCAGGTCTGGGAACCATCCTGCGTATTGTGGGTTCAAAGGAGCCAGCCGGCCACTCCCAGCCACAGGCCCCCAAATACAAACAACGGCGCTTTTCCCTGGAAAACAAAACTCGCCTGACAACTTTTTGATGGCAGATTGCAGGAGCCACTTGGTACTATCAAACCAGCCCAACTTGGCACTGGTGCCACCATGGGTCTGGTCACCATCCTGCCTATCGTAGCTTTTCAGGAGCCAGCCGGTCACTCCCAGCCATAGGTCCCCAGTCACAAACCTCGGCCCGTTTCCCTGGCAAACAAAAGTAAGCTGCCCCGCTTCTGGATGGCAGATTGCAGGAGCCACTTGGTACTATCAAACCAGCCCAACTTGGCAGTGGTGCCACCTCTGGTCTGGGAACCATGCTGCGTATCGCAGATTCTAAGGCGCCAGTCGGCCACTCCCAGCCACAAGCCCCCAAACACAAACAACGGCGCTATTCTATGGCAAACAAAACTCCACTGCCCCTCTTCTGGATGGCAAATTGCAGGACGCACTTGGTACTATAAAAACAGCCCGACTTGGCACTGGTGCCACCATGGGTCTGGGAACCATCCTGCGTATCGATCTTTTTAATGAGACAGCCGGCCACTCCCAGCCATATGCCCCCAAACACAACCCACGGCCCTTTTCTCTGGCAAACAAAACTCAACTGCACCGCTTCTGGATGGCAGATTGCAGGAGCCACTTGGTACTATCAAACCAGCCCGACTTGGCACTGGTGCCACCTTGGGTCTGGGAACCATCCAGCCTATCGTGGATTTTAAGGAGCCAGCCGGCTACTCCCAGCCACAGGCCCCCAACAAAAACCACGGCCCTTTTTTCTGGCAAACAAAACTTAGCTGCCTCACTTCTGGATGGCAGATTGCAGGAGCCACTTGGTGTAATCAAACCAGCCCGACTTGGCACTGGTGCCACCTTGGGTCTGGGAACCATCCTGCGTATCGTGGATTCTAAGGAGCCAGCCGGCCACTCCCAGCCACAGGCCCCCAAACACAAACAACGGCGCTTTTCCCTGGAAAACAAAACTCGCCTGCCAGCTTTTTGATGGCAGATTGCAGGAGCCACTTGGTACTATCAAATCATCCCAACTTGGCACTGGTGCCACTATGGGTCTGGGAACCATCCTGCCTATTGTAGCATTTCAGGAGCCAGCCGGTCACTCCCAGCCATAGTCCCCCAGACACAAACCTCGGACCGTTTCCCTGGCAAACAAAATTTGGCTGCCCCGATTCTGGATGGCAGATTGCAGGAGCCACTTGGTAGTGTCAAACCAGCCCGACTTGGCACTGGTGCCACCTTGGGTCTGGGAACCATCCTGCGTATCGTGGATTCTAAGCAGCCACCCGGCCACTCTGAGCCTCAGGCGCCCAAACACAAACAACGGCGCTTTTCCCTGGAAAACAAAACTCGCCTGCCAACTTTTTGATGGCAGATTGCAGGAGCCACTTGGTGCTATCAAACCAGCCCAACTTGGCACTGGTGCCACCATGGGTCTGGTCACCATCCTGCCTATCGTAGCTTTTCAGGAGCCAGCCGGTCACTCCCAGCCATAGACCCCCAGACACAAACCTCGGCCCGTTTCCCTGGAAAACAAAAGTAAGCTGCCCCGATTCTGGATGGCAGATTGCAGGAGCCACTTGGTACTATCAAATCAGCCCAACTTGGCACTGGTGCCACCATGGGTCTGGTCACCATCCTGCCTATCGTAGCTTTTCAGGAGCCAGCCGGTCACTCCCTGCCATAGGCCCCCAGACACAAACCTCGGCCCGTTTCCCTGGCAAACCAAAGAAAACTGCCCCGCTTTTGGATGGCAGATTGCAGGATGCATTTGGTACTATCAAACCTGCCCGACTTGGCCCTCGTGCAACCTTGGCTCTGGGAACCATGCTGCGTAACGTAGATTCTACGAGGACAGGCGGCCACTCCCAGCCACAGGCCTCTAAACAAAAACAACGGCGCTTTTCCCTGGAAAACAAAACTCGCCTGCCAAATTTTTGATGGCAGATTGCAGGAGCCACTTGGTACTATCAAACCAGCCCAACTTGGTACTGATGCCACCATGGGTCTGGTAACCATCCTGCCTATCGTAGCTTTTCAGGAGCCAGCCGGTCACTCCCAGCCATAGGCCCCCAGACAAATATCTCGGCCCGTTTCCCTGGCAAACAAAAGTAAGCTGCCCCGCTTCTGGATGGCAGATTACAGCAGCCACATGGTACTATCAAACCAGGCCAACATGGCACTGGTGCCACCTTGGCTCTGGGAACCATCCTGCCTATCGTGGATTTTCAGGGGCCAGCCGGCCACTCTCAGCCATATGCCCCCAAACACATACCACGGCCCTTTGCTCTGGCAAACAAAACTCAACTGCCCCTCTTCTGGATGGCAAATTGCAGGACGCACTTGGTACTACGAAAACAGCCCGACTTGGCAGTGATGCCACCTTGGGTCTGGGAACAATCCTGCGTATCGATCTTTTTAAGGAGCCAGCCGGCCACGTCCAGCCATATACCCCCAAATACAAACCACGGAACTTTTCTCCAGCAAACAAAAATCCGCTGCCCCGCGCCTGAATGGCAGATTTCAGGAGCTATTTAGTATTATCAAACCAGCCCGACTTGGCACTGGTGCCACCATGAGTCTGGTAACCATCCTGCCTATCGTAGCTTTTCAGTAGCCAGCCGGTCACTCCCAGCCATAGGCCCCCAGACACAAACCTCGGCCCGTTTCCCTGGGAAACAAAAGTAAGCTGACCCGCTTCTGGATGGCAGATTGCAGGAGCCACTTGGTACTATCAAACCAGCCCAACTTGGCACTGGTGCCACCTTGGCTCTGGGAACCATCCTGCGTATCCTGGGTTCAAAGGAGGCAGCCGGCCACTCCCAGCCACAGGCCTCTAAACAAGAACAACGGCGCTTTTCCCTGGAAAACAAAAGTCGCCTGACAACTTTTTGATGGCAGATTGCAGGAGCCACTTGGTACTATCAAACCAGCCCAACTTGGCACTGGTGCCACCATGGGTCTGGTCACCATCCTGCCTATCGTAGCTTTTCAGGAGCCAGCCGCTCACTCCCAGCCATAGGCCCCCAGACAAATATCTCGGCCCGTTTCCCTGGCAAACAAAAGTAAGCAGCCCCGCTTCTGGATGGCAGATTGCAGGAGCCACATGGTACTATCAAACCAGGCCAACATGGCACTGGTGCCACCTCTGGTCTGGGAACCATCCTGCGTATCGTGGATTCTAAGGAGCCAGCTGGCCACTCCCAGCCACAGGCCCCCAAACACAAACAACGGTGCTTTTCCCTGGAAAACAAAACTGACCTGCCAACTTTTTGATGGCAGATTGCAGGAGCCACTTGGTACTATCAAAGCAGCCCAACTTGGCACTGGTGCCACCATGGGTCTGGTCACCATCCTGCCTATCGTAGCTTTTCAGGAGCCAGCCGGTCACTCCCAGCCATAGGCCCCTAGACACAAAGCTCTACCCGATTCCCTGGCAAACAAAAGTAAGCTACCCCGCTTCTGGATGGCAGATTGCAGGAGTCACTTTGCACCATCAAACCAGCCCGACTTGGCACTGGTGCCACCTCTGGTCTGGGACCCATCCTGCGTATCGTGGATTCTAAGGAGACAGCTGGCCAC
Source organism: Melospiza melodia melodia (assembly GCF_035770615.1). Lineage (NCBI taxonomy): Eukaryota > Metazoa > Chordata > Aves > Passeriformes > Passerellidae > Melospiza > Melospiza melodia. The sequence goes on from NC_086197.1 coordinate 48,644,190, forward strand.
TCCCAGCCACAGGCCCCCAAACACAAACAACGGCGCTTTTCCCTGGAAAACAAAACTCGCTTGCCAACTTTTTGATGGCAGATTGCAGGAGCCACTTGGTACTATCAAACCACCCCAACTTGGCAACAAGTGGTTCCTGCAATCTGACATCCAGAAGCGGGGCAGCTTACTTTTGTTTGCCAGGGAAATGGACCGTTGTTTGTGTTTGGAGGCGTATGGCTGGGAGTGGCCGACTGGCTCCTTAAAATCCACGATACGCAGCATGGTTCCCAGACCAGAGGTGGCACCAGTGCCAAGTCGGGCTGGTTTGATAGTACCAAGTGGCTCCTGCAATCTGCCATCCAGAAGCGGGGCTGCTTACTTTTGTTTGCCAGGGAAACGGGCCGGGCTTTCTGTCTCGGGGCCTATGGCAGGGAGTGACCGGCTGGCTCCTGAAAAGCTACGATAGGCAGGATGGTGACCAGACCCATGGTGGCACCAGTGCCAAGTTGGGCTGGTTTGATAGTACCAAGTGGCTCCTGCAATCTGCCATCAAAAAGTTGGCAGGCGAGTTTTGTTTTCCAGGGAAAAGCGCCATTGTTTGTGTTTGGGGACCTGTGGTTGGGAGTGCCCGGCTGGCTCCTTAGAAACCACGATACGCAGCATGGTTACCAGACAAGAGGTGCCACCAGTGCCAAGTTGTGCTGGTTTGATACTACCAAGTGGTTCCTGCAATCTGCCATCCAGAAGCGGGGCAGCTTACTTTTGTTTGCCACGGAAACGGGCCGTTGTTTTTGTTTGGGGGCCTGTGGCTGGGAGTGGCCGACTGGCTCCTTAGAATCCATTATACGCAGGATGGGTCCCAGACCAGAGGTGGCACCAGTGCCAAGTCGGGCTGGTTTGATAGTACCAAGTGGCTCCTGCAATCTGCCATCCAGAAGCGGGGCAGCTTACTTTTGTTTGCCAGGGAAACGGGCCGAGGTTTGTGACTGGGGACCTATGGCTGGGAGTGACCGGCTGGCTCCTGAAAAGCTACAATAGGCAGGATTGTGACCAGACCCATGGTGGCACCAGTGCCAAGTTGGGCTGGTTTGATAGTACCAATTGGCTCCTGTAATCTGCCATCAAATAGTTGGTAGGCGAGTTTTGTTTTCCAGGGAAAAGCGCCGTTGTTTGTGTTTGGCGGCCTGTGGTAGGGAGTGGCCGGCTGGCTAATTAGAATCCACGATACGCAGGATGGTTCCCAGACCAGAGGTGGCACCAGTGCCAAGACGGGCTAGTTTGATGGTGCAAAGTGGCTCCTGCAATCTGCCATCCAGAAGCGGGGTAGCTTACTTTTGTTTGCCAGGGAAACGGGCCGAGGTTTTTCTCTGGGGGCCTATGGCGGGGAGTGACCGGCTGGCTCCTGAAAAGATAAGATAGGCAGGATGGTGACCAGACCCATGGTGGCACCAGTGCCAAGTTGGGCTGATTTGATAAAACCAAGTGGCTCCTGCAATCTGCCATCAAAAAGTTGGCAGGAGAGTTTTGTTTTCCAGGGAAAAGCGCCGTTGTTTGTGTTTGGGGGCGTGTGGCTGGGAGTGGCCGGCTGGCTCCTTAGAATCCACGATACGCAGCATGGTATCCAGACCCAAGGTGGCACCAGTGCCAAGTTTTGCTGGTTTGATAGTACCAAGTGGTTCCTGCAATCTGCCATCCAGAAGCAGGGCAGCTTACTTTTGTTTGCCAGGGAAACGGGCCGAGGTTTTTGTCTGGGGGCCTATGGCTGGGAGTGACCGGCTGGCTCCTGAAAAGCTACGATAGGCAGGATGGTGACCAGACCCATGGTGGCACCAGTCCCAAGTTGGGCTGATTTGATAGTACCAAGTGGCTCCTGCAATCTGCCGTCAAAATTTGGCAGGCGAGTTTTTATTTTCCAGGGAAAAGCGCCGTTGTTTGTGTTTGGGGGACTGTGGCTGGGAGTGGCCGGCTGGCTGCTTAGAATCCACGATACGCAGGATGGTTCCCAGACCCAAGGTGGCACCAGTGCCAAGTCGGGCTAGTATGATGGTGCAAAGTGGCTCCTGCAATCTGCCATCCAGAAGCGGGGCAGCTTACTTTTGTTTGCCAGGGAAACGGTCCGAGCTTTGTGTCTCGGGGCCTATGGCTGGGAGTGACCGGCTGGCTCCTGAAAAGCTACGATAGGCAGGATGGTGACCAGACCCATGGTGGCACCAGTGCCAAGTTGGGCTGGTTTGATAGTACCAAGTGGCTCCTGCAATCTGCCATCAAAATGTCGACAGGCGAGTTTTGTTTTCCGGGGAAAAGCGCCGTTGTTTGTGTTTGGGGGCCTGTGGCTGGGAGTGGCCGGCTGGCTCCTTAGAATCCACGATACGCAGGATGGTTCCCAGACCTGAGGTGGCACCAGTGCCAAGTCGGGCTGGTTTTATAGTACCAAGTGCGTCCTGCAATCTGCCATCCAGAAGCAGGGCAGCTTACTTTTGTTTGCCAGGGAAACGGGCCGAGCTTTGTGTCAGGGGGCCTATGGCTGGGAGTGACCGGCTGGCTCCTGAAAAGCTACGATAGGCAGGATGGTGACCAGACCCATGGTGGCACCAGTGCCATGTTCGGCTGATTTCATAGTACCAAGTGGCTCCTGCAATCTGCCATCAAAAAGTCGGCAGGCGAGTTTTGTTTTCCAGGGAAAAGCGCCGTTGTTTGTGTCTGCGGGCCTGTGGCTGGAGTGACCGGCTGGCTCCTTAGAATCCACGATACGCAGCATGGTTCCCAGACCCAAGGTGGCACCAGTGCCAAGTCGGGCTGGTTTGATAGTACCAAGTGGTTCCTGCAATCTGCCATCAAAAAGTTGGCAGGCGAGTTTTGTTTTCCAGGGAAAAGCGTCGTTGTTTGTGTTTGGGGGCCTGTGGCTGGGAGTGGCCGGCTGGCTCCTTAGAATCCACGATACGCAGCATTGTTCCCAGACCAGAGGTGGCACCAGTGCCAAGTCGGGCTGGTTTGATAGTACCAAGTGGCTCCTGCAATCTGCCATCCAGAAGCGGGGCAGCTTACTTTTGTTTGCCAGGGAAACGGGCCGGGCTTTCTGTCTCGGGGCCTATGGCAGGGAGTGACCGGCTGGCTCCTGAAAAGCTACGATAGGCAGGATGGTGACCAGACTCATGGTGGCACCAGTGCCAAGTTGGGCTGGTTTGATAGTACCAAGTGGCTCCTGCAATCTGCCATCAAAAAGTTGGCAGGCGAGTTTTGTTTTCCAGGGAAAAGCGCCGTTGTTTGTGTTTGGGGACCTGTGGTTGGGAGTGCCCGGCTGGCTCCTTAGAAACCACGATACGCAGCATGGTTACCAGACAAGAGGTGCCACCAGTGCCAAGTTGTGCTGGTTTGATACTACCAAGTGGTTCCTGCAATCTGCCATCCAGAAGCGGGGCAGCTTACTTTTGTTTGCCACGGAAACGGGCCGTTGTTTGTGTTTGGGGGCCTGTGGCTGGGAGTGGCCGACTGGCTCCTTAGAATCCATGATACGCAGGATGGGTCCCAGACCAGAGGTGGCACCAGTGCCAAGTCGGGCTGGTTTGATAGTACCAAGTGGCTCCTGCAATCTGCCATCCAGAAGCGGGGCAGCTTACTTTTGTTTGCCAGGGAAACGGGCCGAGGTTTGTGACTGGGGACCTATGGCTGGGAGTGACCGGCTGGCTCCTGAAAAGTTACGATAGGCAGGATTGTGACCAGACCCATGGTGGCACCAGTGCCAAGTTGGGCTGGTTTGATAGTACCAAGTGGCTCCTGTAATCTGCCATCAAATAGTTGGTAGGCGAGTTTTGTTTTCCAGGGAAAAGCGCCGTTGTTTGTGTTTGGGGGCCTGTGGTAGGGAGTGGCCGGCTGGCTAATTAGAATCCACGATACGCAGGATGGTTCCCAGACCAGAGGTGGCACCAGTGCCAAGACGGGCTAGTTTGATGGTGCAAAGTGGCTCCTGCAATCTGCCATCCAGAAGCGGGGTAGCTTACTTTTGTTTGCCAGGGAAACGGGCCGAGGTTTTTCTCTGGGGGCCTATGGCGGGGAGTGACCGGCTGGCTCCTGAAAAGATAAGATAGGCAGGATGGTGACCAGACCCATGGTGGCACCAGTGCCAAGTTGGGCTGATTTGATAAAACCAAGTGGCTCCTGCAATCTGCCATCAAAAAGTTGGCAGGAGAGTTTTGTTTTCCAGGGAAAAGCGCCGTTGTTTGTGTTTGGGGGCGTGTGGCTGGGAGTGGCCGGCTGGCTCCTTAGAATCCACGATACGCAGCATGGTATCCAGACCCAAGGTGGCACCAGTGCCAAGTTTTGCTGGTTTGATAGTACCAAGTGGTTCCTGCAATCTGCCATCCAGAAGCAGGGCAGCTTACTTTTGTTTGCCAGGGAAACGGGCCGAGGTTTTTGTCTGGGGGCCTATGGCTGGGAGTGACCGGCTGGCTCCTGAAAAGCTACGATAGGCAGGATGGTGACCAGACCCATGGTGGCACCAGTCCCAAGTTGGGCTGATTTGATGGTACCAAGTGGCTCCTGCAATCTGCCGTCAAAATTTGGCAGGCGAGTTTTTATTTTCCAGGGAAAAGCGCCGTTGTTTGTGTTTGGGGGACTGTGGCTGGGAGTGGCCGGCTGGCTGCTTAGAATCCACGATACGCAGGATGGTTCCCAGACCCAAGGTGGCACCAGTGCCAAGTCGGGCTAGTATGATGGTGCAAAGTGGCTCCTGCAATCTGCCATCCAGAAGCGGGGCAGCTTACTTTTGTTTGCCAGGGAAACGGTCCGAGCTTTGTGTCTCGGGGCCTATGGCTGGGAGTGACCGGCTGCCTCCTGAAAAGCTACGATAGGCAGGATGGTGACCAGACCCATGGTGGCACCAGTGCCAAGTTGGGCTGGTTTGATAGTACCAAGTGGCTCCTGCAATCTGCCATCAAAATGTCGACAGGCGAGTTTTGTTTTCCGGGGAAAAGCGCCGTTGTTTGTGTCTGGGGGCCTGTGGCTGGGAGTGGCCGACTGGCTCCTTAGAATCCACGATACGCAGGATGGTTCCCAGACCTGAGGTGGCACCAGTGCCAAGTCGGGCTGGTTTTATAGTACCAAGTGCGTCCTGCAATCTGCCATCCAGAAGCGGGGCAGCTTACTTTTGTTTGCCAGGGAAACGGGCCGAGCTTTGTGTCAGGGGGCCTATGGCTGGGAGTGACCGGCTGGCTCCTGAAAAGCTACGATAGGCAGGATGGTGACCAGACCCATGGTGGCACCAGTGCCATGTTCGGCTGATTTCATAGTACCAAGTGGCTCCTGTAATCTGCCATCAAATAGTTGGTAGGCGAGTTTTGTTTTCCAGGGAAAAGCGCCGTTGTTTGTGTTTGGGGGCCTGTGGTAGGGAGTGGCCGGCTGGCTAATTAGAATCCACGATACGCAGGATGGTTCCCAGACCAGAGGTGGCACCAGTGCCAAGACGGGCTAGTTTGATGGTGCAAAGTGGCTCCTGCAATCTGCCATCCAGAAGCGGGGTAGCTTACTTTTGTTTGCCAGGGAAACGGGCCGAGGTTTTTCTCTGGGGGCCTATGGCGGGGAGTGACCGGCTGGCTCCTGAAAAGATAAGATAGGCAGGATGGTGACCAGACCCATGGTGGCACCAGTGCCAAGTTGGGCTGATTTGATAAAACCAAGTGGCTCCTGCAATCTGCCATCAAAAAGTTGGCAGGAGAGTTTTGTTTTCCAGGGAAAAGCGCCGTTGTTTGTGTTTGGGGGCGTGTGGCTGGGAGTGGCCGGCTGGCTCCTTAGAATCCACGATACGCAGCATGGTATCCAGACCATAGGTGGCACCAGTGCCAAGTTTTGCTGGTTTGATAGTACCAAGTGGTTCCTGCAATCTGCCATCCAGAAGCAGGGCAGCTTACTTTTGTTTGCCAGGGAAACGGGCCGAGGTTTTTGTCTGGGGGCCTATGGCTGGGAGTGACCGGCTGGCTCCTGAAAAGCTACGATAGGCAGGATGGTGACCAGACCCATGGTGGCACCAGTCCCAAGTTGGGCTGATTTGATGGTACCAAGTGGCTCCTGCAATCTGCCGTCAAAATTTGGCAGGCGAGTTTTTATTTTCCAGGGAAAAGCGCCGTTGTTTGTGTTTGGGGGACTGTGGCTGGGAGTGGCCGGCTGGCTGCTTAGAATCCACGATACGCAGGATGGTTCCCAGACCCAAGGTGGCACCAGTGCCAAGTCGGGCTAGTATGATGGTGCAAAGTGGCTCCTGCAATCTGCCATCCAGAAGCGGGGCAGCTTACTTTTGTTTGCCAGGGAAACGGTCCGAGCTTTGTGTCTCGGGGCCTATGGCTGGGAGTGACCGGCTGCCTCCTGAAAAGCTACGATAGGCAGGATGGTGACCAGACCCATGGTGGCACCAGTGCCAAGTTGGGCTGGTTTGATAGTACCAAGTGGCTCCTGCAATCTGCCATCAAAATGTCGACAGGCGAGTTTTGTTTTCCGGGGAAAAGCGCCGTTGTTTGTGTTTGGGGGCCTGTGGCTGGGAGTGGCCGGCTGGCTCCTTAGAATCCACGATACGCAGGATGGTTCCCAGACCTGAGGTGGCACCAGTGCCAAGTCGGGCTGGTTTTATAGTACCAAGTGCGTCCTGCAATCTGCCATCCAGAAGCGGGGCAGCTTACTTTTGTTTGCCAGGGAAACGGGCCGAGCTTTGTGTCAGGGGGCCTATGGCTGGGAGTGACCGGCTGGCTCCTGAAAAGCTACGATAGGCAGGATGGTGACCAGACCCATGGTGGCACCAGTGCCATGTTCGGCTGATTTCATAGTACCAAGTGGCTCCTGTAATCTGCCATCAAATAGTTGGTAGGCGAGTTTTGTTTTCCAGGGAAAAGCGCCGTTGTTTGTGTTTGGGGGCCTGTGGTAGGGAGTGGCCGGCTGGCTAATTAGAATCCACGATACGCAGGATGGTTCCCAGACCAGAGGTGGCACCAGTGCCAAGACGGGCTAGTTTGATGGTGCAAAGTGGCTCCTGCAATCTGCCATCCAGAAGCGGGGTAGCTTACTTTTGTTTGCCAGGGAAACGGGCCGAGGTTTTTCTCTGGGGGCCTATGGCGGGGAGTGACCGGCTGGCTCCTGAAAAGATAAGATAGGCAGGATGGTGACCAGACCCATGGTGGCACCAGTGCCAAGTTGGGCTGATTTGATAAAACCAAGTGGCTCCTGCAATCTGCCATCAAAAAGTTGGCAGGAGAGTTTTGTTTTCCAGGGAAAAGCGCCGTTGTTTGTGTTTGGGGGCGTGTGGCTGGGAGTGGCCGGCTGGCTCCTTAGAATCCACGATACGCAGCATGGTATCCAGACCATAGGTGGCACCAGTGCCAAGTTTTGCTGGTTTGATAGTACCAAGTGGTTCCTGCAATCTGCCATCCAGAAGCAGGGCAGCTTACTTTTGTTTGCCAGGGAAACGGGCCGAGGTTTTTGTCTGGGGGCCTATGGCTGGGAGTGACCGGCTGGCTCCTGAAAAGCTACGATAGGCAGGATGGTGACCAGACCCATGGTGGCACCAGTCCCAAGTTGGGCTGATTTGATGGTACCAAGTGGCTCCTGCAATCTGCCGTCAAAATTTGGCAGGCGAGTTTTTATTTTCCAGGGAAAAGCGCCGTTGTTTGTGTTTGGGGGACTGTGGCTGGGAGTGGCCGGCTGGCTGCTTAGAATCCACGATACGCAGGATGGTTCCCAGACCCAAGGTGGCACCAGTGCCAAGTCGGGCTAGTATGATGGTGCAAAGTGGCTCCTGCAATCTGCCATCCAGAAGCGGGGCAGCTTACTTTTGTTTGCCAGGGAAACGGTCCGAGCTTTGTGTCTCGGGGCCTATGGCTGGGAGTGACCGGCTGCCTCCTGAAAAGCTACGATAGGCAGGATGGTGACCAGACCCATGGTGGCACCAGTGCCAAGTTGGGCTGGTTTGATAGTACCAAGTGGCTCCTGCAATCTGCCATCAAAATGTCGACAGGCGAGTTTTGTTTTCCGGGGAAAAGCGCCGTTGTTTGTGTTTGGGGGCCTGTGGCTGGGAGTGGCCGGCTGGCTCCTTAGAATCCACGATACGCAGGATGGTTCCCAGACCTGAGGTGGCACCAGTGCCAAGTCGGGCTGGTTTTATAGTACCAAGTGCGTCCTGCAATCTGCCATCCAGAAGCGGGGCAGCTTACTTTTGTTTGCCAGGGAAACGGGCCGAGCTTTGTGTCAGGGGGCCTATGGCTGGGAGTGACCGGCTGGCTCCTGAAAAGCTACGATAGGCAGGATGGTGACCAGACCCATGGTGGCACCACTGCCATGTTCGGCTGATTTCATAGTACCAAGTGGCTCCTGCAATCTGCCATCAAAAAGTCGGCAGGCGAGTTTTGTTTTCCAGGGAAAAGCGCCGTTGTTTGTGTCTGCGGGCCTGTGGCTGGAGTGACCGGCTGGCTCCTTAGAATCCACGATACGCAGCATGGTTCCCAGACCCAAGGTGGCACCAGTGCCAAGTCGGGCTGGTTTGATAGTACCAAGTGGTTCCTGCAATCTGCCATCAAAAAGTTGGCAGGCGAGTTTTGTTTTCCAGGGAAAAGCGTCGTTGTTTGTGTTTGGGGGCCTGTGGCTGGGAGTGGCCGGCTGGCTCCTTAGAATCCACGATACGCAGCATGGTTCCCAGACCAGAGGTGGCACCAGTGCCAAGTCGGGCTGGTTTGATAGTACCAAGTGGCTCCTGCAATCTGCCATCCAGAAGCGGGGCAGCTTACTTTTGTTTGCCAGGGAAACGGGCCGGGCTTTCTGTCTCGGGGCCTATGGCAGGGAGTGACCGGCTGGCTCCTGAAAAGCTACGATAGGCAGGATGGTGACCAGACCCATGGTGGCACCAGTGCCAAGTTGGGCTGGTTTGATAGTACCAAGTGGCTCCTGCAATCTGCCATCAAAAAGTTGGCAGGCGAGTTTTGTTTTCCAGGGAAAAGCGCCATTGTTTGTGTTTGGGGACCTGTGGTTGGGAGTGCCCGGCTGGCTCCTTAGAAACCACGATACGCAGCATGGTTACCAGACAAGAGGTGCCACCAGTGCCAAGTTGTGCTGGTTTGATACTACCAAGTGGTTCCTGCAATCTGCCATCCAGAAGCGGGGCAGCTTACTTTTGTTTGCCACGGAAACGGGCCGTTGTTTGTGTTTGGGGGCCTGTGGCTGGGAGTGGCCGACTGGCTCCTTAGAATCCATGATACGCAGGATGGGTCCCAGACCAGAGGTGGCACCAGTGCCAAGTCGGGCTGGTTTGATAGTACCAAGTGGCTCCTGCAATCTGCCATCCAGAAGCGGGGCAGCTTACTTTTGTTTGCCAGGGAAACGGGCCGAGGTTTGTGACTGGGGACCTATGGCTGGGAGTGACCGGCTGGCTCCTGAAAAGTTACGATAGGCAGGATTGTGACCAGACCCATGGTGGCACCAGTGCCAAGTTGGGCTGGTTTGATAGTACCAAGTGGCTCCTGTAATCTGCCATCAAATAGTTGGTAGGCGAGTTTTGTTTTCCAGGGAAAAGCGCCGTTGTTTGTGTTTGGGGGCCTGTGGTAGGGAGTGGCCGGCTGGCTAATTAGAATCCACGATACGCAGGATGGTTCCCAGACCAGAGGTGGCACCAGTGCCAAGACGGGCTAGTTTGATGGTGCAAAGTGGCTCCTGCAATCTGCCATCCAGAAGCGGGGTAGCTTACTTTTGTTTGCCAGGGAAACGGGCCGAGGTTTTTCTCTGGGGGCCTATGGCGGGGAGTGACCGGCTGGCTCCTGAAAAGATAAGATAGGCAGGATGGTGACCAGACCCATGGTGGCACCATTGCCAAGTTGGGCTGGTTTGATAAAACCAAGTGGCTCCTGCAATCTGCCATCAAAAAGTTGGCAGGAGAGTTTTGTTTTCCAGGGAAAAGCGCCGTTGTTTGTGTTTGGGGGCGTGTGGCTGGGAGTGGCCGGCTGGCTCCTTAGAATCCACGATACGCAGCATGGTATCCAGACCCAAGGTGGCACCAGTGCCAAGTTTTGCTGGTTTGATAGTACCAAGTGGTTCCTGCAATCTGCCATCCAGAAGCAGGGCAGCTTACTTTTGTTTGCCAGGGAAACGGGCCGAGGTTTTTGTCTGGGGGCCTATGGCTGGGAGTGACCGGCTGGCTCCTGAAAAGCTACGATAGGCAGGATGGTGACCAGACCCATGGTGGCACCAGTCCCAAGTTGGGCTGATTTGATGGTACCAAGTGGCTCCTGCAATCTGCCGTCAAAATTTGGCAGGCGAGTTTTTATTTTCCAGGGAAAAGCGCCGTTGTTTGTGTTTGGGGGACTGTGGCTGGGAGTGGCCGGCTGGCTGCTTAGAATCCACGATACGCAGGATGGTTCCCAGACCCAAGGTGGCACCAGTGCCAAGTCGGGCTAGTATGATGGTGCAAAGTGGCTCCTGCAATCTGCCATCCAGAAGCGGGGCAGCTTACTTTTGTTTGCCAGGGAAACGGTCCGAGCTTTGTGTCTCGGGGCCTATGGCTGGGAGTGACCGGCTGCCTCCTGAAAAGCTACGATAGGCAGGATGGTGACCAGACCCATGGTGGCACCAGTGCCAAGTTGGGCTGGTTTGATAGTACCAAGTGGCTCCTGCAATCTGCCATCAAAATGTCGACAGGCGAGTTTTGTTTTCCGGGGAAAAGCGCCGTTGTTTGTGTTTGGGGGCCTGTGGCTGGGAGTGGCCGGCTGGCTCCTTAGAATCCACGATACGCAGGATGGTTCCCAGACCTGAGGTGGCACCAGTGCCAAGTCGGGCTGGTTTTATAGTACCAAGTGCGTCCTGCAATCTGCCATCCAGAAGCGGGGCAGCTTACTTTTGTTTGCCAGGGAAACGGGCCGAGCTTTGTGTCTCGGGGCCTATGGCTGGGAGTGACCGGCTGCCTCCTGAAAAGCTACGATAGGCAGGATGGTGACCAGACCCATGGTGGCACCAGTGCCATGTTCAGCTGATTTCATAGTACAAAGTGGCTCCTGCAATCTGCCATCAAAAAGTCGGCAGGCGAGTTTTGTTTTCCAGGGAAAAGCGCCGTTGTTTGTGTCTGCGGGCCTGTGGCTGGAGTGACCGGCTGGCTCCTTAGAATCCACGATACGCAGCATGGTTCCCAGACCCAAGGTGGCACCAGTGCCAAGTCGGGCTGGTTTGATAGTACCAAGTGGTTCCTGCAATCTGCCATCAAAAAGTTGGCAGGCGAGTTTTGTTTTCCAGGGAAAAGCGTCGTTGTTTGTGTTTGGGGGCCTGTGGCTGGGAGTGGCCGGCTGGCTCCTTAGAATCCACGATACGCAGGATGGTTCCCAGACCCAAGGTGGCACCAGTCCCAAGTTGGGCTGGTTTGATTGTACCAAGTGGTTCCTGCAATCTGCCATCCAGAAGCGGGGCAGCTTACTTTTGTTTGCCAGGGAAACGGGCCGAGGTTTGTGTCTGGGGGCCTATGGCTGGGAGTGACCGGCTGGCTCCTGAAAGGCTACGATAGGCAGGATGGTGACCAGACCCATGGTGGCACCAGTGCCAAGTTGGGCTGGTTTGATAGTACCAAGTGGCTCCTGCAATCTGCCATCAAAAAGTTGGCAGGCAAGTTTTGTTTTCCAGGGAAAAGCGCCGTTGTTTGTGTTTGGGGGCCTGTGGCTGGGAGTGGCCGGCTGGCTAATTAGAATCCACGACAGGCAGGATGGTTCCCAGACCAGAGGTGACACCAGTGCCAAGTCGGGCTAGTTTGATGGTGAAAAGTGGCTCCTGCAATCTGCCATCCAGAAGCGGGTTAACTTACTTTTGTTTGCAAGGGAAAAGGGCCGAGGTTTTTGTCTGGGGGCCTATGGCTGGGAGTGACCGGCTGTCTCCTGAAAAGCTACGATAGGCAGGATGGTGACCAGACCCATGGTGGCACCAGTGCCAAGTTGGGCTGGTTTGATAGTACCAAGTGGCTCCTGCAATCTGCCATCAAAAAGTTGGCAGGCGAGTTTGTTATCCAGGGAAAAGCGCCGTTGTTTTTGTTTGGGGGCCTGTGGCTGGGAGTGGCCGGATGGCTAATTAGAATCCACGATACGCAGCATGGTTCCCAGACCTGAGGTGGCACCAGTGCCAAGTTGGGCTGGTTTGATACTACCAAGTGCGTCCTGCAATCTGCCATCCAGAAGCGGGGCAGCTTACTTTTGTTTGCCAGGGAAACGGGCCGAGGTTTTGTCTGGGGGCCTATGGCAGGGAGTGACCGGCTGGCTCCTGAAAAACTACGATAGGCAGGATGGTGACCCGACCCATGGTGGCACCAGTGCCAAGTTGGGCTGGTTTGATAGTACCAAGTGGCTCCTGCAATCTGCCATCAAAAAGTTGGCAGGCGAGTTTTGTTTTCCAGGGAAAAGCGCCGTTGTTTGTGTTTGGGGGCCTGTGGCTGGGAGTGGCCGGCTGGCTCCTTAGAATCCAAAATACGCAGGATGGTTCCCAGACCTGAGGTGGCACCAGTGCCAAGTTGGGCTGGTTTGATTGTAGCAAATGGTTCCTGCAATCTACCATCCAGAAGCGGGGCAGCTTACTTTTGTTTGCCAGGGAAACGGGCCGAGCTTTGTGTCTGGGGGCCTATGCCTGGGAGTGACCGACTGGCTCCTGAAAAGCTACGATAGGCAGGATGGTGACCAGACCCATGGTGGCACCAGTGCCATGTTCGGCTGATTTCATAGTACCAAGTGGCTCCTGCAATCTGCCATCAAAATGTTGGCAGGCGAGTTTTGTTTTCCAGGGAAAAGCGCCGTTGTTTGTGTCTGCGGGCCTGTGGCTGGAGTGGCCGGCTGGCTCCTTAGAATCCACAATACGCAGCATGGTTCCCAGACCCAAGGTGGCACCAGTGCCAAGTTGGGCTGGTTTGATAGTACCAAGTGGTTCCTGCAATCTGCCATCAAAAAGTTGTCAGGCGAGTTTTGTTTTCCAGGGAAAATCGCCGTTGTTTTTGTTTGGGGGCCTGTGGCTGGGAGTGGCCGGCTGGCTCCTTAGGATCCACGATACCCAGGATGGTTCCCAGACCAGAGGTGGCACCAGTACCAAGTCGGGCTGGTTTGATAATAACAAGTGGATCCTGCAATCTGCCATCCAGAAGCGGGGCAGCTTACTTTTGTTTGCCAGGGAAACGGGCCGAGCTTTGTGTCTGGGGGCCTATGGCTGGGAGTGACCGGCTGGCTCCTGAAAAGCTACGATAGGCAGGATGGTGACCAGACCCATGGTGGCACCAGTGCCAAGTTGGGCTGGTTTGATAGTACCAAGTGGCTCCTGCAATCTGCCATCAAAAAGTTGGCAGGCGAGTTTTGTTTTCCAGGGAAAAGCGCCGTTGTGTGTGTTTTGGGGCCTGTGGCTGGGAGTGGCCAGCTGGCTCCTTAGAATCCACGATACGCAGGATGGTTCCCAGACCCAAGGTGGCACCAGTGCCAAGTCGGGCTGGTTTGTTAGTACCAAGTGGTTCCTGCAATCTGCCATCCAGAAGCGGGGCAGCTGAATTTTGTTTGCCAGAGAAAAAGGCTGTTGTTTGTGTTTCGGGGCCTGTGGCTGGCAGTGGATGGCTGGCTCCTGAAAATCCATGATACGCAGCATGGTTCCCAGACCCAAGGTGGCACCAGTGCCAAGTAGGGCTGGTTTCATAGTACCCAGTGGCTCCTGCAATCTGCCATCCAGAAGAGGGGCAGTTGAATTTTGTTTTCCAGAGGAAAGGGCCGTGGTTTGTGTTTGGGGCCTATGGCTGAGAGTGACCGGCTGGCTCCTGAAAAGCTACGATAGGCAGGATGGTGACCAGACCGATGGTGGCACCAGTGCCAAGTCGGGCTGGTTTGATAATACTAAATAGCTCCTGCAATCTGCCATCCAGACGCGGGGCAGCGGATTTTTGCTTGCTGGAGAAAAGTTCCGTGGGTTTTTTTTGGGGGTATATGGCTGGACGTTGCCGGCTGACTCCTTAAAAACATCGATACGCAGGATGGTTCCCTGACCCAAGGTGGCATCACTGCCAAGTCGGGCTGTTTTCGTAGTACCAAGTGCGTCCTGCAATTTGCCATCCAGAAGAGGGGCAGTTGAGTTTTGTTTACCAGAGAAAAGGGCCGTGGTTTGTGTTTTGGGGCATATGGCTGAGAGTGGCCGGCTGGCGCCTGAAAATCCACGATAGGCAGGATGGTTCCCAGAGCCAAGGTGGCACCAGTGCCATGTTGGCCTGGTTTGATAGTACCATGTGGCTCCTGCAATCTGCCATCCAGAAGCGGGGCAGCTTACTTTTGTTTGCCAGGGAAACGGGCCGAGGTATTTGTCTGGGGGCCTATGGCTGGGAGTGACCGGCTGGCTCCTGAAAAGCTACGATAGGCAGGATGGTGACCAGACCCATGGTGGCACCAGTGCCAAGTTGGGCTGGTTTGATAGTACCAAGTGGCTCCTGCAATCTGCCATCAAAAAGTTGGCAGGCGAGTTTTGTTTTCCAGGGTAACGCGCTGTTGTTTTTGTTTAGAGGCCTGTGGCTGGGAGTGTCCGCCTGTCCTCTTAGAATCTACGTTACGCAGCATGGTTCCCAGAGCCAAGGTGGCACCAGTGCCAAGTTGGGCTGGTTTGATAGTAGCAAGTGGTTCCTGCAATCTGCCATCCAGAAGAGGGGCAGCTTACTTTTGTTTGCCAGGGAAACGGGCCGAGGTATTTCTCTGGGGGCCTATGGCAGGGAGTGACCGGCCGGCTCCTGAAAAGCTAAGATAGGCAGGATGTTTACCAGACCCATGATGGCACCAGTGCCAAGTTGGGCTAATTTGATACTACCAAGTGGCTCCTGCAATCTGCCATCCAGAATCGGGGGTGCTTACTTTTGTTTTCCAGGGAAACGGGCCGAGGTTTGTGTCTGGGGGTTTATGGCTGGGAGTGACCGGCTGGCTCCTGAAAAGCTACGATAGGCAGGATGGTGACCAGACCCATGGTGGCACCAGTGCCAAGTTGGGCTGGTTTGATAGTACCAAGTGGCTCCTGCAATCTGCCATCAAAATGTTGGCAGGCGAATTTTGTTTTCCAGGGAAAAGCGCCGTTGTTTGTGTTTGGGCGCCTGTGGCACGGAGTGGCCGGGTGGCTGCTTAGAATCCACGATACGCAGGATGGTTCCCAGACCCAAGGTGGCACCAGTGCCAAGTCGGGCTGTTTTGACACTACCAAGTGGCTCCTGCAATCTGCCATCCAGAATCGGGGCAGCTTAATTTTGTTTGCCAGGGAAACGGTCCGAGGTTTGTGATGGGGGCCTATGGCTGGGAGTGACCGGCTGGCTCCTGAAATGGTACAATTGGCAGGATGGTTCCCAGACCCATAGTGGCACCAGTGCCAAGTTGGGATGATTTGATAGTACCAAGTGGCTCCTGCAATCTGCCATCAAAAAGCTGGCAGGCGAGTTTTGTTTTCCAGGGAAAAGCGCCGTTGTTTGTATTTGGGGGCCTGTGGCTGGGAGTGGCCGCCTGGCGCCTTAGAATCTACGTTACGCAGCATGGTTCCCAGACTCAAAGTGGCACCAGTGTCAAGTTGGGCTGGTTTGATAGTACCAAGTGGCTCCTGCAATCTGCCATCCAGAAGCGGGGTAGCTTACTTTTGTTTGCCAGGGAAACGGGCAGAGCTTTCTGTCTGGGGGCCTATGGTTGGGAGTAACCGGCTGGCTCCTGAAAAGCTACGATAGGCAGGATGGTTCCCAGATCCAAGATGGCACCAGTGCCAAGTCGGGGTGGTTTGATGGTGCAACGTGGCTCCTGCAATCTGCCATCCTGACGCGGGGCAGCGGATTTTTGTTTCCAAGAGAAATGGTCCGTGGTTTGTTTTTGGGGCTATATGGCTGGGCGTGGCCTGCTGGCTCCTTAAAAAGCTACGATAGGCAGGATGGTTCCCTGACCCAAGGTGGCACCAGTGCCAAGTCGGGCGGTTTTCGTAGTACAAAGTGCGTCCTAAAATTTGCCATCCAGAAGAGGGGCAGTTGAGTTTTGTTTACCAGAGAAAAGGGCCGTGGTTTGTTTTTGGGGGCATATGGCTGATAGTGGCCGTCTGGCGCCTGAAAATCCACGATAGGCAGGATGGTTCCCAGACCAGAGGTGGCACCAGTGCCAAGTTGGGCTGGTTTGATAGTACCAAGTGGCTCCTGTAATTTGCCATCAAATAGTTGGTAGGCGAGTTTTGTTTTCCAGGGAAAAGCGTCGTTGTTTGTGTATGGGGGCCTGTGGTAGGGAGTGGCCGGCTGGCTAATTAGAATCCACGATACGCAGGATGGTTCCCAGACCAGAGGTGGCACCAGTGCCAAGACGGGCTAGTTTGATGGTGCAAAGTGGCTCCTGCAATCTGCCATCCAGAAGCGGGGTAGCTTACTTTTGTTTGCCAGGGAAACGGGCCGAGGTTTTTCTCTGGGGGCCTATGGCGGGGAGTGACCGGCTGGCTCCTGAAAAGATAAGATAGGCAGGATGGTGACCAGACCCATGGTGGCACCAGTGCCAAGTTGGGCTGATTTGATAAAACCAAGTGGCTCCTGCAATCTGCCATCAAAAAGTTGGCAGGAGAGTTTTGTTTTCCAGGGAAAAGCGCCGTTGTTTGTGTTTGGGGGCGTGTGGCTGGGAGTGGCCGGCTGGCTCCTTAGAATCCACGATACGCAGCATGGTATCCAGACCCAAGGTGGCACCAGTGCCAAGTTTTGCTGGTTTGATAGTACCAAGTGGTTCCTGCAATCTGCCATCCAGAAGCAGGGCAGCTTACTTTTGTTTGCCAGGGAAACGGGCCGAGGTTTTGTCTGGGGACCTATGGCTGGGAGTGACCGGCTGGCTCCTGAAAAGCTACGATAGGCAGGATGGTGACCAGACCCATGGTGGCACCAGTCCCAAGTTGGGCTGATTTGATGGTACCAAGTGGCTCCTGCAATCTGCCGTCAAAATTTGGCAGGCGAGTTTTTATTTTCCAGGGAAAAGCGCCGTTGTTTGTGTTTGGGGGACTGTGGCTGGGAGTGGCCGGCTGGCTGCTTAGAATCCACGATACGCAGGATGGTTCCCAGACCCAAGGTGGCACCAGTGCCAAGTCGGGCTAGTATGATGGTGCAAAGTGGCTCCTGCAATCTGCCATCCAGAAGCGGGGCAGCTTACTTTTGTTTGCCAGGGAAACGGTCCGAGCTTTGTGTCTCGGGGCCTATGGCTGGGAGTGACCGGCTGCCTCCTGAAAAGCTACGATAGGCAGGATGGTGACCAGACCCATGGTGGCACCAGTGCCAAGTTGGGCTGGTTTGATAGTACCAAGTGGCTCCTGCAATCTGCCATCAAAATGTCGACAGGCGAGTTTTGTTTTCCGGGGAAAAGCGCCGTTGTTTGTGTTTGGGGGCCTGTGGCTGGGAGTGGCCGGCTGGCTCCTTAGAATCCACGATACGCAGGATGGTTCCCAGACCTGAGGTGGCACCAGTGCCAAGTCGGGCTGGTTTTATAGTACCAAGTGCGTCCTGCAATCTGCCATCCAGAAGCGGGGCAGCTTACTTTTGTTTGCCAGGGAAACGGGCCGAGCTTTGTGTCAGGGGGCCTATGGCTGGGAGTGACCGGCTGGCTCCTGAAAAGCTACGATAGGCAGGATCGTGACCAGACCCATGGTGGCACCAGTGCCATGTTCGGCTGATTTCATAGTACCAAGTGGCTCCTGCAATCTGCCATCAAAAAGTCGGCAGGCGAGTTTTGTTTTCCAGGGAAAAGCGCCGTTGTTTGTGTCTGCGGGCCTGTGGCTGGAGTGACCGGCTGGCTCCTTAGAATCCACGATACGCAGCATGGTTCCCAGACCCAAGGTGGCACCAGTGCCAAGTCGGGCTGGTTTGATAGTACCAAGTGGTTCCTGCAATCTGCCATCAAAAAGTTGGCAGGCGAGTTTTGTTTTCCAGGGAAAAGCGTCGTTGTTTGTGTTTGGGGGCCTGTGGCTGGGAGTGGCCGGCTGGCTCCTTAGAATCCACGATACGCAGCATGGTATCCAGACCCAAGGTGGCACCAGTGCCAAGTTTTGCTGGTTTGATAGTACCAAGTGGTTCCTGCAATCTGCCATCCAGAAGCAGGGCAGCTTACTTTTGTTTGCCAGGGAAACGGGCCGAGGTTTTTGTCTGGGGGCCTATGGCTGGGAGTGACCGGCTGGCTCCTGAAAAGCTACGATAGGCAGGATGGTGACCAGACCCATGGTGGCACCAGTCCCAAGTTGGGCTGATTTGATAGTACCAAGTGGCTCCTGCAATCTGCCGTCAAAATTTGGCAGGCGAGTTTTTATTTTCCAGGGAAAAGCGCCGTTGTTTGTGTTTGGGGGACTGTGGCTGGGAGTGGCCGGCTGGCTGCTTAGAATCCACGATACGCAGGATGGTTCCCAGACCCAAGGTGGCACCAGTGCCAAGTCGGGCTAGTATGATGGTGCAAAGTGGCTCCTGCAATCTGCCATCCAGAAGCGGGGCAGCTTACTTTTGTTTGCCAGGGAAACGGTCCGAGCTTTGTGTCTCGGGGCCTATGGCTGGGAGTGACCGGCTGGCTCCTGAAAAGCTACGATAGGCAGGATGGTGACCAGACCCATGGTGGCACCAGTGCCAAGTTGGGCTGGTTTGATAGTACCAAGTGGCTCCTGCAATCTGCCATCAAAATGTCGACAGGCGAGTTTTGTTTTCCGGGGAAAAGCGCCGTTGTTTGTGTTTGGGGGCCTGTGGCTGGGAGTGGCCGGCTGGCTCCTTAGAATCCACGATACGCAGGATGGTTCCCAGACCTGAGGTGGCACCAGTGCCAAGTCGGGCTGGTTTTATAGTACCAAGTGCGTCCTGCAATCTGCCATCCAGAAGCGGGGCAGCTTACTTTTGTTTGCCAGGGAAACGGGCCGAGCTTTGTGTCAGGGGGCCTATGGCTGGGAGTGACCGGCTGGCTCCTGAAAAGCTACGATAGGCAGGATGGTGACCAGACCCATGGTGGCACCAGTGCCATGTTCGGCTGATTTCATAGTACCAAGTGGCTCCTGCAATCTGCCATCAAAAAGTCGGCAGGCGAGTTTTGTTTTCCAGGGAAAAGCGCCGTTGTTTGTGTCTGCGGGCCTGTGGCTGGAGTGACCGGCTGGCTCCTTAGAATCCACGATACGCAGCATGGTTCCCAGACCCAAGGTGGCACCAGTGCCAAGTCGGGCTGGTTTGATAGTACCAAGTGGTTCCTGCAATCTGCCATCAAAAAGTTGGCAGGCGAGTTTTGTTTTCCAGGGAAAAGCGTCGTTGTTTGTGTTTGGGGGCCTGTGGCTGGGAGTGGCCGGCTGGCTCCTTAGAATCCACGATACGCAGCATGGTTCCCAGACCAGAGGTGGCACCAGTGCCAAGTCGGGCTGGTTTGATAGTACCAAGTGGCTCCTGCAATCTGCCATCCAGAAGCGGGGCAGCTTACTTTTGTTTGCCAGGGAAACGGGCCGGGCTTTCTGTCTCGGGGCCTATGGCAGGGAGTGACCGGCTGGCTCCTGAAAAGCTACGATAGGCAGGATGGTGACCAGACCCATGGTGGCACCAGTGCCAAGTTGGGCTGGTTTGATAGTACCAAGTGGCTCCTGCAATCTGCCATCAAAAAGTTGGCAGGCGAGTTTTGTTTTCCAGGGAAAAGCGCCATTGTTTGTGTTTGGGGACCTGTGGTTGGGAGTGCCCGGCTTGCTCCTTAGAAACCACGATACGCAGCATGGTTACCAGACAAGAGGTGCCACCAGTGCCAAGTTGTGCTGGTTTGATACTACCAAGTGGTTCCTGCAATCTGCCATCCAGAAGCGGGGCAGCTTACTTTTGTTTGCCACGGAAACGGGTCGTTGTTTGTGTTTGGGGGCCTGTGGCTGGGAGTGGCCGACTGGCTCCTTAGAATCCATGATACGCAGGATGGGTCCCAGACCAGAGGTGGCACCAGTGCCAAGTCGGGCTGGTTTGATAGTACCAAGTGGCTCCTGCAATCTGCCATCCAGAAGCGGGGCAGCTTACTTTTGTTTGCCAGGGAAACGGGCCGAGGTTTGTGACTGGGGACCTATGGCTGGGAGTGACCGGCTGGCTCCTGAAAAGTTACGATAGGCAGGATTGTGACCAGACCCATGGTGGCACCAGTGCCAAGTTGGGCTGGTTTGATAGTACCAAGTGGCTCCTGTAATCTGCCATCAAATAGTTGGTAGGCGAGTTTTGTTTTCCAGGGAAAAGCGCCGTTGTTTGTGTTTGGGGGCCTGTGGTAGGGAGTGGCCGGCTGGCTAATTAGAATCCACGATACGCAGGATGGTTCCCAGACCAGAGGTGGCACCAGTGCCAAGACGGGCTAGTTTGATGGTGCAAAGTGGCTCCTGCAATCTGCCATCCAGAAGCGGGGTAGCTTACTTTTGTTTGCCAGGGAAACGGGCCGAGGTTTTTCTCTGGGGGCCTATGGCGGGGAGTGACCGGCTGGCTCCTGAAAAGATAAGATAGGCAGGATGGTGACCAGACCCATGGTGGCACCAGTGCCAAGTTGGGCTGATTTGATAAAACCAAGTGGCTCCTGCAATCTGCCATCAAAAAGTTGGCAGGAGAGTTTTGTTTTCCAGGGAAAAGCGCCGTTGTTTGTGTTTGGGGGCGTGTGGCTGGGAGTGGCCGGCTGGCTCCTTAGAATCCACGATACGCAGCATGGTATCCAGACCCAAGGTGGCACCAATGCCAAGTTTTGCTGGTTTGATAGTACCAAGTGGTTCCTGCAATCTGCCATCCAGAAGCAGGGCAGCTTACTTTTGTTTGCCAGGGAAACGGGCCGAGGTTTTTGTCTGGGGGCCTATGGCTGGGAGTGACCGGCTGGCTCCTGAAAAGCTACGATAGGCAGGATGGTGACCAGACCCATGGTGGCACCAGTCCCAAGTTGGGCTGATTTGATGGTACCAAGTGGCTCCTGCAATCTGCCGTCAAAATTTGGCAGGCGAGTTTTTATTTTCCAGGGAAAAGCGCCGTTGTTTGTGTTTGGGGGACTGTGGCTGGGAGTGGCCGGCTGGCTGCTTAGAATCCACGATACGCAGGATGGTTCCCAGACCCAAGGTGGCACCAGTGCCAAGTCGGGCTAGTATGATGGTGCAAAGTGGCTCCTGCAATCTGCCATCCAGAAGCGGGGCAGCTTACTTTTTTTTGCCAGGGAAAAGGGCCGAGGTTTGTGTCTCGGGGCCTATGGCTGGGAGTGACCGGCTGCCTCCTGAAAAGCTACGATAGGCAGGATGGTGACCAGACCCATGGTGGCACCAGTGCCAAGTTGGGCTGGTTTGATAGTACCAAGTGGCTCCTGCAATCTGCCATCAAAAAGTTGGCAGGCGAGTTTGTTATCCAGGGAAAAGCGCCGTTGTTTTTGTTTGGGGGCCTGTGGCTGGGAGTGGCCGGATGGCTAATTAGAATCCACGATACGCAGCATGGTTCCCAGACCTGAGGTGGCACCAGTGCCAAGTTGGGCTGGTTTTATAGTACCAAGTGCGTCCTGCAATCTGCCATCCAGAAGCGGGGCAGCTTACTTTTGTTTGCCAGGGAAACGGGCCGAGGTTTTGTCTGGGGGCCTATGGCAGGGAGTGACCGGCTGGCTCCTGAAAAACTACGATAGGCAGGATGGTGACCCGACCCATGGTGGCACCAGTGCCAAGTTGGGCTGGTTTGATAGTACCAAGTGGCTCCTGCAATCTGCCATCAAAAAGTTGGCAGGCGAGTTTTGTTTTCCAGGGAAAAGCGCCGTTGTTTGTGTTTGGGGGCCTGTGGCTGGGAGTGGCCGGCTGGCTCCTTAGAATCCAAAATACGCAGGATGGTTCCCAGACCTGAGGTGGCACCAGTGCCAAGTTGGGCTGGTTTGATTGTAGCAAATGGTTCCTGCAATCTACCATCCAGAAGCGGGGCAGCTTACTTTTGTTTGCCAGGGAAACGGGCCGAGCTTTGTGTCTGGGGGCCTATGCCTGGGAGTGACCGGCTGGCTCCTGAAAAGCTACGATAGGCAGGATGGTGACCAGACCCATGGTGGCACCAGTGCCATGTTCGGCTGATTTCATAGTACCAAGTGGCTCCTGCAATCTGCCATCAAAATGTTGGCAGGCGAGTTTTGTTTTCCAGGGAAAAGCGCCGTTGTTTGTGTCTGCGGGCCTGTGGCTGGAGTGGCCGGCTGGCTCCTTAGAATCCACAATACGCAGCATGGTTCCCAGACCCAAGGTGGCACCAGTGCCAAGTTGGGCTGGTTTGATAGTACCAAGTGGTTCCTGCAATCTGCCATCAAAAAGTTGTCAGGCGAGTTTTGTTTTCCAGGGAAAAGCGCCGTTGTTTTTGTTTGGGGGCCTGTGGCTGGGAGTGGCCGGCTGGCTCCTTAGGATCCACGATACCCAGGATGGTTCCCAGACCAGAGGTGGCACCAGTACCAAGTCGGGCTGGTTTGATAATAACAAGTGGATCCTGCAATCTGCCATCCAGAAGCGGGGCAGCTTACTTTTGTTTGCCAGGGAATCGGGCCGAGCTTTGTGTCTGGGGGCCTATGGCTGGGAGTGACCGGCTGGCTCCTGAAAAGCTACGATAGGCAGGATGGTGACCAGACCCATGGTGGCACCAGTGCCAAGTTGGGCTGGTTTGATAGTACCAAGTGGCTCCTGCAATCTGCCATCAAAAAGTTGGCAGGCGAGTTTTGTTTTCCAGGGAAAAGCGCCGTTGTGTGTGTTTGGGGCCTGTGGCTGGGAGTGGCCGGCTGGCTCCTTAGAATCCACGATACGCAGGATGGTTCCCAGACCCAAGGTGGCACCAGTGCCAAGTCGGGCTGGTTTGTTAGTACCAAGTGGTTCCTGCAATCTGCCATCCAGAAGCGGGGCAGCTGAATTTTGTTTGCCAGAGAAAAAGGCTGTTGTTTGTGTTTCGGGGCCTGTGGCTGGCAGTGGATGGCTGGCTCCTGAAAATCCATGATACGCAGCATGGTTCCCAGACCCAAGGTGGCACCAGTGCCAAGTAGGGCTGGTTTCATAGTACCCAGTGGCTCCTGCAATCTGCCATCCAGAAGAGGGGCAGTTGAATTTTGTTTTCCAGAGGAAAGGGCCGTGGTTTGTGTTTGGGGCCTATGGCTGAGAGTGACCGGCTGGCTCCTGAAAAGCTACGATAGGCAGGATGGTGACCAGACCGATGGTGGCACCAGTGCCAAGTCGGGCTGGTTTGATAATACTAAATAGCTCCTGCAATCTGCCATCCAGACGCGGGGCAGCGGATTTTTGCTTGCTGGAGAAAAGTTCCGTGGGTTTTTTTTGGGGGTATATGGCTGGACGTTGCCGGCTGACTCCTTAAAAACATCGATACGCAGGATGGTTCCCTGACCCAAGGTGGCATCACTGCCAAGTCGGGCTGTTTTCGTAGTACCAAGTGCGTCCTGCAATTTGCCATCCAGAAGAGGGGCAGTTGAGTTTTGTTTACCAGAGAAAAGGGCCGTGGTTTGTGTTTTGGGGCATATGGCTGAGAGTGGCCGGCTGGCGCCTGAAAATCCACGATAGGCAGGATGGTTCCCAGAGCCAAGGTGGCACCAGTGCCATGTTGGCCTGGTTTGATAGTACCATGTGGCTCCTGCAATCTGCCATCCAGAAGCGGGGCAGCTTACTTTTGTTTGCCAGGGAAACGGGCCGAGGTATTTGTCTGGGGGCCTATGGCTGGGAGTGACCGGCTGGCTCCTGAAAAGCTACGATAGGCAGGATGGTGACCAGACCCATGGTGGCACCAGTGCCAAGTTGGGCTGGTTTGATAGTACCAAGTGGCTCCTGCAATCTGCCATCAAAAAGTTGGCAGGCGAGTTTTGTTTTCCAGGGTAAAGCGCTGTTGTTTTTGTTTAGAGGCCTGTGGCTGGGAGTGTCCGCCTGTCCTCTTAGAATCTACGTTACGCAGCATGGTTCCCAGAGCCAAGGTGGCACCAGTGCCAAGTTGGGCTGGTTTGATAGTAGCAAGTGGTTCCTGCAATCTGCCATCCAGAAGAGGGGCAGCTTACTTTTGTTTGCCAGGGAAACGGGCCGAGGTATTTCTCTGGGGGCCTATGGCAGGGAGTGACCGGCCGGCTCCTGAAAAGCTAAGATAGGCAGGATGTTTACCAGACCCATGATGGCACCAGTGCCAAGTTGGGCTAATTTGATACTACCAAGTGGCTCCTGCAATCTGCCATCCAGAATCGGGGGTGCTTACTTTTGTTTTCCAGGGAAACGGGCCGAGCTTTGTGTCTGGGGGTTTATGGCTGGGAGTGACCGGCTGGCTCCTGAAAAGCTACGATAGGCAGGATGGTGACCAGACCCATGGTGGCACCAGTGCCAAGTTGGGCTGGTTTGATAGTACCAAGTGGCTCCTGCAATCTGCCATCAAAATGTTGGCAGGCGAATTTTGTTTTCCAGGGAAAAGCGCCGTTGTTTGTGTTTGGGCGCCTGTGGCACGGAGTGGCCGGGTGGCTGCTTAGAATCCACGATACGCAGCATGGTTCCCAGACCCAAGGTGGCACCAGTGCCAAGTCGGGCTGTTTTGACACTACCAAGTGGCTCCTGCAATCTGCCATCCAGAATCGGGGCAGCTTAATTTTGTTTGCCAGGGAAACGGTCCGAGGTTTGTGATGGGGGCCTATGGCTGGGAGTGACCGGCTGGCTCCTGAAATGGTACAATTGGCAGGATGGTTCCCAGACCCATAGTGGCACCAGTGCCAAGTTGGGATGATTTGATAGTACCAAGTGGCTCCTGCAATCTGCCATCAAAAAGCTGGCAGGCGAGTTTTGTTTTCCAGGGAAAAGCGCCGTTGTTTGTATTTGGGGGCCTGTGGCTGGGAGTGGCCGCCTGGCGCCTTAGAATCTACGTTACGCAGCATGGTTCCCAGACTCAAAGTGGCACCAGTGTCAAGTTGGGCTGGTTTGATAGTACCAAGTGGCTCCTGCAATCTGCCATCCAGAAGCGGGGTAGCTTACTTTTGTTTGCCAGGGAAACGGGCAGAGCTTTCTGTCTGGGGGCTATGGTTGGTAGTAACCGGCTGGCTCCTGAAAAGCTACGATAGGCAGGATGGTTCCCAGATCCAAGATGGCACCAGTGCCAAGTCGGGGTGGTTTGATGGTGCAACGTGGCTCCTGCAATCTGCCATCCTGACGCGGGGCAGCGGATTTTTGTTTCCAAGAGAAATGGTCCGTGGTTTGTTTTTGGGGCTATATGGCTGGGCGTGGCCTGCTGGCTCCTTAAAAAGCTACGATAGGCAGGATGGTTCCCTGACCGAAGGTGGCACCAGTGCCAAGTCGGGCGGTTTTCGTAGTACAAAGTGCGTCCTAAAATTTGCCATCCAGAAGAGGGGCAGTTGAGTTTTGTTTACCAGAGAAAAGGGCCGTGGTTTGTTTTTGGGGGCATATGGCTGATAGTGGCCGGCTGGCTCCTTAGAATCCACGATACGCAGGATGGTTCCCAGACCAGAGGTGGCACCAGTGCCAAGTCGGGCTGGTTTGATAGTACCAAGTGGCTCCTGCAATCTGCCATCCAGAAGCGGGGCAGCTTACTTTTGTTTGCCAGGGAAACGGGCCGGGCTTTCTGTCTCGGGGCCTATGGCAGGGAGTGACCGGCTGGCTCCTGAAAAGCTACGATAGGCAGGATGGTGACCAGACCCATGGTGGCACCAGTGCCAAGTTGGGCTGGTTTGATAGTACCAAGTGGCTCCTGCAATCTGCCATCAAAAAGTTGGCAGGCGAGTTTTGTTTTCCAGGGAAAAGCGCCATTGTTTGTGTTTGGGGACCTGTGGTTGGGAGTGCCCGGCTGGCTCCTTAGAAACCACGATACGCAGCATGGTTACCAGACAAGAGGTGCCACCAGTGCCAAGTTGTGCTGGTTTGATACTACCAAGTGGTTCCTGCAATCTGCCATCCAGAAGCGGGGCAGCTTACTTTTGTTTGCCACGGAAACGGGTCGTTGTTTGTGTTTGGGGGCCTGTGGCTGGGAGTGGCCGACTGGCTCCTTAGAATCCATGATACGCAGGATGGGTCCCAGACCAGAGGTGGCACCAGTGCCAAGTCGGGCTGGTTTGATAGTACCAAGTGGCTCCTGCAATCTGCCATCCAGAAGCGGGGCAGCTTACTTTTGTTTGCCAGGGAAACGGGCCGAGGTTTGTGACTGGGGACCTATGGCTGGGAGTGACCGGCTGGCTCCTGAAAAGTTACGATAGGCAGGATTGTGACCAGACCCATGGTGGCACCAGTGCCAAGTTGGGCTGGTTTGATAGTACCAAGTGGCTCCTGTAATCTGCCATCAAATAGTTGGTAGGCGAGTTTTGTTTTCCAGGGAAAAGCGCCGTTGTTTGTGTTTGGGGGCCTGTGGTAGGGAGTGGCCGGCTGGCTAATTAGAATCCACGATACGCAGGATGGTTCCCAGACCAGAGGTGGCACCAGTGCCAAGACGGGCTAGTTTGATGGTGCAAAGTGGCTCCTGCAATCTGCCATCCAGAAGCGGGGTAGCTTACTTTTGTTTGCCAGGGAAACGGGCCGAGGTTTTTCTCTGGGGGCCTATGGCGGGGAGTGACCGGCTGGCTCCTGAAAAGATAAGATAGGCAGGATGGTGACCAGACCCATGGTGGCACCAGTGCCAAGTTGGGCTGATTTGATAAAACCAAGTGGCTCCTGCAATCTGCCATCAAAAAGTTGGCAGGAGAGTTTTGTTTTCCAGGGAAAAGCGCCGTTGTTTGTGTTTGGGGGCGTGTGGCTGGGAGTGGCCGGCTGGCTCCTTAGAATCCACGATACGCAGCATGGTATCCAGACCCAAGGTGGCACCAGTGCCAAGTTTTGCTGGTTTGATAGTACCAAGTGGTTCCTGCAATCTGCCATCCAGAAGCAGGGCAGCTTACTTTTGTTTGCCAGGGAAACGGGCCGAGGTTTTTGTCTGGGGGCCTATGGCTGGGAGTGACCGGCTGGCTCCTGAAAAGCTACGATAGGCAGGATGGTGACCAGACCCATGGTGGCACCAGTCCCAAGTTGGGCTGATTTGATGGTACCAAGTGGCTCCTGCAATCTGCCGTCAAAATTTGGCAGGCGAGTTTTTATTTTCCAGGGAAAAGCGCCGTTGTTTGTGTTTGGGGGACTGTGGCTGGGAGTGGCCGGCTGGCTGCTTAGAATCCACGATACGCAGGATGGTTCCCAGACCCAAGGTGGCACCAGTGCCAAGTCGGGCTAGTATGATGGTGCAAAGTGGCTCCTGCAATCTGCCATCCAGAAGCGGGGCAGCTTACTTTTTTTTGCCAGGGAAACGGTCCGAGCTTTGTGTCTCGGGGCCTATGGCTGGGAGTGACCGGCTGCCTCCTGAAAAGCTACGATAGGCAGGATGGTGACCAGACCCATGGTGGCACCAGTGCCAAGTTGGGCTGGTTTGATAGTACCAAGTGGCTCCTGCAATCTGCCATCAAAATGTCGACAGGCGAGTTTTGTTTTCCGGGGAAAAGCGCCGTTGTTTGTGTTTGGGGGCCTGTGGCTGGGAGTGGCCGGCTGGCTCCTTAGAATCCACGATACGCAGGATGGTTCCCAGACCTGAGGTGGCACCAGTGCCAAGTCGGGCTGGTTTTATAGTACCAAGTGCGTCCTGCAATCTGCCATCCAGAAGCGGGGCAGCTTACTTTTGTTTGCCAGGGAAACGGGCCGAGCTTTGTGTCAGGGGGCCTATGGCTGGGAGTGACCGGCTGGCTCCTGAAAAGCTACGATAGGCAGGATGGTGACCAGACCCATGGTGGCACCAGTGCCATGTTCGGCTGATTTCATAGTACCAAGTGGCTCCTGCAATCTGCCATCAAAAAGTCGGCAGGCGAGTTTTGTTTTCCAGGGAAAAGCGCCGTTGTTTGTGTCTGCGGGCCTGTGGCTGGAGTGACCGGCTGGCTCCTTAGAATCCACGATACGCAGCATGGTTCCCAGACCCAAGGTGGCACCAGTGCCAAGTTGGGCTGGTTTGATAGTACCAAGTGGTTCCTGCAATCTGCCATCAAAAAGTTGGCAGGCGAGTTTTGTTTTCCAGGGAAAAGCGTCGTTGTTTGTGTTTGGGGGCCTGTGGCTGGGAGTGGCCGGCTGGCTCCTTAGAATCCACGATACGCAGGATGGTTCCCAGACCCAAGGTGGCACCAGTCCCAAGTTGGGCTGGTTTGATTGTACCAAGTGGTTCCTGCAATCTGCCATCCAGAAGCGGGGCAGCTTACTTTTGTTTGCCAGGGAAACGGGCCGAGGTTTGTGTCTGGGGGCCTATGGCTGGGAGTGACCGGCTGGCTCCTGAAAGGCTACGATAGGCAGGATGGTGACCAGACCCATGGTGGCACCAGTGCCAAGTTGGGCTGGTTTGATAGTACCAAGTGGCTCCTGCAATCTGCCATCAAAAACTTGGCAGGCAAGTTTTGTTTTCCAGGGAAAAGCGCCGTTGTTTGTGTTTGGGGGCCTGTGGCTGGGAGTGGCCGGCTGGCTAATTAGAATCCACGACAGGCAGGATGGTTCCCAGACCAGAGGTGACAGCAGTGCCAAGTCGGGCTAGTTTGATGGTGAAAAGTGGCTCCTGCAATCTGCCATCCAGAAGCGGGTTAACTTACTTTTGTTTGCCAGGGAAAAGGGCCGAGGATTTGTCTGGGGGCCTATGGCTGGGAGTGACCGGCTGTCTCCTGAAAAGCTACGATAGGCAGGATGGTGACCAGACCCATGGTGGCACCAGTGCCAAGTTGGGCTGGTTTGATAGTACCAAGTGGCTCCTGCAATCTGCCATCAAAAAGTTGGCAGGCGAGTTTGTTATCCAGGGAAAAGCGCCGTTGTTTTTGTTTGGGGGCCTGTGGCTGGGAGTGGCCGGATGGCTAATTAGAATCCACGATACGCAGCATGGTTCCCAGACCTGAGGTGGCACCAGTGCCAAGTTGGGCTGGTTTGATACTACCAAGTGCGTCCTGCAATCTGCCATCCAGAAGCGGGGCAGCTTACTTTTGTTTGCCAGGGAAACGGGCCGAGGTTTTGTCTGGGGGCCTATGGCAGGGAGTGACCGGCTGGCTCCTGAAAAACTACGATAGGCAGGATGGTGACCCGACCCATGGTGGCACCAGTGCCAAGTTGGGCTGGTTTGATAGTACCAAGTGGCTCCTGCAATCTGCCATCAAAAAGTTGGCAGGCGAGTTTTGTTTTCCAGGGAAAAGCGCCGTTGTTTGTGTTTGGGGGCCTGTGGCTGGGAGTGGCCGGCTGGCTCCTTAGAATCCAAAATACGCAGGATGGTTCCCAGACCTGAGGTGGCACCAGTGCCAAGTTGGGCTGGTTTGATTGTAGCAAATGGTTCCTGCAATCTACCATCCAGAAGCGGGGCAGCTTACTTTTGTTTGCCAGGGAAACGGGCCGAGCTTTGTGTCTGGGGGCCTATGCCTGGGAGTGACCGGCTGGCTCCTGAAAAGCTACGATAGGCAGGATGGTGACCAGACCCATGGTGGCACCAGTGCCATGTTCGGCTGATTTCATAGTACCAAGTGGCTCCTGCAATCTGCCATCAAAATGTTGGCAGGCGAGTTTTGTTTTCCAGGGAAAAGCGCCGTTGTTTGTGTCTGCGGGCCTGTGGCTGGAGTGGCCGGCTGGCTCCTTAGAATCCACAATACGCAGCATGGTTCCCAGACCCAAGGTGGCACCAGTGCCAAGTTGGGCTGGTTTGATAGTACCAAGTGGTTCCTGCAATCTGCCATCAAAAAGTTGTCAGGCGAGTTTTGTTTTCCAGGGAAAATCGCCGTTGTTTTTGTTTGGGGGCCTGTGGCTGGGAGTGGCCGGCTGGCTCCTTAGGATCCACGATACCCAGGATGGTTCCCAGACCAGAGGTGGCACCAGTACCAAGTCGGGCTGGTTTGATAATAACAAGTGGATCCTGCAATCTGCCATCCAGAAGCGGGGCAGCTTACTTTTGTTTGCCAGGGAATCGGGCCGAGCTTTGTGTCTGGGGGCCTATGGCTGGGAGTGACCGGCTGGCTCCTGAAAAGCTACGATAGGCAGGATGGTGACCAGACCCATGGTGGCACCAGTGCCAAGTTGGGCTGGTTTGATAGTACCAAGTGGCTCCTGCAATCTGCCATCAAAAAGTTGGCAGGCGAGTTTTGTTTTCCAGGGAAAAGCGCCGTTGTGTGTGTTTTGGGGCCTGTGGCTGGGAGTGGCCAGCTGGCTCCTTAGAATCCACGATACGCAGGATGGTTCCCAGACCCAAGGTGGCACCAGTGCCAAGTCGGGCTGGTTTGTTAGTACCAAGTGGTTCCTGCAATCTGCCATCCAGAAGCGGGGCAGCTGAATTTTGTTTGCCAGAGAAAAAGGCTGTTGTTTGTGTTTCGGGGCCTGTGGCTGGCAGTGGATGGCTGGCTCCTGAAAATCCATGATACGCAGCATGGTTCCCAGACCCAAGGTGGCACCAGTGCCAAGTAGGGCTGGTTTCATAGTACCCAGTGGCTCCTGCAATCTGCCATCCAGAAGAGGGGCAGTTGAATTTTGTTTTCCAGAGGAAAGGGCCGTGGTTTGTGTTTGGGGCCTATGGCTGAGAGTGACCGGCTGGCTCCTGAAAAGCTACGATAGGCAGGATGGTGACCAGACCCATGGTGGCACCAGTGCCAAGTCGGGCTGGTTTGATAATACTAAATAGCTCCTGCAATCTGCCATCCAGACGCGGGGCAGCGGATTTTTGCTTGCTGGAGAAAAGTTCCGTGGGTTTTTTTTGGGGGTATATGGCTGGACGTTGCCGGCTGACTCCTTAAAAACATCGATACGCAGGATGGTTCCCTGACCCAAGGTGGCATCACTGCCAAGTCGGGCTGTTTTCGTAGTACCAAGTGCGTCCTGCAATTTGCCATCCAGAAGAGGGGCAGTTGAGTTTTGTTTACCAGAGAAAAGGGCCGTGGTTTGTGTTTTGGGGCATATGGCTGAGAGTGGCCGGCTGGCGCCTGAAAATCCACGATAGGCAGGATGGTTCCCAGAGCCAAGGTGGCACCAGTGCCATGTTGGCCTGGTTTGATAGTACCATGTGGCTCCTGCAATCTGCCATCCAGAAGCGGGGCAGCTTACTTTTGTTTGCCAGGGAAACGGGCCGAGGTATTTGTCTGGGGGCCTATGGCTGGGAGTGACCGGCTGGCTCCTGAAAAGCTACGATAGGCAGGATGGTGACCAGACCCATGGTGGCACCAGTGCCAAGTTGGGCTGGTTTGATAGTACCAAGTGGCTCCTGCAATCTGCCATCAAAAAGTTGGCAGGCGAGTTTTGTTTTCCAGGGTAAAGCGCTGTTGTTTTTGTTTAGAGGCCTGTGGCTGGGAGTGTCCGCCTGTCCTCTTAGAATCTACGTTACGCAGCATGGTTCCCAGAGCCAAGGTGGCACCAGTGCCAAGTTGGGCTGGTTTGATAGTAGCAAGTGGTTCCTGCAATCTGCCATCCAGAAGAGGGGCAGCTTACTTTTGTTTGCCAGGGAAACGGGCCGAGGTATTTCTCTGGGGGCCTATGGCAGGGAGTGACCGGCCGGCTCCTGAAAAGCTAAGATAGGCAGGATGTTTACCAGACCCATGATGGCACCAGTGCCAAGTTGGGCTAATTTGATACTACCAAGTGGCTCCTGCAATCTGCCATCCAGAATCGGGGGTGCTTACTTTTGTTTTCCAGGGAAACGGGCCGAGCTTTGTGTCTGGGGGTTTATGGCTGGGAGTGACCGGCTGGCTCCTGAAAAGCTACGATAGGCAGGATGGTGACCAGACCCATGGTGGCACCAGTGCCAAGTTGGGCTGGTTTGATAGTACCAAGTGGCTCCTGCAATCTGCCATCAAAATGTTGGCAGGCGAATTTTGTTTTCCAGGGAAAAGCGCCGTTGTTTGTGTTTGGGCGCCTGTGGCACGGAGTGGCCGGGTGGCTGCTTAGAATCCACGATACGCAGCATGGTTCCCAGACCCAAGGTGGCACCAGTGCCAAGTCGGGCTGTTTTGACACTACCAAGTGGCTCCTGCAATCTGCCATCCAGAATCGGGGCAGCTTAATTTTGTTTGCCAGGGAAACGGTCCGAGGTTTGTGATGGGGGCCTATGGCTGGGAGTGACCGGCTGGCTCCTGAAATGGTACAATTGGCAGGATGGTTCCCAGACCCATAGTGGCACCAGTGCCAAGTTGGGATGATTTGATAGTACCAAGTGGCTCCTGCAATCTGCCATCAAAAAGCTGGCAGGCGAGTTTTGTTTTCCAGGG
The DNA here is from genome assembly GCF_035770615.1 of Melospiza melodia melodia. Lineage (NCBI taxonomy): Eukaryota > Metazoa > Chordata > Aves > Passeriformes > Passerellidae > Melospiza > Melospiza melodia. Next base: position 48,676,364 of record NC_086197.1, read on the forward strand.
AAAAGCGCCGTTGTTTGTATTTGGGGGCCTGTGGCTGGGAGTGGCCGCCTGGCGCCTTAGAATCTACGTTACGCAGCATGGTTCCCAGACTCAAAGTGGCACCAGTGTCAAGTTGGGCTGGTTTGATAGTACCAAGTGGCTCCTGCAATCTGCCATCCAGAAGCGGGGTAGCTTACTTTTGTTTGCCAGGGAAACGGGCAGAGCTTTCTGTCTGGGGGCTATGGTTGGGAGTAACCGGCTGGCTCCTGAAAAGCTACGATAGGCAGGATGGTTCCCAGATCCAAGATGGCACCAGTGCCAAGTCGGGGTGGTTTGATGGTGCAACGTGGCTCCTGCAATCTGCCATCCTGACGCGGGGCAGCGGATTTTTGTTTCCAAGTGAAATGGTCCGTGGTTTGTTTTTGGGGCTATATGGCTGGGCGTGGCCTGCTGGCTCCTTAAAAAGCTACGATAGGCAGGATGGTTCCCTGACCCAAGGTGGCACCAGTGCCAAGTCGGGCGGTTTTCGTAGTACAAAGTGCGTCCTAAAATTTGCCATCCAGCAGAGGGGCAGTTGAGTTTTGTTTACCAGAGAAAAGGGCCGTGGTTTGTTTTTGGGGGCATATGGCTGATAGTGGCCGTCTGGCGCCTGAAAATCCACGATAGGCAGGATGGTTCCCAGACCAGAGGTGGCACCAGTGCCAAGTCGGGCTGGTTTGATAGTACTAAATAGCACCTGCAATCTGCCATGCAGAAGCGGGGCAGCTTACTTTTGTTTGCCAGGGAAACGGGCCGAGGTTTGTGTCTGGGGGCCTATGGCTGGGAGTGACCGGCTGGCTCCTGAAAAGCTACGATAGGCAGGATGGTTACCAGACCCATGGTGGCACCAGTGCCAAGTTGGGCTGGTTTGATAGTACCAAGTGGCTCCTGCAATCTGCCATCAAAAAGTTGTCAGGCGAGTTTTGTTTTCCAGGGAAAAGCGCCGTTGTTTGTGTTTGGGGGACTGTTGGTGGGAGTGGCCGGCTGGCTCCTTAGAACACACGATACGCAGGATGGTTCCCAGACCCACGGTGGCACCAGTGCCACGTCGGGCTGGTTTGATGGTGAAAAGTGGCTCCTGCAATCTGCCATCCTGAAGCGGGGTAGCTTACTTTTGTGTGCCAGGGAAACGGGCCGAGGTTTATGACTGGGGGCCTAGGGCTAGGAGTGACCGGCTGGCTCCTGAAAAGCAACAATAGGCAGGATGGTTCCCAGACCCAAGGTGGCACCAGTGCCAAGTTGGGCTGGTTTGATGGTACCAACTGGCTCCTGCAATCTGCCATCTAAAAGTTGTCAGGCGAGTTTTGTTTTCCAGGGAAAAGCGCCGTTGATTTTGTTTGGAGGCCTGTGGCTGGCAGTGGCTGCCTGTCGTCTTAGAATCCGGGTTACGCAGCATGGTTCCCAGAGCCAAGGTGGCACCAGTGCCAAGTCGGGCTGGTTTGATAGCACCAAGTGGCTCCTGCAATCTGCCATCCAGAAGCGGAGCAGCTTACTTTTGTTTTCCAGGGAAACGGACCGAGGTTTTTTTCTGGGGGCCTATGGCTGGGAGTGACCGGCTGGCTCCTGAAAAGCTACGATAGGCAGGATGGTGACCAGACCCATGGTGGCACCAGTGCCAAGTCGGGCTGGTTTGTTAGTACCAAGTGGTTCCTGCAATCTGCCATCCAGAAGCGGGGCAGCTGAATTTTGTTTGCCAGAGAAAAAGGCTGTTGTTTGTGTTTCGGGGCCTGTGGCTGGCAGTGGACGGCTGGCTCCTGAAAATCCATGATACGCAGCATGGTTCCCAGACCCAAGGTGGCACCAGTGCCAAGTAGGGCTAGTTTCATAGTACCCACTGGCTCCTGCAATCTGCCATCCAGAAGAGGGGCAGTTGAGTTTTGTTTTCCAGAGAAAAGGGCCGTGGTTTGTGTTTGGGGCCTATGGCTGAGAGTGACCGGCTGGCCCCTGAAAATCCACGATAGGAAGGATGGTTCCCAGATCCAAGGTGGCAGCAGTGCCATGTTGTGCTGGTGTGATAGTCCCAAGTGGCTCCTGCAATCTGCCATCCAGAAGTGGGGCAGCTGAATTTTGTTTGCCAGAGAAAAAGGCTGTGGTTTTTGTTTGGGGGCCTATGGCTGGGAGTGGCCGGCTGGCTCCTGAAAATCCATGATACGCAGCATGGTTCCCAGACCCAAGGTGGCACCAGTGCCAAGTGGGGCTGGTTTCACAGTGTCAAGTGCCTCCTGCAATCTCCCATCCAGAAGCGGGGCAGCTGAGTTTTGTTTGCCTGTGAAACGGGCCGTTGTTTTTGATTGGGGTCTGTGGCCGAGAATGTTCAGCTGGCTCCTGACAATCCACAATACGCAGGATGGTTCCCAGACCCAAGGTGGCACCAGTGCCAAGTCTTGCTGGTTTGATAGTACCAAGTGGCTCCTGCAATCTGCCATCCAGAAGCGGTGCAGCTGAGTTTTGTTTGCCAGAGGAAAGGGCCGTGGGTTCTGTTTGGGGGCATATGGCTGGGAGTGACCGGCTGGCTCCTGAAAAGCTACGATAGGCAGGATGGTGACCAGACCCATGGTGGCACCAGTGCCAAGTTGGGCTGGTTTGATAGTACCAAGTGGCTCCTGCAATCTGCCATCAAAAAGTTGGCAGGCGAGTTTTGTTTTCCAGGGAAAAGCGCCGTTGTGTGTGTTTTGGGGCCTGTGGCTGGGAGTGGCCAGCTGGCTCCTTAGAATCCACGATACGCAGGATGGTTCCCAGACCCAAGGTGGCACCAGTGCCAAGTCGGGCTGGTTTGTTAGTACCAAGTGGTTCCTGCAATCTGCCATCCAGAAGCGGGGCAGCTGAATTTTGTTTGCCAGAGAAAAAGGCTGTTGTTTGTGTTTCGGGGCCTGTGGCTGGCAGTGGATGGCTGGCTCCTGAAAATCCATGATACGCAGCATGGTTCCCAGACCCAAGGTGGCACCAGTGCCAAGTAGGGCTGGTTTCATAGTACCCAGTGGCTCCTGCAATCTGCCATCCAGAAGAGGGGCAGTTGAATTTTGTTTTCCAGAGGAAAGGGCCGTGGTTTGTGTTTGGGGCCTATGGCTGAGAGTGACCGGCTGGCTCCTGAAAAGCTACGATAGGCAGGATGGTGACCAGACCGATGGTGGCACCAGTGCCAAGTCGGGCTGGTTTGATAATACTAAATAGCTCCTGCAATCTGCCATCCAGACGCGGGGCAGCGGATTTTTGCTTGCTGGAGAAAAGTTCCGTGGGTTTTTTTTGGGGGTATATGGCTGGACGTTGCCGGCTGACTCCTTAAAAACATCGATACGCAGGATGGTTCCCTGACCCAAGGTGGCATCACTGCCAAGTCGGGCTGTTTTCGTAGTACCAAGTGCGTCCTGCAATTTGCCATCCAGAAGAGGGGCAGTTGAGTTTTGTTTACCAGAGAAAAGGGCCGTGGTTTGTGTTTTGGGGCATATGGCTGAGAGTGGCCGGCTGGCGCCTGAAAATCCACGATAGGCAGGATGGTTCCCAGAGCCAAGGTGGCACCAGTGCCATGTTGGCCTGGTTTGATAGTACCATGTGGCTCCTGCAATCTGCCATCCAGAAGCGGGGCAGCTTACTTTTGTTTGCCAGGGAAACGGGCCGAGGTATTTGTCTGGGGGCCTATGGCTGGGAGTGACCGGCTGGCTCCTGAAAAGCTACGATAGGCAGGATGGTGACCAGACCCATGGTGGCACCAGTGCCAAGTTGGGCTGGTTTGATAGTACCAAGTGGCTCCTGCAATCTGCCATCAAAAAGTTGGCAGGCGAGTTTTGTTTTCCAGGGTAAAGCGCTGTTGTTTTTGTTTAGAGGCCTGTGGCTGGGAGTGTCCGCCTGTCCTCTTAGAATCTACGTTACGCAGCATGGTTCCCAGAGCCAAGGTGGCACCAGTGCCAAGTTGGGCTGGTTTGATAGTAGCAAGTGGTTCCTGCAATCTGCCATCCAGAAGAGGGGCAGCTTACTTTTGTTTGCCAGGGAAACGGGCCGAGGTATTTCTCTGGGGGCCTATGGCAGGGAGTGACCGGCCGGCTCCTGAAAAGCTAAGATAGGCAGGATGTTTACCAGACCCATGATGGCACCAGTGCCAAGTTGGGCTAATTTGATACTACCAAGTGGCTCCTGCAATCTGCCATCCAGAATCGGGGGTGCTTACTTTTGTTTTCCAGGGAAACGGGCCGAGCTTTGTGTCTGGGGGTTTATGGCTGGGAGTGACCGGCTGGCTCCTGAAAAGCTACGATAGGCAGGATGGTGACCAGACCCATGGTGGCACCAGTGCCAAGTTGGGCTGGTTTGATAGTACCAAGTGGCTCCTGCAATCTGCCATCAAAATGTTGGCAGGCGAATTTTGTTTTCCAGGGAAAAGCGCCGTTGTTTGTGTTTGGGCGCCTGTGGCACGGAGTGGCCGGGTGGCTGCTTAGAATCCACGATACGCAGCATGGTTCCCAGACCCAAGGTGGCACCAGTGCCAAGTCGGGCTGTTTTGACACTACCAAGTGGCTCCTGCAATCTGCCATCCAGAATCGGGGCAGCTTAATTTTGTTTGCCAGGGAAACGGTCCGAGGTTTGTGATGGGGGCCTATGGCTGGGAGTGACCGGCTGGCTCCTGAAATGGTACAATTGGCAGGATGGTTCCCAGACCCATAGTGGCACCAGTGCCAAGTTGGGATGATTTGATAGTACCAAGTGGCTCCTGCAATCTGCCATCAAAAAGCTGGCAGGCGAGTTTTGTTTTCCAGGGAAAAGCGCCGTTGTTTGTATTTGGGGGCCTGTGGCTGGGAGTGGCCGCCTGGCGCCTTAGAATCTACGTTACGCAGCATGGTTCCCAGACTCAAAGTGGCACCAGTGTCAAGTTGGGCTGGTTTGATAGTACCAAGTGGCTCCTGCAATCTGCCATCCAGAAGCGGGGTAGCTTACTTTTGTTTGCCAGGGAAACGGGCAGAGCTTTCTGTCTGGGGGCTATGGTTGGGAGTAACCGGCTGGCTCCTGAAAAGCTACGATAGGCAGGATGGTTCCCAGATCCAAGATGGCACCAGTGCCAAGTCGGGGTGGTTTGATGGTGCAACGTGGCTCCTGCAATCTGCCATCCTGACGCGGGGCAGCGGATTTTTGTTTCCAAGAGAAATGGTCCGTGGTTTGTTTTTGGGGCTATATGGCTGGGCGTGGCCTGCTGGCTCCTTAAAAAGCTACGATAGGCAGGATGGTTCCCTGACCCAAGGTGGCACCAGTGCCAAGTCGGGCGGTTTTCGTAGTACAAAGTGCGTCCTAAAATTTGCCATCCAGAAGAGGGGCAGTTGAGTTTTGTTTACCAGAGAAAAGGGCCGTGGTTTGTTTTTGGGGGCATATGGCTGATAGTGGCCGGCTGGCTCCTTAGAATCCACGATACGCAGGATGGTTCCCAGACCAGAGGTGGCACCAGTGCCAAGTCGGGCTGGTTTGATAGTACCAAGTGGCTCCTGCAATCTGCCATCAAAAAGTTGGCAGGCGAGTTTTGTTTTCCAGGGAAAAGCGCCATTGTTTGTGTTTGGGGACCTGTGGTTGGGAGTGCCCGGCTGGCTCCTTAGAAACCACGATACGCAGCATGGTTACCAGACAAGAGGTGCCACCAGTGCCAAGTTGTGCTGGTTTGATACTACCAAGTGGTTCCTGCAATCTGCCATCCAGAAGCGGGGCAGCTTACTTTTGTTTGCCACGGAAACGGGTCGTTGTTTGTGTTTGGGGGCCTGTGGCTGGGAGTGGCCGACTGGCTCCTTAGAATCCATGATACGCAGGATGGGTCCCAGACCAGAGGTGGCACCAGTGCCAAGTCGGGCTGGTTTGATAGTACCAAGTGGCTCCTGCAATCTGCCATCCAGAAGCGGGGCAGCTTACTTTTGTTTGCCAGGGAAACGGGCCGAGGTTTGTGACTGGGGACCTATGGCTGGGAGTGACCGGCTGGCTCCTGAAAAGTTACGATAGGCAGGATTGTGACCAGACCCATGGTGGCACCAGTGCCAAGTTGGGCTGGTTTGATAGTACCAAGTGGCTCCTGTAATCTGCCATCAAATAGTTGGTAGGCGAGTTTTGTTTTCCAGGGAAAAGCGCCGTTGTTTGTGTTTGGGGGCCTGTGGTAGGGAGTGGCCGGCTGGCTAATTAGAATCCACGATACGCAGGATGGTTCCCAGACCAGAGGTGGCACCAGTGCCAAGTTGGGCTAGTTTGATGGTGCAAAGTGGCTCCTGCAATCTGCCATCCAGAAGCGGGGTAGCTTACTTTTGTTTGCCAGGGAAACGGGCCGAGGTTTTTCTCTGGGGGCCTATGGCGGGGAGTGACCGGCTGGCTCCTGAAAAGATAAGATAGGCAGGATGGTGACCAGACCCATGGTGGCACCAGTGCCAAGTTGGGCTGATTTGATAAAACCAAGTGGCTCCTGCAATCTGCCATCAAAAAGTTGGCAGGAGAGTTTTGTTTTCCAGGGAAAAGCGCCGTTGTTTGTGTTTGGGGGCGTGTGGCTGGGAGTGGCCGGCTGGCTCCTTAGAATCCACGATACGCAGCATGGTATCCAGACCCAAGGTGGCACCAGTGCCAAGTTTTGCTGGTTTGATAGTACCAAGTGGTTCCTGCAATCTGCCATCCAGAAGCAGGGCAGCTTACTTTTGTTTGCCAGGGAAACGGGCCGAGGTTTTTGTCTGGGGGCCTATGGCTGGGAGTGACCGGCTGGCTCCTGAAAAGCTACGATAGGCAGGATGGTGACCAGACCCATGGTGGCACCAGTGCCAAGTTGGGCTGATTTGATGGTACCAAGTGGCTCCTGCAATCTGCCGTCAAAATTTGGCAGGCGAGTTTTTATTTTCCAGGGAAAAGCGCCGTTGTTTGTGTTTGGGGGACTGTGGCTGGGAGTGGCCGGCTGGCTGCTTAGAATCCACGATACGCAGGATGGTTCCCAGACCCAAGGTGGCACCAGTGCCAAGTCGGGCTAGTATGATGGTGCAAAGTGGCTCCTGCAATCTGCCATCCAGAAGCGGGGCAGCTTACTTTTTTTTGCCAGGGAAACGGTCCGAGCTTTGTGTCTCGGGGCCTATGGCTGGGAGTGACCGGCTGCCTCCTGAAAAGCTACGATAGGCAGGATGGTGACCAGACCCATGGTGGCACCAGTGCCAAGTTGGGCTGGTTTGATAGTACCAAGTGGCTCCTGCAATCTGCCATCAAAATGTCGACAGGCGAGTTTTGTTTTCCGGGGAAAAGCGCCGTTGTTTGTGTTTGGGGGCCTGTGGCTGGGAGTGGCCGGCTGGCTCCTTAGAATCCACGATACGCAGGATGGTTCCCAGACCTGAGGTGGCACCAGTGCCAAGTCGGGCTGGTTTTATAGTACCAAGTGCGTCCTGCAATCTGCCATCCAGAAGCGGGGCAGCTTACTTTTGTTTGCCAGGGAAACGGGCCGAGCTTTGTGTCAGGGGGCCTATGGCTGGGAGTGACCGGCTGGCTCCTGAAAAGCTACGATAGGCAGGATGGTGACCAGACCCATGGTGGCACCAGTGCCATGTTCGGCTGATTTCATAGTACCAAGTGGCTCCTGCAATCTGCCATCAAAAAGTCGGCAGGCGAGTTTTGTTTAACAGGGAAAAGCGCCGTTGTTTGTGTCTGCGGGCCTGTGGCTGGAGTGACCGGCTGGCTCCTTAGAATCCACGATACGCAGCATGGTTCCCAGACCCAAGGTGGCACCAGTGCCAAGTTGGGCTGGTTTGATAGTACCAAGTGGTTCCTGCAATCTGCCATCAAAAAGTTGGCAGGCGAGTTTTGTTTTCCAGGGAAAAGCGTCGTTGTTTGTGTTTGGGGGCCTGTGGCTGGGAGTGGCCGGCTGGCTCCTTAGAATCCACGATACGCAGGATGGTTCCCAGACCCAAGGTGGCACCAGTCCCAAGTTGGGCTGGTTTGATTGTACCAAGTGGTTCCTGCAATCTGCCATCCAGAAGCGGGGCAGCTTACTTTTGTTTGCCAGGGAAACGGGCCGAGGTTTGTGTCTGGGGGCCTATGGCTGGGAGTGACCGGCTGGCTCCTGAAAGGCTACGATAGGCAGGATGGTGACCAGACCCATGGTGGCACCAGTGCCAAGTTGGGCTGGTTTGATAGTACCAAGTGGCTCCTGCAATCTGCCATCAAAACTTGGCAGGCAAGTTTTGTTTTCCAGGGAAAAGCGCCGTTGTTTGTGTTTGGGGGCCTGTGGCTGGGAGTGGCCGGCTGGCTAATTAGAATCCACGACAGGCAGGATGGTTCCCAGACCAGAGGTGACAGCAGTGCCAAGTCGGGCTAGTTTGATGGTGAAAAGTGGCTCCTGCAATCTGCCATCCAGAAGCGGGTTAACTTACTTTTGTTTGCCAGGGAAAAGGGCCGAGGTTTTTGTCTGGGGGCCTATGGCTGGGAGTGACCGGCTGTCTCCTGAAAAGCTACGATAGGCAGGATGGTGACCAGACCCATGGTGGCACCAGTGCCAAGTTGGGCTGGTTTGATAGTACCAAGTGGCTCCTGCAATCTGCCATCAAAAAGTTGGCAGGCGAGTTTGTTATCCAGGGAAAAGCGCCGTTGTTTTTGTTTGGGGGCCTGTGGCTGGGAGTGGCCGGATGGCTAATTAGAATCCACGATACGCAGCATGGTTCCCAGACCTGAGGTGGCACCAGTGCCAAGTTGGGCTGGTTTGATACTACCAAGTGCGTCCTGCAATCTGCCATCCAGAAGCGGGGCAGCTTACTTTTGTTTGCCAGGGAAACGGGCCGAGGTTTTGTCTGGGGGCCTATGGCAGGGAGTGACCGGCTGGCTCCTGAAAAACTACGATAGGCAGGATGGTGACCCGACCCATGGTGGCACCAGTGCCAAGTTGGGCTGGTTTGATAGTACCAAGTGGCTCCTGCAATCTGCCATCAAAAAGTTGGCAGGCGAGTTTTGTTTTCCAGGGAAAAGCGCCGTTGTTTGTGTTTGGGGGCCTGTGGCTGGGAGTGGCCGGCTGGCTCCTTAGAATCCAAAATACGCAGGATGGTTCCCAGACCTGAGGTGGCACCAGTGCCAAGTTGGGCTGGTTTGATTGTAGCAAATGGTTCCTGCAATCTACCATCCAGAAGCGGGGCAGCTTACTTTTGTTTGCCAGGGAAACGGGCCGAGCTTTGTGTCTGGGGGCCTATGCCTGGGAGTGACCGGCTGGCTCCTGAAAAGCTACGATAGGCAGGATGGTGACCAGACCCATGGTGGCACCAGTGCCATGTTCGGCTGATTTCATAGTACCAAGTGGCTCCTGCAATCTGCCATCAAAATGTTGGCAGGCGAGTTTTGTTTTCCAGGGAAAAGCGCCGTTGTTTGTGTCTGCGGGCCTGTGGCTGGAGTGGCCGGCTGGCTCCTTAGAATCCACAATACGCAGCATGGTTCCCAGACCCAAGGTGGCACCAGTGCCAAGTTGGGCTGGTTTGATAGTACCAAGTGGTTCCTGCAATCTGCCATCAAAAAGTTGTCAGGCGAGTTTTGTTTTCCAGGGAAAATCGCCGTTGTTTTTGTTTGGGGGCCTGTGGCTGGGAGTGGCCGGCTGGCTCCTTAGGATCCACGATACCCAGGATGGTTCCCAGACCAGAGGTGGCACCAGTACCAAGTCGGGCTGGTTTGATAATAACAAGTGGATCCTGCAATCTGCCATCCAGAAGCGGGGCAGCTTACTTTTGTTTGCCAGGGAATCGGGCCGAGCTTTGTGTCTGGGGGCCTATGGCTGGGAGTGACCGGCTGGCTCCTGAAAAGCTACGATAGGCAGGATGGTGACCAGACCCATGGTGGCACCAGTGCCAAGTTGGGCTGGTTTGATAGTACCAAGTGGCTCCTGCAATCTGCCATCAAAAAGTTGGCAGGCGAGTTTTGTTTTCCAGGGAAAAGCGCCGTTGTGTGTGTTTTGGGGCCTGTGGCTGGGAGTGGCCAGCTGGCTCCTTAGAATCCACGATACGCAGGATGGTTCCCAGACCCAAGGTGGCACCAGTGCCAAGTCGGGCTGGTTTGTTAGTACCAAGTGGTTCCTGCAATCTGCCATCCAGAAGCGGGGCAGCTGAATTTTGTTTGCCAGAGAAAAAGGCTGTTGTTTGTGTTTCGGGGCCTGTGGCTGGCAGTGGATGGCTGGCTCCTGAAAATCCATGATACGCAGCATGGTTCCCAGACCCAAGGTGGCACCAGTGCCAAGTAGGGCTGGTTTCATAGTACCCAGTGGCTCCTGCAATCTGCCATCCAGAAGAGGGGCAGTTGAATTTTGTTTTCCAGAGGAAAGGGCCGTGGTTTGTGTTTGGGGCCTATGGCTGAGAGTGACCGGCTGGCTCCTGAAAAGCTACGATAGGCAGGATGGTGACCAGACCGATGGTGGCACCAGTGCCAAGTCGGGCTGGTTTGATAATACTAAATAGCTCCTGCAATCTGCCATCCAGACGCGGGGCAGCGGATTTTTGCTTGCTGGAGAAAAGTTCCGTGGGTTTTTTTTGGGGGTATATGGCTGGACGTTGCCGGCTGACTCCTTAAAAACATCGATACGCAGGATGGTTCCCTGACCCAAGGTGGCATCACTGCCAAGTCGGGCTGTTTTCGTAGTACCAAGTGGCTCCTGCAATTTGCCATCCAGAAGAGGGGCAGTTGAGTTTTGTTTACCAGAGAAAAGGGCCGTGGTTTGTGTTTTGGGGCATATGGCTGAGAGTGGCCGGCTGGCGCCTGAAAATCCACGATAGGCAGGATGGTTCCCAGAGCCAAGGTGGCACCAGTGCCATGTTGGCCTGGTTTGATAGTACCATGTGGCTCCTGCAATCTGCCATCCAGAAGCGGGGCAGCTTACTTTTGTTTGCCAGGGAAACGGGCCGAGGTATTTGTCTGGGGGCCTATGGCTGGGAGTGACCGGCTGGCTCCTGAAAAGCTACGATAGGCAGGATGGTGACCAGACCCATGGTGGCACCAGTGCCAAGTTGGGCTGGTTTGATAGTACCAAGTGGCTCCTGCAATCTGCCATCAAAAAGTTGGCAGGCGAGTTTTGTTTTCCAGGGTAAAGCGCTGTTGTTTTTGTTTAGAGGCCTGTGGCTGGGAGTGTCCGCCTGTCCTCTTAGAATCTACGTTACGCAGCATGGTTCCCAGAGCCAAGGTGGCACCAGTGCCAAGTTGGGCTGGTTTGATAGTAGCAAGTGGTTCCTGCAATCTGCCATCCAGAAGAGGGGCAGCTTACTTTTGTTTGCCAGGGAAACGGGCCGAGGTATTTCTCTGGGGGCCTATGGCAGGGAGTGACCGGCTGGCTCCTGAAAAGCTAAGATAGGCAGGATGTTTACCAGACCCATGATGGCACCAGTGCCAAGTTGGGCTAATTTGATACTACCAAGTGGCTCCTGCAATCTGCCATCCAGAATCGGGGGTGCTTACTTTTGTTTTCCAGGGAAACGGGCCGAGCTTTGTGTCTGGGGGTTTATGGCTGGGAGTGACCGGCTGGCTCCTGAAAAGCTACGATAGGCAGGATGGTGACCAGACCCATGGTGGCACCAGTGCCAAGTTGGGCTGGTTTGATAGTACCAAGTGGCTCCTGCAATCTGCCATCAAAATGTTGGCAGGCGAATTTTGTTTTCCAGGGAAAAGCGCCGTTGTTTGTGTTTGGGCGCCTGTGGCACGGAGTGGCCGGGTGGCTGCTTAGAATCCACGATACGCAGCATGGTTCCCAGACCCAAGGTGGCACCAGTGCCAAGTCGGGCTGTTTTGACACTACCAAGTGGCTCCTGCAATCTGCCATCCAGAATCGGGGCAGCTTAATTTTGTTTGCCAGGGAAACGGTCCGAGGTTTGTGATGGGGGCCTATGGCTGGGAGTGACCGGCTGGCTCCTGAAATGGTACAATTGGCAGGATGGTTCCCAGACCCATAGTGGCACCAGTGCCAAGTTGGGATGATTTGATAGTACCAAGTGGCTCCTGCAATCTGCCATCAAAAAGCTGGCAGGCGAGTTTTGTTTTCCAGGGAAAAGCGCCGTTGTTTGTATTTGGGGGCCTGTGGCTGGGAGTGGCCGCCTGGCGCCTTAGAATCTACGTTACGCAGCATGGTTCCCAGACTCAAAGTGGCACCAGTGTCAAGTTGGGCTGGTTTGATAGTACCAAGTGGCTCCTGCAATCTGCCATCCAGAAGCGGGGTAGCTTACTTTTGTTTGCCAGGGAAACGGGCAGAGCTTTCTGTCTGGGGGCTATGGTTGGGAGTAACCGGCTGGCTCCTGAAAAGCTACGATAGGCAGGATGGTTCCCAGATCCAAGATGGCACCAGTGCCAAGTCGGGGTGGTTTGATGGTGCAACGTGGCTCCTGCAATCTGCCATCCTGACGCGGGGCAGCGGATTTTTGTTTCCAAGAGAAATGGTCTGTGGTTTGTTTTTGGGGCTATATGGCTGGGCGTGGCCTGCTGGCTCCTTAAAAAGCTACGATAGGCAGGATGGTTCCCTGACCCAAGGTGGCACCAGTGCCAAGTCGGGCGGTTTTCGTAGTACAAAGTGCGTCCTAAAATTTGCCATCCAGCAGAGGGGCAGTTGAGTTTTGTTTACCAGAGAAAAGGGCCGTGGTTTGTTTTTGGGGGCATATGGCTGATAGTGGCCGTCTGGCGCCTGAAAATCCACGATAGGCAGGATGGTTCCCAGACCAGAGGTGGCACCAGTGCCAAGTCGGGCTGGTTTGATAGTACTAAATAGCACCTGCAATCTGCCATGCAGAAGCGGGGCAGCTTACTTTTGTTTGCCAGGGAAACGGGCCGAGGTTTGTGTCTGGGGGCCTATGGCTGGGAGTGACCGGCTGGCTCCTGAAAAGCTACGATAGGCAGGATGGTTACCAGACCCATGGTGGCACCAGTGCCAAGTTGGGCTGGTTTGATAGTACCAAGTGGCTCCTGCAATCTGCCATCAAAAAGTTGTCAGGCGAGTTTTGTTTTCCAGGGAAAAGCGCCGTTGTTTGTGTTTGGGGGACTGTTGGTGGGAGTGGCCGGCTGGCTCCTTAGAACACACGATACGCAGGATGGTTCCCAGACCCACGGTGGCACCAGTGCCACGTCGGGCTGGTTTGATGGTGAAAAGTGGCTCCTGCAATCTGCCATCCTGAAGCGGGGTAGCTTACTTTTGTGTGCCAGGGAAACGGGCCGAGGTTTATGACTGGGGGCCTAGGGCTAGGAGTGACCGGCTGGCTCCTGAAAAGCAACAATAGGCAGGATGGTTCCCAGACCCAAGGTGGCACCAGTGCCAAGTTGGGCTGGTTTGATGGTACCAACTGGCTCCTGCAATCTGCCATCTAAAAGTTGTCAGGCGAGTTTTGTTTTCCAGGGAAAAGCGCCGTTGATTTTGTTTGGAGGCCTGTGGCTGGCAGTGGCTGCCTGTCATCTTAGAATCCGGGTTACGCAGCATGGTTCCCAGAGCCAAGGTGGCACCAGTGCCAAGTCGGGCTGGTTTGATAGCACCAAGTGGCTCCTGCAATCTGCCATCCAGAAGCGGAGCAGCTTACTTTTGTTTTCCAGGGAAACGGACCGAGGTTTTTTTCTGGGGGCCTATGGCTGGGAGTGACCGGCTGGCTCCTGAAAAGCTACGATAGGCAGGATGGTGACCAGACCCATGGTGGCACCAGTGCCAAGTTGGGCTGGTTTGATAGTACCAAGTGGCTCCTGCAATCTGCCATCAAAAAGTTGGCAGGCGAGTTTTGTTTTCCAGGGAAAAGCGCCGTTGTGTGTATTTTGGGGCCTGTGGCTGGGAGTGGCCAGCTGGCTCCTTAGAATCCACGATACGCAGGATGGTTCCCAGACCCAAGGTGGCACCAGTGCCAAGTCGGGCTGGTTTGTTAGTACCAAGTGGTTCCTGCAATCTGCCATCCAGAAGCGGGGCAGCTGAATTTTGTTTGCCAGAGAAAAAGGCTGTTGTTTGTGTTTCGGGGCCTGTGGCTGGCAGTGGACGGCTGGCTCCTGAAAATCCATGATACGCAGCATGGTTCCCAGACCCAAGGTGGCACCAGTGCCAAGTAGGGCTAGTTTCATAGTACCCACTGGCTCCTGCAATCTGCCATCCAGAAGAGTGGCAGTTGAGTTTTGTTTTCCAGAGAAAAGGGCCGTGGTTTGTGTTTGGGGCCTATGGCTGAGAGTGACCGGCTGGCCCCTGAAAATCCACGATAGGAAGGATGGTTCCCAGATCCAAGGTGGCAGCAGTGCCATGTTGTGCTGGTGTGATAGTCCCAAGTGGCTCCTGCAATCTGCCATCCAGAAGTGGGGCAGCTGAATTTTGTTTGCCAGAGAAAAAGGCTGTGGTTTTTGTTTGGGGGCCTATGGCTGGGAGTGGCCGGCTGGCTCCTGAAAATCCATGATACGCAGCATGGTTCCCAGACCCAAGGTGGCACCAGTGCCAAGTGGGGCTGGTTTCACAGTGTCAAGTGCCTCCTGCAATCTCCCATCCAGAAGCGGGGCAGCTGAGTTTTGTTTGCCTGTGAAACGGGCCGTTGTTTTTGATTGGGGTCTGTGGCCGAGAATGTTCAGCTGGCTCCTGACAATCCACAATACGCAGGATGGTTCCCAGACCCAAGGTGGCACCAGTGCCAAGTCTTGCTGGTTTGATAGTACCAAGTGGCTCCTGCAATCTGCCATCCAGAAGCGGTGCAGCTGAGTTTTGTTTGCCAGAGGAAAGGGCCGTGGGTTCTGTTTGGGGGCATATGGCTGGGAGTGGCCGGCTGTCTCATTAAAAAGATCGATACGCAGGATGGTTCCCAGACCCAAGGTGGCACCAGTGCCAAGTCGGGCTGTTTTTATAGTACCAAGTGCGTCCTGCAATTTGCCATCCAGAAGAGGGGCAGTTGAGTTTTGTTTGCCAGAGAAAAGCGCCGTTGTTTGTGTTTGGGGGCTTGTGGCTGGGAGTGGCCGACTGGCGCCTTAGAATCTGCGATACGCAGCATGGTTCCCAGACCCAAGGTGGCACCAGTTCCAAGTTGGGCTGGTTTGATAGTACCAAGTGGCTCCTGCAATCTGCCATCCAGAAGCGGGGCAGCTTACTTTTGTTTGCCAGGGAAACGGGCCGAGGTTTGTGTTTGGGGGCCTATGGCTGGGAGTGACCGGCTGGCTCCTGGAAAGCTACAATAGGCAGGATGGTGACCAGACCCATGGTGGCACCAGTGCCAAGTTGGGCTGGTTTGATAGTACCAAGTTGCTCCTGCAATCTGCCATCAAAAAGTTGGCAGGCGAGTTTTGTTTTCCAGGGAAAAGCGCCGTTGTTTGTGTTTGGGGGCCTGTGGCTGGGAGTGGCCGGCTGGCTCCTTAGAATCCACGATACGCAGGATGGTTCCCAGACCCAAGGTGGCACCAGTGCCAAGTCGGGCTGGTTTGATACTACCAAGTGGTTCCTGCAATCTGCCATCCAGAAGCAGGGCAGCTTACTTTTGTTTGCCAGGGAAACGGGCCGTGGGTTTTGTTTGGGGGCATATAGCTGAGAGTGGCCCGCTGGCCCCTGAAAATCCACGCTAGGCAGCATGGTTCCCAGATGCAAGGTGTCACCAGTGCCAAGTCGGGCTGGTTTGATGGTGCAAAGTGGCTCCTGCAATCTGCCATCCAGAAGCGGGGCAGCTGATTTTTGTTTGCCAGAGAAAAATTCCGTGGATTGTTTTTGGGGGCATATTGCTGGGAGTGGCCGGCTGGCTCCTTAAAATGCTCGATACGCATGATGGTTCCCAGGCCCAAGGTGTCACCACTACCAAGTCGGCCTGCGGTTTTAGTATCAAGTTCATCCTGCAATTTGCCATCCAGAAGAGGGGCAGTTGAGTTTTGTTTGCCAGAGAAACGGGCCGAGGATTCTGTTTGGGGACATATGGCTGAGAGTGGCCGGGTGGCCCCTGAAAATCCACGATACACAACATGGTTCCCAGATCCAAGGTGGCACCAGTGCCAAGTTGGGCTGGTTTGATAGTCCCAAGTGTCTCCTGCAATCTGACATCCAGAAGCAGGGCAGCTTACTTTTGTTTGCCAGAGAAATAGGCCTAGGTTTTTGTTTGGGGGCCTGTGGCTAGGAGTGGCCTGCTGGCTCCTAAGAATCCACGATACCCAGGATGTTTACCAGACCCATGGTGGCACCAGACCCAAGTTGGGCTGATTTGATAGTACCAAGTGGCTCCTGCAATCTGCCGTCAAAATTTGGCAGGCGAGTTTTTATTTTCCAGGGAAAAGCGCCGTTGTTTGTGTTTGGGGGCCTGTGGCTGGGAGTGGCTGCCTGTCGTCTTAGAATCCGGGTTACGCAGCATGGTTCCCAGAGCCAAGGTGGCACCAGTGCCAAGTCGGGCTAGTTTGATGGTGCAAAGTGGCTCCTGCAATCTGCCATCCAGAAGCGGGGCAGCTTACTTTTGTTTGCCAGGGAAACGGGCCGGGCTTTCTGTCTCGGGGCCTATGGCTGGGAGTGACCGGCTGCCTCCTGAAAAGCTACGATAGGCAGGATGGTGACCAGACCCATGGTGGCACAAGTGCCAAGTTGGGCTGGTTTGATAGTACCAAGTGGCTCCTGCAATCTGCCATCAAAAAGTTGGCAGGCGAGTTTTGTTTTCCAGGGAAAAGCGCCATTGTTTGTGTTTGGGGACCTGTGGTTGGGAGTGCCCGGCTGGCTCCTTAGAAACCACGATACGCAGCATGGTTACCAGACAAGAGGTGCCACCAGTGCCAAGTTGTGCTGGTTTGATACTGCCAAGTGGTTCCTGCAATCTGCCATCCTGAAACGGGGCAGCTTACTTTTGTTTGCCACGGAAACGGGCCGTTGTTTGTGTTTGGGGGCCTGTGGCTGGGAGTGGCCGACTGGCTCCTTAGAATCCACGATACGCAGGATGGGTCCCAGACCAGAGGTGGCACCAGTGCCAAGTCGGGCTGGTTTGATAGTACAAAGTGGCTCCTGCAATCTGCCATCCAGAAGCGGGGCAGCTTACTTTTGTTTGCCAGGGAAACGGGCCGAGGTTTGTGACTGGGGACCTATGGCTGGGAGTGACCGGCTGGCTCCTGAAAAGTTACGATAGGCAGGATTGTGACCAGACCCATGGTGGCACCAGTGCCAAGTTGGGCTGGTTTGATAGTACCAAGTGGCTCCTGTAATCTGCCATCAAATAGTTGGTAGGCGAGTTTTGTTTTCCAGGGAAAAGCGCCGTTGTTTGTGTTTGGGGGCCTGTGGTAGGGAGTGGCCGGCTGGCTAATTAGAATCCACGATACGCAGGATGGTTCCCAGACCAGAGGTGGCACCAGTGCCAAGACGGGCTAGTTTGATGGTGCAAAGTGGCTCCTGCAATCTGCCATCCAGAAGCGGGGCAGCTTACTTTTGTTTGCCAGGGAAACAGGCCGAGCTTTTTGTCTGGGGGCCTATGGCTGGGAGTGACCGGCTGGCTCCTGAAAAGCTAAGATAGGCAGGATGGTGACCAGACCCATGGTGGCACCAGTGCCAAGTTGGGCTGATTTGATAAAACCAAGTGGCTCCTGCAATCTGCCATCAAAAAGTTGGCAGGAGAGTTTTGTTTTCCAGGGAAAAGCGCCGTTGTTTGTGTTTGGGGGCCTGTGGCTGGGAGTGGCCGGCTGGCTCCTTAGAATCCACGATACGCAGCATGGTATCCAGACCCAAGGTGGCACCAGTGCCAAGTTTTGCTGGTTTGATAGTACCAAGTGGTTCCTGCAATCTGCCATCCAGAAGCAGGGCAGCTTACTTTTGTTTGCCAGGGAAACGGGCCGAGGTTTTTGTCTGGGGGCCTATGGCTGGGAGTGACCGGCTGGCTCCTGAAAAGCTACGATAGGCAGGATGGTGACCAGACCCATGGTGGCACCAGTCCCAAGTTGGGCTGATTTGATAGTACCAAGTGGCTCCTGCAATCTGCCGTCAAAATTTGGCAGGCGAGTTTTTATTTTCCAGGGAAAAGCGCCGTTGTTTGTGTTTGGGGGCCTGTGGCTGGGAGTGGCCGGCTGGCTGCTTAGAATCCACGATACGCAGGATGGTTCCCAGACCCAAGGTGGCACCAATGCCAAGTCGGGCTAGTATGATTGTGCAAAGTGGCTCCTGCAATCTGCCATCCAGAAGCGGGGCAGCTTACTTTTGTTTGCCAGGGAAACGGGCCGAGCTTTGTGTCAGGGGGCCTATGGCTGGGAGTGACCGGCTGGCTCCTGAAAAGCTACGATAGGCAGGATGGTGACCAGACCCATGGTGGCACCAGTGCCATGTTCGGCTGATTTCATAGTACCAAGTGGCTCCTGCAATCTGCCATCAAAATGTCGGCAGGCGAGTTTTGTTTTCCAGGGAAAAGCGCCGTTGATTTTGTCTGCGGGCCTGTGGCTGGAGTGGCCGGCTGGCTCCTTAGAATCCACGATACGCAGCATGGTTCCCAGACCCAAGGTGGCACCAGTGCCAAGTTTTGCTGGTTTGATAGTACCAAGTGGTTCCTGCAATCTGCCATCAAAAAGTTGGCAGGCGAGTTTTGTTTTCCAGGGAAAAGCGTCGTTGTTTGTGTTTGGGGGCCTGTGGCTGGGAGTGGCCGGCTGGCTCCTTAGAATCCACGATACGCAGGATGGTTCCCAGACCCAAGGTGGCACCAGTCCCAAGTTGGGCTGATTTGATAGTACCAAGTGCCTCCTGCAATCTGCCGTCAAAATTTGGCAGGCGAGTTTTTATTTTCCAGGGAAAAGCGCCGTTGTTTGTGTTTGGGGGCCTGTGGCTGGGAGTGGCCGGCTGGCTGCTTAGAATCCACGATACGCAGGATGGTTCCCAGACCCAAGGTGGCACCAATGCCAAGTCGGGCTAGTATGATGGTGCAAAGTGGCTCCTGCAATCTGCCATCCAGAAGCGGGGCAGCTTACTTTTGTTTGCCAGGGAAACGGTCCGAGCTTTGTGTCTCGGGGCCTATGGCTGGGAGTGACCGGCTGGCTCCTGAAAAGCTACGATAGGCAGGATGGTGACCAGACCCATGGTGGCACCAGTGCCAAGTTGGGCTGGTTTGATAGTACCAAGTGGCTCCTGCAATCTGCCATCAAAATGTCGGCAGGCGAGTTTTGTTTTCCAGGGAAAAGCGCCGTTGTTTCTGTTTGGGGGCCTGTGGCTGGGAGTGGCCGGCTGGCTCCTTAGAATCCACGATATGCAGGATGGTTCCCAGACCTGAGGTGGCACCAGTGCCAAGTCGGGCTGGTTTTATAGTACCAAGTGCGTCCTGCAATCTGCCATCCAGAAGCGGGGCAGCTTACTTTTGTTTGCCAGGGAAACGGGCCGAGCTTTGTGTCAGGGGGCCTATGGCTGGGAGTGACCGGCTGGCTCCTGAAAAGCTACGATAGGCAGGATGGTGACCAGACCCATGGTGGCACCAGTGCCATGTTCGGCTGATTTCATAGTACCAAGTGGCTCCTGCAATCTGCCATCAAAAAGTCGGCAGGCGAGTTTTGTTTTCCAGGGAAAAGCGCCGTTGTTTTTGTCTGCGGGCCTGTGGCTGGAGTGGCCGGCTGGCTCCTTAGAATCCACGATACGCAGCATGGTTCCCAGACCCAAGGTGGCACCAGTGCCAAGTTGGGCTGGTTTGATAGTACCAAGTGGTTCCTGCAATCTGCCATCAAAAAGTTGGCAGGCGAGTTTTGTTTTCCAGGGAAAAGCGTCGTTGTTTGTGTTTGGGGGCCTGTGGCTGGGAGTGGCCGGCTGGCTCCTTAGAATCCACGATACGCAGGATGGTTCCCAGACCCAAGGTGGCACCAGTCCCAAGTTGGGCTGGTTTGATAGTACCAAGTGTTTCCTGCAATCTGCCATCCAGAAGCGGGGCAGCTTACTTTTGTTTGCCAGGGAAACGGGCCGAGGTTTGTGTCTGGGGGCCTATGGCTGGGAGTGACCGGCTGGCTCCTGAAAGGCTACGATAGGCAGGATTGTGACCAGACCCATGGTGGCACCAGTGCCAAGTTGGGCTGGTTTGATAGTACCAAGTGGCTCCTGCAATCTGCCATCAAAAAGTTGGCAGGCGAGTTTTGTTTTCCAGGGAAAAGCGCCGTTGTTTGTGTTTGGGGGCCTGTGGCTGGGAGTGGCCGGCTGGCTAATTAGAATCCACGACAGGCAGGATGGTTCCCAGACCAGAGGTGACACCAGTGCCAAGTTGGGCTAGTTTGATGGTGAAAAGTGGCTCCTGCAATCTGCCATCCAGAAGCGGGTTAACTTACTTTTGTTTGCCAGGGAAAAGGGCCGAGGTTTGTGTCTGGGGGCCTATGGCTGGGAGTGACCGGCTGTCTCCTGAAAAGCTACGATAGGCAGGATGGTGACCAGACCCATGGTGGCACCAGTGCCAAGTTGGGCTGGTTTGATAGTACCAAGTGGCTCCTGCAATCTGCCATCAAAAAGTTGGCAGGCGAGTTTGTTATCCAGGGAAAAGCGCCGTTGTTTTTGTTTGGGGGCCTGTGGCTGGGAGTGGCCGGATGGCTAATTAGAATCCACGATACGCAGCATGGTTCCCAGACCTGAGGTGGCACCAGTGCCAAGTTGGGCTGGTTTGATACTACCAAGTACGTCCTGCAATCTGCCATCCAGAAGCGGGGCAGCTTACTTTTGTTTGCCAGGGAAACGGGCCGAGGTTTTGTCTGGGGGCCTATGGCAGGGAGTGACCGGCTGGCTCCTGAGAAACTACGATAGGCAGGATGGTGACCAGACCCATGGTGGCACCAGTGCCAAGTTGGGCTGGTTTGATAGTACCAAGTGGCTCCTGCGATCTGCCATCAAAATGTTGGCAGGCGAGTTTTGTTTTCCAGGGAAAAGCGCCGTTGTTTGTGTTTGGGGGCCTGTGGCTGGGAGTGGCCGGCTGGCTCCTTAGAATCCAAAATACGCAGGATGGTTCCCAGACCAGAGGTGGCACCAGTGCCAAGTTGGGCTGGTTTGATTGTAGCAAATGGTTCCTGCAATCTACCATCCAGAAGCGGGGCAGCTTACTTTTGTTTGCCAGGGAAACGGGCCGAGCTTTGTGTCTCGGGGCCTATGGCAGGGAGTGACCGGCTGGCTCCTGAAAAGCTACGATAGGCAGGATGGTGACCAGACCCATGGTGGCACCAGTGCCATGTTCGGCTGATTTCATAGTACCAAGTGGCTCCTGCAATCTGCCATCAAAATGTTGGCAGGCGAGTTTTGTTTTCAAGGGAAAAGCGCCGTTGTTTGTGTCTGCGGGCCTGTGGCTGGAGTGGCCGGCTGGCTCCTTAGAATCCACAATACGCAGCATGGTTCCCAGACCCAAGGTGGCACCAGTGCCAAGTTGGGCTGGTTTGATAGTACCAAGTGGTTCCTGCAATCTGCCATCAAAAAGTTGTCAGGCGAGTTTTGTTTTCCAGGGAAAATCGCCGTTGATTTTGTTTGGGGGCCTGTGGCTGGGAGTGGCCGGCTGGCTCCTTAGGATCCACGATACCCAGGATGGTACCCAGACCAGAGGTGGCACCAGTACCAAGTCGGGCTGGTTTGATAATAACAAGTGGATCCTGCAATCTGCCATCCAGAAGCGGGGCAGCTTACTTTTGTTTGCCAGGGAAACGGTCCGAGCTTTGTGTCTGGGGGCCTATGGCTGGGAGTGACCGGCTGGCTCCTGAAAAGCTACGATAGGCAGGATGGTGACCAGACCCATGGTGGCACCAGTGCCAAGTTGGGCTGGTTTGATAGTACCAAGTGGCTCCTGCAATCTGCCATCAAAAAGTTGGCAGGCGAGTTTTGTTTTCCAGTGAAAAGCGCCGTTGTGTGTGTTTTGGGGCCTGTGGCTGGGAGTGGCCAGCTGGCTCCTTAGAATCCACGATACGCAGGATGGTTCCCAGACCCAAGGTGGCACCAGTGCCAAGTCGGGCTGGTTTGTTAGTACCAAGTGGTTCCTGCAATCTGCCATCCAGAAGCGGGGCAGCTGAATTTTGTTTGCCAGAGAAAAAGGCTGTTGTTTGTGTTTCGGGGCCTGTGGCTGGCAGTGGACGGCTGGCTCCTGAAAATCCATGATACGCAGCATGGTTCCCAGACCCAAGGTGGCACCAGTGCCAAGTCGGGCTGGTTTCATAGTACCCAGTGGCTCCTGCAATCTGCCATCCAGAAGAGGGGCTGTTGAATTTTGTTTTCCAGAGAAAAGGGCCGTGGTTTGTGTTTGGGGCCTATGGCTGAGAGTGACCGGCTGGCTCCTGAAAAGCTACGATAGGCAGGATGGTGACCAGACCGATGGTGGCACCAGTGCCAAGTCGGGCTGGTTTGATAATACTAAATAGCTCCTGCAATCTGCCATCCAGACGCGGGGCAGCGGATTTTTGCTTGCTGGAGAAAAGTTCCGTGGGTTTTTTTTGGGGGTATATGGCTGGACGTTGCCGGCTGACTCCTTAAAAACATCGATACGCAGGATGGTTCCCTGACCCAAGGTGGCATCACTGCCAAGTCGGGCTGTTTTCGTAGTACCAAGTGGCTCCTGCAATTTGCCATCCAGAAGAGGGGCAGTTGAGTTTTGTTTACCAGAGAAAAGGGCCGTGGTTTGTGTTTGGGGGCATATGGCTGAGAGTGGCCGGCTGGCGCCTGAAAATCCACGATAGGCAGGATGGTTCCCAGAGCCAAGGTGGCACCAGTGCCATGTTGGCCTGGTTTGATAGTACCATGTGGCTCCTGCAATCTGCCATCCAGAAGCGGGGCAGCTTACTTTTGTTTGCCAGGGAAACGGGCCGAGGTATTTGTCTGGGGGCCTATGGCTGGGAGTGACCGGCTGGCTCCTGAAAAGCTACGATAGGCAGGATGGTGACCAGACCCATGGTGGCACCAGTGCCAAGTTGGGCTGGTTTGATAGTACCAAGTGGCTCCTGCAATCTGCCATCAAAAAGTTGGCAGGCGAGTTTTGTTTTCCAGGGTAACGCGCCGTTGTTTTTGTTTAGAGGCCTGTGGCAGGGAGTGTGCGCCTGTCCTCTTAGAATCTACGTTACACAGCATGGTTCCCAGAGCCAAGGTGGCACCAGTGCCAAGTTGGGCTGGTTTGATAGTAGCAAGTGGTTCCTGCAATCTGCCATCCAGAAGAGGGGCAGCTTACTTTTGTTTGCCAGGGAAACGGGCCGAGGTATTTCTCTGGGGGCCTATGGCAGGGAGTGACCGGCCGGCTCCTGAAAAGCTAAGATAGGCAGGATGTTTACCAGACCCATGATGGCACCAGTGCCAAGTTGGGCTAATTTGATACTACCAAGTGGCTCCTGCAATCTGCCATCCAGAATCGGGGGTGCTTACTTTTGTTTTCCAGGGAAACGGGCCGAGGTTTGTGTCTGGGGGTTTATGGCTGGGAGTGACCGGCTGGCTCCTGAAAAGCTACGATAGGCAGGATGGTGACCAGACCCATGGTGGCACCAGTGCCAAGTTGGGCTGGTTTGATAGTACCAAGTGGCTCCTGCAATCTGCCATCAAAATGTTGGCAGGCGAGTTTTGTTTTCCAGGGAAAAGCGCCGTTGTTTGTGTTTGGGCGCCTGTGGCACGGAGTGGCCGGGTGGCTGCTTAGAATCCACGATACGCAGGATGGTTCCCAGACCCAAGGTGGCACCAGTGCCAAGTCGGGCTGTTTTGACACTACCAAGTGGCTCCTGCAATCTGCCATCCAGAATCGGGGCAGCTTAATTTTGTTTGCCAGGGAAACGGTCCGAGGTTTGTGATGGGGGCCTATGGCTGGGAGTGACCGGCTGGCTCCTGAAATGGTACAATTGGCAGGATGGTTCCCAGACCCATAGTGGCACCAGTGCCAAGTTGGGATGATTTGATAGTACCAAGTGGCTCCTGCAATCTGCCATCAAAAAGCTGGCAGGCGAGTTTTGTTTTCCAGGGAAAAGCGCCGTTGTTTGTATTTGGGGGCCTGTGGCTGGGAGTGGCCGCCTGGCGCCTTAGAATCTACGTTACGCAGCATGGTTCCCAGACCCAAAGTGGCACCAGTGTCAAGTTGGGCTGGTTTGATAGTACCAAGTGGCTCCTGCAATCTGCCATCCAGAAGCGGGGTAGCTTACTTTTGTTTGCCAGGGAAACGGGCAGAGCTTTCTGTCTGGGGGCCTATGGCTGGGAGTAACCGGCTGGCTCCTGAAAAGCTACGATAGGCAGGATGGTTCCCAGATCCAAGATGGCACCAGTGCCAAGTCGGGGTGGTTTGATGGTGCAACGTGGCTCCTGCAATCTGCCATCCTGACGCGGGGCAGCGGATTTTTGTTTCCAAGAGAAATGGTCCGTGGTTTTTTTTGGGGCTATATGGCTGGGCGTGGCCTGCTGGCTCCTTAAAAAGCTACGATAGGCAGGATGGTTCCCTGACCCAAGGTGGCACCAGTGCCAAGTCGGGCGGTTTTCGTAGTGCAAAGTGCGTCCTAAAATTTGCCATCCAGAAGAGGGGCAGTTGAGTTTTGTTTACCAGAGAAAAGGGCCGTGGTTTGTTTTTGGGGGCATATGGCTGATAGTGGCCGTCTGGCGCCTGAAAATCCACGATAGGCAGGATGGTTCCCAGACCAGAGGTGGCACCAGTGCCAAGTCGGGCTGGTTTGATAGTACTAAATAGCACCTGCAATCTGCCATGCAGAAGCGGGGCAGCTTACTTTTGTTTGCCAGGGAAACTGGCCGAGGTTTGTGTCTGGGGGCCTATGGCTGGGAGTGACCGCCTGGCTCCTGAAAAGCTACGATAGGCAGGATGGTGACCAGACCCATGGTGGCACCAGTGCCAAGTTGGGCTGGTTTGATAGTACCAAGTGGCTCCTGCAATCTGCCATCAAAAAGTTGTCAGGCGAGTTTTGTTTTCCAGGGAAAAGCGCCGTTGTTTGTGTTTGGGGGACTGTTGGTGGGAGTGGCCGGCTGGCTCCTTAGAACACACGATACGCAGGATGGTTCCCAGACCCAAGGTGGCACCAGTGCCACGTCGGGCTGGTTTGATGGTGAAAAGTGGCTCCTGCAATCTGCCATCCTGAAGCGGGGCAGCTTACTTTTGTGTGCCAGGGAAACGGGCCGAGGTTTATGACTGGGGGCCTAGGGCTAGGAGTGACCGGCTGGCTCCTGAAAAGCAACAATAGGCAGGATGGTTCCCAGACCCAAGGTGGCACCAGTGCCAAGTTGGGCTGGTTTGATGGTACCAACTGGCTCCTGCAATCTGCCATCTAAAAGTTGTCAGGCGAGTTTTGTTTTCCAGGGAAAAGCGCCGTTGATTTTGTTTGGAGGCCTGTGGCTGGCAGTGGCTGCCTGTCGTCTTAGAATCCGGGTTACGCAGCATGGTTCCGAGAGCCAAGGTGGCACCAGTGCCAAGTTGGGCTGGTTTGATGGTGCAAAGTGGCTCCTGCAATCTGCCATCCAGAAGTGCGGTAGCTTACTTTTGTGTGCCAGGGAAACAGGCCGAGGTTTGTGTCTGGGGCCTATGGCTGGGTGTGACCGGCTGGCTCCTGAAAAGCTACGATAGGCAGGATGGTGACCAGACCCATGGTGGCACCAGTGCCAAGTTGGGCTGGTTTGATAGTACCAAGTGGCTCCTGCAATCTGCCATCAAAAAGTTGGCAGGCGAGTTTTGTTTTCCAGGGAAAAGCGCCGTTGTGTGTGTTTTGGGGCCTGTGGCTGGGAGTGGCCAGCTGGCTCCTTAGAATCCACGATACGCAGGATGGTTCCCAGACCCAAGGTGGCACCAGTGCCAAGTCGGGCTGGTTTGTTAGTACCAAGTGGTTCCTGCAATCTGCCATCCAGAAGCGGGGCAGCTGAATTTTGTTTGCCAGAGAAAAAGGCCGTGGTTTGTGTTTGGGGCCTATGGCTGAGAGTGACCGGCTGGCTCCTGAAAAGCTACGATAGGCAGGATGGTTCCCAGACCCAAGGTGGCACCAGTGCCAAGTTGGGCTGGTTTGATGGTACCAACTGGCTCCTGCAATCTGCCATCTAAAAGTTGTCAGGCGAGTTTTGTTTTCCAGGGAAAAGCGCCGTTGATTTTGTTTGGAGGCCTGTGGCTGGCAGTGGCTGCCTGTCGTCTTAGAATCCGGGTTACGCAGCATGGTTCCCAGAGCCAAGGTGGCACCAGTGTCAAGTTGGGCTGGTTTGATAGTACCAAGTGGCTCCTGCAATCTGCCATCCAGAAGCGGGGCAGCTTACTTTTGTTTGCCAGGGAAACGGGCCGAGGTATTTGTCTGGGGACCTATGGCTGGGAGTGACCGGCTGGCTCCTGAAAAGCTACGATAGGCAGGATGGTTCCCTGACCCAAGGTGGCACCAGTGCCAAGTCGGGCGGTTTTCGTAGTACAAAGTGCGTCCTAAAATTTGCCATCCAGCAGAGGGGCAGTTGAGTTTTGTTTACCAGAGAAAAGGGCCGTGGTTTGTTTTTGGGGGCATATGGCTGATAGTGGCCGTCTGGCCCCTGAAAATCCACGATAGGCAGGATGGTTCCCAGACCAGAGGTGGCACCAGTGCCAAGTCGGGCTGGTTTGATAGTACTAAATAGCTCCTGCAATCTGCCATGCAGAAGCGGGGCAGCTTACTTTTGTTTGCCAGGGAAACGGGCCGAGGTTTGTGTCTGGGGGCCTATGGCTGGGAGTGACCGGCTGGCTCCTGAAAAGCTACGATAGGCAGGATGGTGACCAGACCCATGGTGGCACCAGTGCCAAGTTGGGCTGGTTTGATAGTACCAAGTGGCTCCTGCAATCTGCCATCAAAAAGTTGTCAGGCGAGTTTTGTTTTCCAGGGAAAAGCGCCGTTGTTTGTGTTTGGGGGACTGTGGCTGGGAGTGGCCGGCTGGCTCCTTAGAACACACGATACGCAGGATGGTTCCCAGACCCAAGGTGGCACCAGTGCCACGTCGGGCTGGTTTGATGGTGAAAAGTGGCTCCTGCAATCTGCCATCCTGAAGCGGGGTAGCTTACATTTGTGTGCCAGGGAAACGGGCCGAGGTTTATGACTGGGGGCCTAGGGCTAGAAGTGACCGGCTGGCTCCTGAAAAGCAACAATAGGCAGGATGGTTCCCAGACCCAAGGTGGCACCAGTGCCAAGTTGGGCTGGTTTGATGGTACCAACTGGCTCCTGCAATCTGCCATCTAAAAGTTTTCAGGCGAGTTTTGTTTTCCAGGAAAAGCGCCGTTGATTTTGTTTGGAGGCCTGTGGCTGGCAGTGGCTGCCTGTCGTCTTAGAATCCGGGTTGCGCAGCATGGTTCCCAGAGCCAAGGTGGCACCAGTGTCAAGTTGGGCTGGTTTGATTGTACCAAGTGGCTCCTGCAATCTGCCATCCAGAAGCGGGGCAGCTTACTTTTGTTTGCCAGGGAAACGGGCCGAGGTATTTGTCTGGGGACCTATGGCTGGGAGTGACCGGCTGGCTCCTGAAAAGCTACGATAGGCAGGATGGTGACCAGACCCATGGTGGCACCAGTGCCAAGTTGGGCTGGTTTGATAGTACCAAGTGTCTCCTGCAATCTGCCATCAAAAAGTTGGCAGGTCAGTTTTGTTTTCCAGGGAAAAGCGCCGTTGTTTCTGTTTGGGGGACTGTGGCTGGGAGTGGCCGGCTGGCTCCTTAGAACACAGGATACGCAGGATGGTTCCCAGACCCAAGGTGGCACCAGTGCCAAGTCGGGCTGGTTTGATAGCACCAAGTGGCTCCTGCAATCTGCCATCCAGAAGCGGGGCAGCTTACTTTTGTTTTCCAGGGAAACGGACCGAGGTTTTTTTCTGGGGTCCTATGGCTGGGAGTGCCTGGCTGGCTCCTGAAAAGCTACGATAGGCAGGATGGTGACCAGACCCATGGTGGCACCAGTGCCAAGTTGGGCTGGTTTGATAGTACCAAGTGGCTCCTGCAATCTGCCATCAAAAAGTTGGCAGGCGAGTTTTGTTTTCCAGGGAAAAGCGCCGTTGTGTGTATTTTGGGGCCTGTGGCTGGGAGTGGCCAGCTGGCTCCTTAGAATCCACGATACGCAGGATGGTTCCCAGACCCAAGGTGGCACCAGTGCCAAGTCGGGCTGGTTTGTTAGTACCAAGTGGTTCCTGCAATCTGCCATCCAGAAGCGGGGCAGCTGAATTTTGTTTGCCAGAGAAAAAGGCTGTTGTTTATGTTTCGGGGCCTGTGGCTGGCAGTGGACGGCTGGCTCCTGAAAATCCATGATACGCAGCATGGTTCCCAGACCCAAGGTGGCACCAGTGCCAAGTAGGGCTAGTTTCATAGTACCCAGTGGCTCCTGCAATCTGCCATCCAGAAGAGGGGCAGTTGAGTTTTGTTTTCCAGAGAAAAGGGCCGTGGTTTGTGTTTGGGGCCTATGGCTGAGAGTGACCGGCTGGCCCCTGAAAATCCACGATAGGAAGGATGGTTCCCAGATCCAAGGTGGCAGCAGTGCCATGTTGTGCTGGTGTGATACTCCCAAGTGGCTCCTGCAATCTGCCATCCAGAAGTGGGGCAGCTGAATTTTGTTTGCCAGAGAAAAAGGCTGTGGTTTTTGTTTGGGGGCCTATGGCTGGGAGTGGCCGGCTGGCTCCTGAAAATCCATGATACGCAGCATGGTTCCCAGACCCAAGGTGGCACCAGTGCCAAGTGGGGCTGGTTTCACAGTGTCAAGTGCCTCCTGCAATCTCCCATCCAGAAGCGGGGCAGCTGAGTTTTGTTTGCCTGTGAAACGGGCCGTTGTTTTTGATTGGGGTCTGTGGCCGAGAATGATCAGCTGGCTCCTGACAATCCACAATATGCAGGATGGTTCCCAGACCCAAGGTGGCACCAGTGCCAAGTCTTGCTGGTTTGATAGTACCAAGTGGCTCCTGCAATCTGCCATCCAGAAGCGGTGCAGCTGAGTTTTGTTTGCCAGAGGAAAGGGCCGTGGGTTGTGTTTGGGGGCATATGGCTGGGAGTGGCCGGCTGTCTCATTAAAAAGATCAATACGCAGGATGGTTCCCAGACCCAAGGTGGCACCAGTGCCAAGTCGGGCTGTTTTTATAGTACCAAGTGCGTCCTGCAATTTGCCATCCAGAAGAGGGGCAGTTGAGTTTTGTTTGCCAGAGAAAAGCGCCGTTGTTTGTGTTTGGGGGCTTGTGGCTGGGAGTGGCCGACTGGCGCCTTAGAATCTGCGATACGCAGCATGGTTCCCAGACCCAAGGTGGCACCAGTTCCAAGTTGGGCTGGTTTGATAGTACCAAGTGGCTCCTGCAATCTGCCATCCAGAAGCGGGGCAGCTTACTTTTGTTTGCCAGGGAAACGGGCCGAGGTTTGTGTTTGGGGGCCTATGGCTGGGAGTGACCGGCTGGCTCCTGAAAAGCTACAATAGGCAGGATGGTGACCAGACCCATGGTGGCACCAGTGCCAAGTTGGGCTGGTTTGATAGTACCAAGTTGCTCCTGCAATCTGCCATCAAAAAGTTGTCAGGCGAGTTTTGTTTTCCAGGGAAAAGCGCCGTTGTTTGTGTTTGGGGGCCTGTGCCTGGGAGTGGCCGGCTGGCTCCTTAGAATCCACGATACGCAGGATGGTTCCCAGACCCAAGGTGGCACCAGTGCCAAGTCGGGCTGGTTTGATACTACCAAGTGGTTCCTGCAATCTGCCATCCAGAAGCAGGGCAGCTTACTTTTGTTTGCCAGGGAAACGGGCCGTGGGTTTTGTTTGGGGGCATATAGCTGAGAGTGGCCCGCTGGCCCCTGAAAATCCACGCTAGGCAGCATGGTTCCCAGATGCAAGGTGGCACCAGTGCCAAGTCGGGCTGGTTTGATGGTGCAAAGTGGCTCCTGCAATCTGCCATCCAGAAGCGGGGCAGCTGATTTTTGTTTGCCAGAGAAAAATTCCGTGGATTGTTTTTGGGGGCATATTGCTGGGAGTGGCCGGCTGGCTCCTTAAAATGCTCGATACGCATGATGGTTCCCAGGCCCAAGGTGTCACCACTACCAAGTCGGCCTGCGGTTTTAGTATCAAGTTCATCCTGCAATTTGCCATCCAGAAGAGGGGCAGTTGAGTTTTGTTTGCCAGAGAAACGGGCCGAGGTTTCTGTTTGGGGACATATGGCTGAGAGTGGCCGGCTGGCCTCTGAAAATCCACGATACACAACATGGTTCCCAGATCCAAGGTGGCACCAGTGCCAAGTTGGGCTGGTTTGATAGTCCCAAGTGTCTCCTGCAATCTGACATCCAGAAGCGGGGCAGCTTACTTTTGTTTGCCAGAGAAATAGGCCTAGGTTTTTGTTTGGGGGCCTGTGGCTAGGAGTGGCCTGCTGGCTCCTAAGAATCCACGATACGCAGGATGTTTACCAGACCCATGGTGGCACCAGTGCCAAGTTGGGCTGGTTTGATAGTACCAAGTGGCTCCTGCAAACTCCATCAAAAAGTTGGCAGGCGTGTTTTGTTTTCCAGGGAACAGCGCCGTTGATTTTGTTTGGGGGCCTGTGGCTGGGAGTGGCCGGCTGGCTCCTTAGAATCCACGATACGCAGGATGGTTCCCAGACCCAAGGTGACACCAGTGCCAAGTCGGGCTGGTTTGATTACACCAAGTGGCTCCTGCAATCTGCCATCCATAAGTGAGGCAGCTAAGTTTTGTTTGCCAGAAAAAAGGGCCGTGGTTTTTGTTGGGGGCCTGTGGCGGGGAGTAGCCGGCTGGCTCCTTAAAATCCACGATAGGCAGGATGGTTCCCAGACCCAAGGTGGTACCAGTGCCAAGTCGGGCTGGTTTGATAGTACCAAGTGGCTCCTGCAATCTGCCATCCAGAAGCGGGGCAGCTTACTTTTGTTTGCCAGGGAAACGGGCCGAGCTTTGTGTCTCGGGGCCTATGGCAGGGAGTGACCGGCTGGCTCCTGAAAAGCTACGATAGGCAGGATGGTGACCAGACCCATGGTGGCACCAGTGGCAAGTTGGGCTGGTTTGATAGTACCAAGTGGCTCCTGCAATCTGCCATCAAAAAGTTGGCAGGCGAGTTTTGTTTTCCAGGGAAAAGCGCCGTTGTGTGTGTTTTGGGGCCTGTGGCTGGGAGTGGCCAGCTGGCTCCTTAGAATCCACGACACGCAGGATGGTTCCCAGACCCAAGGTGGCACCAGTGCCAAGTCGGGCTGGTTTGTTAGTACCAAGTGGTTCCTGCAATCTGCCATCCAGAAGCGGGGCAGCTGAATTTTGTTTGCCAGAGAAAAAGGCTGTTGTTTGTGTTTCGGGGCCTGTGGCTGGCAGTGGACGGCTGGCTCCTGAAAATCCATGATACGCAGCATGGTTCCCAGACCCAAGGTGGCACCAGTGCCAAGTAGGGCTGGTTTCATAGTACCCAGTGGCTCCTGCAATCTGCCATCCAGAAGAGGGGCAGTTGAGTTTTGTTTTCCAGAGAAAAGGGCCGTGGTTTGTGTTTGGGGCCTATGGCTGAGAGTGACCGGCTGGCCCCTGAAAATCCACGATAGGAAGGATGATTCCCAGATCCAAGGTGGCAGCAGTGCCATATTGTGCTGGTGTGATAGTCCCAAGTGGCTCCTGCAATCTGCCATCCAGAAGCGGGGCAGCTGAATTTTGTTTGCCAGAGAAAAAGGCTGTGGTTTTTGTTTGGGGGCCTATGGCTGGGAGTGGCCGGCTGGCTCCTGAAAATCCATGATACGCAGCATGGTTCCCAGACCCAAGGTGGCACCAGTGCCAAGTGGGGCTGGTTTCACAGTGTCAAGTGCCTCCTGCAATCTCCCATCCAGAAGCGGGGCAGCTGAGTTTTGTTTGCCTGTGAAACGGGCCGTTGTTTTTGATTGGGGTCTGTGGCCGAGAGTGTCCAGCTGGCTCCTGACAATCCACAATACGCAGGATGGTTCCCAGACCCAAGGTGGCACCAGTGCCAAGTCGTGCTGGTTTGATAGTACCAAGTGCGTCCTGCAATTTGCCATCCAGAAGAGGGGCAGTTGAGTTTTGTTTGCCAGAGAAAAGCGCCGTTGTTTGTGTTTGGGGGCTTGTGGCTGGGAGTGGCCGACTGGCGCCTTAGAATCTGCGATACGCAGCATGGTTCCCAGACCCAAGGTGGCACCAGTGCCAAGTCGGGCTGGTTTGATAGTACCAAGTGGCTCCTGCAATGTGCCATCCAGAAGCGGGGCAGCTTACTTTTGTTTGCCAGGGAAACGGGCCGAGGTTTGTGACTGGGGGCCTATGGCTGGGAGTGACCGGCTGGCTCCTGGAAAGCTACAATAGGCAGGATGGTGACCAGACCGATGGTGGCACCAGTGCCAAGTCGGGCTGGTTTGATAATACTAAATAGCTCCTGCAATCTGCCATCAAAAAGTTGGCAGGCGAGTTTTGTTTTCCAGGGAAAAGCGCCGTTGTTTGTATTTGGGGGCCTGTGGCTGGGAGTGGCCGGCTGGCTCCTTAGAATCCACGATACGCAGGATGGTTCCCAGACCCAAGGTGGCACCAGTGCCAAGTCGGGCTGGTTTGATACTACCAAGTGGTTCCTGCAATCTGCCATCCAGAAGCGGGGCAGCTTACTTTTGTTTGCCAGGGAAACGGGCCGTGGGTTTTGTTTGGGGGCATATAGCTGAGAGTGGCCGGCTGGCCCCTGAAAATCCACGCTAGGCAGCATGGTTCCAGGATGCAAGGTGGCACCAGTGCCAAGTCGGGCTGGTTTGATGGGTCAAAGTGGCTCCTGCAATCTGCCATCCAGAAGCGGGGCAGCTGATTTTTGTTTGCCAGAGAAAAATTCCGTAGATTGTTTTGGGGGCATATTGCTGGGAGTGGCCGGCTGGCTCCTTAAAATGCTCGATACGCATGATGGTTCCCAGGCCCAAGGTGTCACCACTACCAAGTCGGCCTGCGGTTTTAGTATCAAGTTCATCTTGCAATTTGCCATCCAGAAGAGGGGCAGTTGAGTTTTGTTTGCCAGAGAAACGGGCTGAGGTTTCTGTTTGGGGGCATATGGCTGAGAGTGGCCGGCTGGCCCCTGAAAATCCACGATACACAGCATGGTTCCCAGATCCAAGGTGGCACCAGTGCCAAGTTGGGCTGGTTTGATAGTCC
This sequence comes from Melospiza melodia melodia, assembly GCF_035770615.1. Classification (NCBI taxonomy): domain Eukaryota; kingdom Metazoa; phylum Chordata; class Aves; order Passeriformes; family Passerellidae; genus Melospiza; species Melospiza melodia. The sequence goes on from NC_086197.1 coordinate 48,709,260, forward strand.
CAAGTGTCTCCTGCAATCTGCCATCCAGAAGCGGGGCAGCTTACTTTTGTTTGCCAGAGAAATAGGCCTAGGTTTTTGTTTGGGGGCCTGTGGCTAGGAGTGGCCGGCTGGCTCCTAAGAATCCACGATACGCAGGATGTTTACCAGACCCATGGTGGCACCAGTGCCAAGTTGGGCTGGTTTGATAGTACCAAGTGGCTCCTGCAAACTCCATCAAAAAGTTGGCAGGCGTGTTTTGTTTTCCAGGGAACAGCGCCGTTGATTTTGTTTGGGGACTTGTGGCTGGGAGTGGCCGGCTGGCTCCTTAGAATCCACGATACGCAGGATGGTTCCCAGACCCAAGGTGGCACCAGTGCCAAGTCGGGCTGGTTTGATTACACCAAGTGACTCCTGCAATCTGCCATCCAGAAGTGAGGCAGCTAAGTTTTGTTTGCGAGAAAAAAGGGCCGTGGTTTTTGTTGGGGGCCTGTGGCTGGGAGTAGCCGGCTGGCTCCTTAAAATCCACGATAGGCAGGATGGTTCCCAGACCCAAGGTGGCACCAGTGCCAAGTCGGGCTGGTTTGATAGTACCAAGTGGCTCCTGCAATCTGCCATCCAGAAGCGGGGCAGCTGAGTTTTTATTGCCAGAGAAAAAGGCTGTGGTTTTTGTTTGGGGGCCTGTGACTGGCAGTGGCCGGCTGGCTCCTGAAAATCCACGATACGCAGCATGGTTCCCAGACCCAAGGTGGCACCAGTACAAAGTGGGGCTCGTTTGACAGTGTCAAGTGCCTCCTGCAATCTCCCATCCAGAAGCGGGGCAGCTGAGTTTTGTTTGCCAGGGAAACGGACCTTTGTTTTTGATTGGGGTCTGTGGCCGAGAGTGGTCGGCTGTCTCCTGACAATCCACAATACGCAGGATGGTTCCCAGACCAAAGGTGGCACCAGTGCCAAGTCGGGCTGGTTTGATAGTACCAAGTGTCTCCTGCAATCTGCCATCCAGAAGCGGGGCAGCTGAGTTTTGTTTGCCAGAGAAAAGGGCCGTGGGTTGTGTTTGGGGGCATATGGCTGGGAGTGGCCACCTGGCTCCTTAAAATGCACGATACGCCGCATGGTAACCAGACGCAAGGTGGCACCAGTGCCAAGTCGGGCTGTTTTTGTAGTACCCAGTGGCTCCTGCAATTTGCCATCCAGAAGCGGGGCAGCTAAATTTTGTTTGCTAGAGAAAAGGGCTGTGGTTTGTGTTTGGGGGCCTATGGCCGAGAGTGGTAGGCTGGCCCCTGAAAATCAACGATAGGCAGGATGGTTCCCAGATACAAGGTGGCACCAGTGCCAAGTAAGGCTGGTTGTATGGTTCAAAGTGACTCCTGCAATCTGCCATCCAGAAGCGGGACAGCTGAGTTTTTTTTGCCAGAGAAAAGGTCCGTGGTTTCTTTTTGGGGCATACGGCTGGGAATTGCCGGCTGGCTCCTTAAAATGCTCGATACGCAGGATGGTTCCCAGAGCCAAGGTGGCACCACTGCCAAGTCGGGCTCTTTTTGTAGTACCAAGTGCGTCCTGCAATTTGCCATCCAGAAGAGGGGCAGTTGAGTTTTGTTTGCCAGAGAAAAGGGCCGAGGTTTGTGTTTGGGAGCATATGGCTGGGAATGACCGGCTGGCCCCTGAAAATCCACGATACGCCGGATGGTTCCCAGATCCAAGATGGTACCATTACCAAGTCGGGCTGCTTTGATAGTCCCAAGTGGCTCCTGCAAACTGCCACACCAGAAGCGGGGCAGCTGAGTTTTGTTTGCCAGGGAAATGGGCCGTTGTTTGTGTTTGGGGGCCTGTGGCTGGGAGTGTTCGGCTGGTTCCTGAATATGTACGATACACAGGATTGTTCCCAGATCCAAGGTGGCAGCAGTGCCATGTTGTGCTGGTGTGATAGTCCCAAGTGGCTCCTGCAATCTGCCATCCAGAAGTGGGGCAGCTGATTTTTGTTTGCCAGAGAAAAGGTCCGTGGTTTGTGTTTGGGGGCATATGGCTGAGAGTGGCCGGCTGGCCCCTGAAAATCCACGATACACAGGATGGTTCCCAGATCCAAGGTGGCACCTGTGCCAAGTCGGGCTGATTTGATAGTACTAAGTAGCTCCTGCAATCTGCCATCCAGAAGCGGGGCAGCTTACTTTTGTTTGCCAGGGAAACGGGCCGAGGTTTCTGTTTGGGGGCCTATGGCTGGGAGTGACCGGCTGACTCCTGAAAAGCTACAATAGGCAGGATGGTTCCCAGAGCCAAGGTGGCACCAGTGCCAAGTTGGGCTGGTTTGATAGTACCAAGTGGCTCCTGCAATCTGCCATCCAGAAGCGGGGCAGCTTACTTTTGTTTGCCAGAGAAATAGGCCTAGGTTTTTGTCTGGGGGCCTGTGGCTAGGAGTGGCCGGCTGGCTCCTAAGAATCCACGATACGCAGGATGTTTCCCAGACCCAAGGTGACACCAGTGCCAAGTCGGGCTGGTTTGATAGTACCAAGTGGCTCCTGCAAACTCCATCAAAAAGTTGGCAGGCGTGTTTTGTTTTCCAGGGAACAGCGCCGTTGATTTTGTTTGGGGGCCTGTGGCTGGGAGTGGCCGGCTGGCTCCTTAGAATCCACGATACGCAGGATGGTTCCCAGACCCAAGGTGGCACCAGTGCCAAGTCGGGCTGGTTTGATTACACCAAGTGGCTCCTGCAATCTGCCATCCAGAAGTGAGGCAGCTAAGTTTTGTTTGCCAGAAAAAAGGGCCGTGGTTTTTGTTGGGGGCCTGTGGCTGGGAGTGGCCGGCTGGCTCCTTAGAATCCACGATACGCAGGATGGTTCCCAGACCCAAGGTGGCACCAGTGCCAAGTCGGGCTGGTTTGATAGTCCCAAGTGGCTCCTGCAATCTGCCATCCAGAAGCGGGGCAGCTGAGTTTTGTTTGCCAGGGAAATGGGCCGTTGTTTGTGTTTGGGGGCCTGTGGCTGGGAGTGTTCGGCTGGTTCCTGAATATGTACGATACGCAGGATTGTTCCCAGACCCAAGGTGGCACCAGTGCCAAGTCGGGCTGGTTTGATGGTGCAAAGTGGCTCCTGCAATCTGCCATCCAGACGCGGGGCAGCGGATTTTTGTTTCCATGAGAAATGGTCCGTGGTTTGTTTTTGGGGGTATATGGCTGGGCCTGGCCGGCTGGCTCCTTAAAAAGCTCGATATGCAGGATGGTTCCCTGACACAAGGTGGCACCAGTGCCACGTCGGGCGGTTTTCGTAGTACAAAGTGCGTCCTAAAATTTGCCATCCAGAAGAGGGGCAGTTGAGTTTTGTTTGCCAGAGAAAAGGTCCGTGGTTTGTTTTTGGGGGCATATGGCTGAGAGTGGCTGGCTGGCCCCTGAAAATCCACGATACACAGGATGGTTCCCAGATCAAAGGTGGCACCTGTGCCAAGTCGGGCTGATTTGATAGTACTAAGTAGCTCCTGCAATCTGCCATCCAGAAGCGGGGCAGCTTACTTTTGTTTGCCAGGGAAACGGGCCGAGGTTTGTGTTTGGGGGCCTATGGCTGAGAGTGACCGGCTGGCTCCTGAAAAGCTACAATAGGCAGGATGGTGACCAGACCCATGGTGGCACCAGTGCCAAGTTGGGCTGGTTTGATAGTACCAAGTGGCTCCTGCAATCTTCCATGATCACGTGGAGAAATACTTTCTGGTTTCAGCCTCATGCTCTTTCTTCTCTCCCTCAACTTCTCTATCACCTCTCATCTGGTTCACATGCGCTGTCTTCAAGGTCCACAGGCTACTTTTCACAGAATCTTCTGGCCTGATGAAGTAAGAATGATGAATAGAACAGAGCTGGGATCTATTTTCCAGTTTGGATAAAATGCATTCTGCACACAAATCCAAGGAGAACGGGCTGCCCCGATGCCCAGAAAATCTTTCACTCCTGCTAGTGTTCTACGTCAACCGCAACTTAGTCTGAAAGAAAAGCTTTTTCTCTGAGAGCATCTGAGAGGTTTGCATGAAGCACTGATATCTGACATATGCAATTTTGAATAGGAGAGGAAAAAGAAAATGGCAAGGAGTTTTTAATTTTAGTGGTTTCAATTTTAATTTCCGTGCACTTTTTCAAAACTTGTCAGCTCAAATGCCCATCAACATCTTTAGTCATCTGTAAGTCAGTATTCATATAAAATGTGCTTCAAATCCAAAGAATTTCAAATTTGCACTCCAAGCTTCTATGCCTAGATTTATGATTTCCTACACATATTAGATGAAAGGAAGGCCTTTTTTACTGTGGGAGTGCTGGAACACTGGAACAGGTTGCCCAGAGAAGTTGTGGGTGTCCCATCCCTGAAAGTATTCAAGGTCACCTTGGACGGGGCTTGGAGCAGCAACAAAGGAGAAGCTTGATGGTAGAGAAACAAAGTTGGACTATAGAAGAAACTCGGATTGAAGTATAGGATCAAGTTTTCTCTCAGCTCTTGGGGTAAATTCAAAGTTGTACAAAATGACATTTATCTGTGCTATTCACTACTGTAACAGAAAGTTTCATGAAAACTGTACAGAAGATAGTAAATTTTAAAAGAGATAAGAATTACAGCATAAAATCCATGGGATAGGTTACAACATGAGACACTCTCTAAGAGAAAATCTCTTTGTTTCAGCACTTCATCGGGGTAAGATTTCATGAAGTGCCAAAGAAGGCGGCAAAATATCATTCGGGACATTATTTACTGGAATTCAGCCTGGCCATTAGTAGGAACTGCCTTTGAACATATCATGTAGATATACCACACACACTTTCCCTTCACTGAAAAATTACTGTTTACAACAAATAAGCAATTGACGATCAAAATTGATTGAAAGCATCTTAAACATGTCAAGTATTTCATTGTAGATGATCTGTGATCCAAATGCTTCTTCCACCTTCGAGAGGGACAGAAGAATTCTTCCATATCATGATGGTTTAAAATTGTATCAACCAATGTTTTCTGCTGAAAAGATATCATCTATTTTTTTCTATTTTTGGAAGAAAATATTCCTAGACATACAACAGGTGAGAACTAAGTAATTTTAAAGAAACAAATGAAATGAAAATATTCTGTAAATAGAATGAAATGAAAAGCTGTGTTTTAAATAGGAGCTAAATATTAAACAGAATTTTTGTACCAGGCATTTGAATTACTGCACCAGCTCTTTTGCCCATCAAGAGAGGCATTTAGCATTTCAGTCTTTTCCAAGGTGTTCATGATCTGCTATGCTGATCTCTGTGTGTGCCTAGGTGTGTGTGGAGGGGGGGGCATATGAAGGGGAGTGTGTATGTTTGCTTTACAATTGTTGTGGCAGATTCATGCCTCAGCTCCACATTTTGTTTTAAAAAGGTCACACCGAGTGGATATGAAGTTTACTATCAACAAGAGATCGATTCCCAAATCATCCATTTGACTCTCCCTTATAAATCATGTGCTTTGTTGCATATTTTATCAAATATACTTTCAAGCCAGATGGAGGAAGGAGGATGTGGGAATCCCTCCACCATCTTGCAACTTTTATGTAAGTAGGTTTTCAAGAAAATCATCATTTCTCTTTTAAATATGTCTGGAACAGGCATGATGGTAGTGTCAACCTGTTGGAGTTTTTGTTGCTGGAAGAAGTTGTACAAAAGGATTGGTTTTTACATTGACCAGTTACTGAATCAAGCGCAGGAATACATTGGAAATTTAGCTGGGGGTTCCTTTTCCCAGCAGACTACTTCTAGAACGAGCTTGTACACTGAAGCTGACTCTTTTGCTCTCTTTTTGTTTCTTTCCTATTTTCTTGGCTTCTTTGCCACTATCTAGACAATTTTGGAACTTTGTTCCCAACTAAAATGGTTTCAATAGTCTGATTGTGATCATACATTTTTACAAGGAATTTTTAAAATCTTTCCTCGAGTCCAGAAAGTCAAGGACTTAGATCTTTTTCTTCCCTTATCAATATTGCCATGAAATTGATAAATAAAGACCAACTCTTTATTTTTGTTTTTAACCCACGTAGATAATTCCCATCCATTAATCCATTTTGTGGACCAATAGCTGCCATTCTGATGGAAGCTGTCACTTCTTAACAATAGGCATTCTGTGACTATGTTGACTGCACTTTGGGTGAAGATCCTAACTGGTCTTAGATATACATAGGGAGAAATTTGCTCAGCCAGTGTCAGTCTTAAGCATGCGTATCAGAAGATCTTTCTAGAGCTGGGAATTTTCCCATGAAAGGGATTCAGTTAGGGAAGAGACACTTGTGCCAGAGTTTTACATTCTTCTTGAACACTGCTTAAGGAACTTAGATGCCATGTCCATTTGGATCTCTGTCTGCACAGAACTTTGTCATGCCAGCGCTTTGAAATGCATCTTGAAGAGAATTCACTAGCACAGAATGAAAGAGAGTGGAAGGGGTTGGTGGGGCTAACCAGGCCCAACCCCCCTGCCTAAACCAGGATACCTAGAGCCTCTTGCCCAGGATTCTATCTGGGTGTACTTTTAATGTCTTCAAAGATCCAGGCTCCACAATCTTTCTGGGCAGTCTGTGCCGTGGTTCAGTCACCCTGACAGTAAAGAAACATTTACTGATGTTCAAAGGCAATCTCCTGTATTTCAGTGTGTGCCCACTGCCTCTTGTCTTTTCCCTCAGCATCACTGAAAAGACACTGATTCCCTCCCCTTTGCACTATTGCTTCCATATGTATGTGTGATGCCATGTAGAGGTATGTCAAAAACCTCCCTGAAGCCCAGGCAGATAATATTCCCTTCATCTACCAGTCAAGTTGATTCATCAGAGGAGTTTAAAGTGATGTTCAGCATGAAATTCCCCTGAAAAATCATGCTAACTACATTATTTGGTCATCTGTCATGTGCCTGGCAAGGATTTCCAGGAAGAGCTGCTTCATCAACTTCCTGGGGATAAAAAAGAGGCTGGCTGGTTTGTACTATGGCGAGTCCTCTTAATTGCCTTTTTTGAAGATGGGTGTCATTTGCTAACATCCACTCTTTAGCCTCTGTTGTCGTCTACATCTTAGCAAAACGCTTTTCCACTATGTCTGGCTAGGAAAAACTGTGCCAGCACAGAAAACATCTCCCATCGTGTTCTCGAAGTTGCACGGATGTCTGCCAAGTGTTTGGCAGGAAGAAAAGAAAAGTTGTCCAAAACAGCTTCCAATCGAATGTTCCTGTGATTGGAAAAGTCAGGAGAGTGCAAAGGTACTGTTTTCTATCAGTTGGCAAGGTGCGCACACAATCCCAGTGTTGTACAGCTTGCTTCTTCACCTTCCCGAAGCTGCCGCTCTCGCCGGCTGCCGGAGCCCAAGAAGCGGCTTCTTCGCGCAAAGACGATTGTGCCGCTCACAGTGCTCTCCTTAGCGCGGCTTCTGCCGAAAGACGCCCGGCAGCGGCTCTTACCTCCGGAGAGCATCCTACCTTCGTCTTTCGCGTCTTTTGTAGTCTACATCTTAGCAAAACGCTTTTCCACTATGTCTGGCTAGGAAAAACTGTGCCAGCACAGAAAACATCTCCCATCGTGTTCTAGAAGTTGCACGGATGTCTGCCAAGTGTTTGGCAGGAAGAAAAGAAAAGTTGTCCAAAACAGCTTCCAATCGAATGTTCCTGTGATTGCAAAAGTCAGGAGAGTGCAAAGGTACTGTTTTCTATCAGTTGGCAAGGTGCGCACACAATCCCAGTGTTGTACAGCTTGCTTCTTCACCTTCCCGAAGCTGCCGCTCTCGCCGGCTGCCGGAGCCCAAGAAGCGGCTTCTTCGCGCAAAGACGATTGTGCCGCTCACAGTGCTCTCCTTAGCGCGGCTTCTGCCGAAAGACGCCCGGCAGCGGCTCTTACCTCCGGAGAGCATCCTACCTTCGTCTTTCGCGTCTTTTGTAGTCTACATCTTAGCAAAACGCTTTTCCACTATGTCTGGCTAGGAAAAACTGTGCCAGCACAGAAAACATCTCCCATCGTGTTCTAGAAGTTGCACGGATGTCTGCCAAGTGTTTGGCAGGAAGAAAAGAAAAGTTGTCCAAAACAGCTTCCAATCGAATGTTCCTGTGATTGGAAAAGTCAGGAGAGTGCAAAGGTACTGTTTTCTATCAGTTGGCAAGGTGCGCACACAATCCCAGTGTTGTACAGCTTGCTTCTTCACCTTCCCGAAGCTGCCGCTCTCGCCGGCTGCCGGAGCCCAAGAAGCGGCTTCTTCGCGCAAAGACGATTGTGCCGCTCACAGTGCTCTCCTTAGCGCGGCTTCTGCCGAAAGACGCCCGGCAGCGGCTCTTACCTCCGGAGAGCATCCTACCTTCGTCTTTCGCGTCTTATGTAGTCTACACCTCGGCAAAACGCTTTTCCACTATGTCTGGCTAGGAAAAACTGTGCCAGCACAGAAAACATCTCCCATCGTGTTCTAGAAGTTGCACGGATGTCTGCCAAGTGTTTGGCAGGAAGAAAAGAAAAGTTGTCCAAAACAGCTTCCAATCGAATGTTCCTGTGTTGGAAAAGTCAGGAGAGTGCAAAGGTACTGTTTTCTATCAGTTGGCAAGGTGCGCACACAATCCCAGTGTTGTACAGCTTGCTTCTTCACCTTCCCGAAGCTGCCGCTCTCGCCGGCTGCCGGAGCCCAAGAAGCGGCTTCTTCGCGCAAAGACGATTGTGCCGCTCACAGTGCTCTCCTTAGCGCGGCTTCTGCCGAAAGACGCCCGGCAGCGGCTCTTACCTCCGGAGAGCATCCTACCTTCGTCTTTCGCGTCTTTTGTAGTCTACATCTTAGCAAAACGCTTTTCCACTATGTCTGGCTAGGAAAAACTGTGCCAGCACAGAAAACATCTCCCATCGTGTTCTAGAAGTTGCACGGATGTCTGCCAAGTGTTTGGCAGGAAGAAAAGAAAAGTTGTCCAAAACAGCTTCCAATCGAATGTTCCTGTGATTGGAAAAGTCAGGAGAGTGCAAAGGTACTGTTTTCTATCAGTTGGCAAGGTGCGCACACAATCCCAGTGTTGTACAGCTTGCTTCTTCACCTTCCCGAAGCTGCCGCTCTCGCCGGCTCCCGGAACCGAAGAATCGGCTTGTTCGCGCAAAGACGATTGTGCCGCTCACAGGGCTCTCCTTAGCGCGGCTTCTGCCGAAAGACGCCCGGCAGCGGCTCTTAACTCCGGAGAGCATCCTACCTTCGTCTTTCGCGTCTTATGTAGTCTACATCTTAGCAAAACGCTTTTCCACTATGTCTGGCTAGGAAAAACCGTGCCAGCCCAGAAAACATCTCCCATCGTTTTCTAGAAGTTGCAGATATGTCTGCCAAGTGTTTGGCAGGAAGAAAAGAAAAGTTGTCCAAAACAGCTTCCAATCGAATGTTCCTGTGTTGGAAAAGTCAGGAGAGTGCAAAGGTACTGTTTTCTATCAGTTGGCAAGGTGCGCACACAATCCCAGTGTTGTACAGCTTGCTTCTTCACCTTCCCGAAGCTGCCACTCTCAGGAGGTAAGAGCCGCTGCCGGGCGTCTTTCGGCAGAAGCCGCGCTAAGGAGGGCACTGTGAGCGGCACAATCGTCTTTGCGCGAAGAAGCCGCTTCTTGGGCTCCGGCAGCCGGCGAGAGCGGCAGCTTCGGGAAGGTGAAGAAGCAAGCTGTACAACACTGGGATTGTGTGCGCACCTTGCCAACTGATAGAAAACAGTACCTTTGCACTCTCCTGACTTTTCCAATCACAGGAACATTCGATTGGAAGCTGTTTTGGACAACTTTTCTTTTCTTCCTGCCAAACACTTGGCAGACATCCGTGCAACTTCTAGAACACGATGGGAGATGTTTTCTGTGCTGGCACAGTTTTTCCTAGCCAGACATAGTGGAAAAGCGTTTTGCCGAGGTGTAGACTACATAAGACGCGAAAGACGAAGGTAGGATGCTCTCCGGAGGTAAGAGCCGCTGCCGGGCGTCTTTCGGCAGAAGCCGCGCTAAGGAGAGCACTGTGAGCGGCACAATCGTCTTTGCGCGAAGAAGCCGCTTCTTCGGTTCCGGGAGCCGGCGAGAGCGGCAGCTTCGGGAAGGTGAAGAAGCAAGCTGTACAACACTGGGATTGTGTGCGCACCTTGCCAACTGATAGAAAACAGTACCTTTGCACTCTCCTGACTTTTGCAATCACAGGAACATTCGATTGGAAGCTGTTTTGGACAACTTTTCTTTTCTTCCTGCCAAACACTTGGCAGACATCCGTGCAACTTCTAGAACACGATGGGAGATGTTTTCTGTGCTGGCACAGTTTTTCCTAGCCAGACATAGTGGAAAAGCTTTTTGCCGAGGTGTAGACTACATAAGACGCGAAAGACGAAGGTAGGATGCTCTCCGGAGGTAAGAGCCGCTGCCGGGCGTCTTTCGGCAGAAGCCGCGCTAAGGAGAGCACTGTGAGCGGCACAATCGTCTTTGCGCGAAGAAGCCGCTTCTTGGGCTCCGGCAGCCGGCGAGAGCGGCAGCTTCGGGAAGGTGAAGAAGCAAGCTGTACAACACTGGGATTGTGTGCGCACCTTGCCAACTGATAGAAAACAGTACCTTTGCACTCTCCTGACTTTTCCAATCACAGGAACATTCGATTGGAAGCTGTTTTGGACAACTTTTCTTTTCTTCCTGCCAAACACTTGGCAGACATCCGTGCAACTTCGAGAACACGATGGGAGATGTTTTCTGTGCTGGCACAGTTTTTCCTAGCCAGACATAGTGGAGAAGCGTTTTGCTAAGATGTAGACTACAAAAGACGCGAAAGACGAAGGTAGGATGCTCTCCGGAGGTAAGAGCCGCTGCCGGGCGTCTTTCGGCAGAAGCCGCGCTAAGGAGAGCACTGTGAGCGGCACAATCGTCTTTGCGCGAAGAAGCCGCTTCTTGGGCTCCGGCAGCCGGCGAGAGCGGCAGCTTCGGGAAGGTGAAGAAGCAAGCTGTACAACACTGGGATTGTGTGCGCACCTTGCCAACTGATAGAAAACAGTACCTTTGCACTCTCCTGACTTTTGCAATCACAGGAACATTCGATTGGAAGCTGTTTTGGACAACTTTTCTTTTCTTCCTGCCAAACACTTGGCAGACATCCGTGCAACTTCTAGAACACGATGGGAGATGTTTTCTGTGCTGGCACAGTTTTTCCTAGCCAGACATAGTGGAAAAGCGTTTTGCCGAGGTGTAGACTACAAAAGACGCGAAAGACGAAGGTAGGATGCTCTCCGGAGGTAAGAGCCGCTGCCGGGCGTCTTTCGGCAGAAGCCGCGCTAAGGAGAGCACTGTGAGCGGCACAATCGTCTTTGCGCGAAGAAGCCGCTTCTTGGGCTCCGGCAGCCGGCGAGAGCGGCAGCTTCGGGAAGGTGAAGAAGCAAGCTGTACAACACTGGGATTGTGTGCGCACCTTGCCAACTGATAGAAAACAGTACCTTTGCACTCTCCTGACTTTTCCAATCACAGGAACATTCGATTGGAAGCTGTTTTGGACAACTTTTCTTTTCTTCCTGCCAAACACTTGGCAGACATCCGTGCAACTTCTAGAACACGATGGGAGATGTTTTCTGTGCTGGCACAGTTTTTCCTAGCCAGACATAGTGGAAAAGCGTTTTGCTAAGATGTAGACTACAAAAGACGCGAAAGACGAAGGTAGGATGCTCTCCGGAGGTAAGAGCCGCTGCCGGGCGTCTTTCGGCAGAAGCCGCGCTAAGGAGAGCACTGTGAGCGGCACAATCGTCTTTGCGCGAAGAAGCCGCTTCTTCGGTTCCGGGAGCCGGCGAGAGCGGCAGCTTCGGGAAGGTGAAGAAGCAAGCTGTACAACACTGGGATTGTGTGCGCACCTTGCCAACTGATAGAAAACAGTACCTTTGCACTCTCCTGACTTTTCCAATCACAGGAACATTCGATTGGAAGATGTTTTGGACAACTTTTCTTTTCTTCCTGCCAAACACTTGGCAGACATCCGTGCAACTTCTAGAACACGATGGGAGATGTTTTCTGTGCTGGCACAGTTTTTCCTAGCCAGACATAGTGGAAAAGCGTTTTGCCGAGGTGTAGATGAGAAGAGGAGCTAAAGACGAAGGTAGGATGCTCTCCGGAGGTAAGAGCCGCTGCCGGGCGTCTTTCGGCAGAAGCCGCGCTAAGGAGAGCACTGTGAGCGGCACAATCGTCTTTGCGCGAAGAAGCCGCTTCTTGGGCTCCGGCAGCCGGCGAGAGCGGCAGCTTCGGGAAGGTGAAGAAGCAAGCTGTACAACACTGGGATTGTGTGCGCACCTTGCCAACTGATAGAAAACAGTACCTTTGCACTCTCCTGACTTTTGCAATCACAGGAACATTCGATTGGAAGCTGTTTTGGACAACTTTTCTTTTCTTCCTGCCAAACACTTGGCAGACATCCGTGCAACTTCTAGAACACGATGGGAGATGTTTTCTGTGCTGGCACAGTTTTTCCTAGCCAGACATAGTGGAAAAGCTTTTTGCCGAGGTGTAGATGAGAAGAGGAGCTAAAGAGTGGATGTTAGCAAATGACACCCATCTTCAAAAAAGGCAATTAAGAGGACTCGCCATAGTACAAACCAGCCAGCCTCTTTTTTATCCCCAGGAAGTTGATGAAGCAGCTCTTCCTGGAAATCCTTGCCAGGCACATGACAGATGACCAAATAATGTAGTTAGCATGATTTTTCAGGGGAATTTCATGCTGAACATCACTTTAAACTCCTCTGATGAATCAACTTGACTGGTAGATGAAGGGAATATTATCTGCCTGGGCTTCAGGGAGGTTTTTGACATACCTCTACATGGCATCACACATACATATGGAAGCAATAGTGCAAAGGGGAGGGAATCAGTGTCTTTTCAGTGATGCTGAGGGAAAAGACAAGAGGCAGTGGGCACACACTGAAATACAGGAGATTGCCTTTGAACATCAGTAAATGTTTCTTTACTGTCAGGGTGACTGAACCACGGCACAGACTGCCCAGAAAGATTGTGGAGCCTGGATCTTCGAAGACATTAAAAGTACACCCAGATAGAATCCTGGGCAAGAGGCTCTAGGTATCCTGGTTTAGGCAGGGGGGTTGGGCCTGGTTAGCCCCACCAACCCCTTCCACTCTCTTTCATTCTGTGCTAGTGAATTCTCTTCAAGATGCATTTCAAAGCGCTGGCATGACAAAGTTCTGTGCAGACAGAGATCCAAATGGACATGGCATCTAAGTTCCTTAAGCAGTGTTCAAGAAGAATGTAAAACTCTGGCACAAGTGTCTCTTCCCTAACTGAATCCCTTTCATGGGAAAATTCCCAGCTCTAGAAAGATCTTCTGATACGCATGCTTAAGACTGACACTGGCTGAGCAAATTTCTCCCTATGTATATCTAAGACCAGTTAGGATCTTCACCCAAAGTGCAGTCAACATAGTCACAGAATGCCTATTGTTAAGAAGTGACAGCTTCCATCAGAATGGCAGCTATTGGTCCACAAAATGGATTAATGGATGGGAATTATCTACGTGGGTTAAAAACAAAAATAAAGAGTTGGTCTTTATTTATCAATTTCATGGCAATATTGATAAGGGAAGAAAAAGATCTAAGTCCTTGACTTTCTGGACTCGAGGAAAGATTTTAAAAATTCCTTGTAAAAATGTATGATCACAATCAGACTATTGAAACCATTTTAGTTGGGAACAAAGTTCCAAAATTGTCTAGATAGTGGCAAAGAAGCCAAGAAAATAGGAAAGAAACAAAAAGAGAGCAAAAGAGTCAGCTTCAGTGTACAAGCTCGTTCTAGAAGTAGTCTGCTGGGAAAAGGAACCCCCAGCTAAATTTCCAATGTATTCCTGCGCTTGATTCAGTAACTGGTCAATGTAAAAACCAATCCTTTTGTACAACTTCTTCCAGCAACAAAAACTCCAAAAGGTTGACACTACCATCATGCCTGTTCCAGACATATTTAAAAGAGAAATGATGATTTTCTTGAAAACCTACTTACATAAAAGTTGCAAGATGGTGGAGGGATTCCCACATCCTCCTTCCTCCATCTGGCTTGAAAGTATATTTGATAAAATATGCAACAAAGCACATGATTTATAAGGGAGAGTCAAATGGATGATTTGGGAATCGATCTCTTGTTGATAGTAAACTTCATATCCACTCGGTGTGACCTTTTTAAAACAAAATGTGGAGCTGAGGCATGAATCTGCCACAACAATTGTAAAGCAAACATACACACTCCCCTTCATATGCCCCCCCCTCCACACACACCTAGGCACACACAGAGATCAGCATAGCAGATCATGAACACCTTGGAAAAGACTGAAATGCTAAATGCCTCTCTTGATGGGCAAAAGAGCTGGTGCAGTAATTCAAATGCCTGGTACAAAAATTCTGTTTAATATTTAGCTCCTATTTAAAACACAGCTTTTCATTTCATTCTATTTACAGAATATTTTCATTTCATTTGTTTCTTTAAAATTACTTAGTTCTCACCTGTTGTATGTCTAGGAATATTTTCTTCCAAAAATAGAAAAAAATAGATGATATCTTTTCAGCAGAAAACATTGGTTGATACAATTTTAAACCATCATGATATGGAAGAATTCTTCTGTCCCTCTCGAAGGTGGAAGAAGCATTTGGATCACAGATCATCTACAATGAAATACTTGACATGTTTAAGATGCTTTCAATCAATTTTGATCGTCAATTGCTTATTTGTTGTAAACAGTAATTTTTCAGTGAAGGGAAAGTGTGTGTGGTATATCTACATGATATGTTCAAAGGCAGTTCCTACTAATGGCCAGGCTGAATTCCAGTAAATAATGTCCCGAATGATATTTTGCCGCCTTCTTTGGCACTTCATGAAATCTTACCCCGATGAAGTGCTGAAACAAAGAGATTTTCTCTTAGAGAGTGTCTCATGTTGTAACCTATCCCATGGATTTTATGCTGTAATTCTTATCTCTTTTAAAATTTACTATCTTCTGTACAGTTTTCATGAAACTTTCTGTTACAGTAGTGAATAGCACAGATAAATGTCATTTTGTACAACTTTGAATTTACCCCAAGAGCTGAGAGAAAACTTGATCCTATACTTCAATCCGAGTTTCTTCTATAGTCCAACTTTGTTTCTCTACCATCAAGCTTCTCCTTTGTTGCTGCTCCAAGCCCCGTCCAAGGTGACCTTGAATACTTTCAGGGATGGGACACCCACAACTTCTCTGGGCAACCTGTTCCAGTGTTCCAGCACTCCCACAGTAAAAAAGGCCTTCCTTTCATCTAATATGTGTAGGAAATCATAAATCTAGGCATAGAAGCTTGGAGTGCAAATTTGAAATTCTTTGGATTTGAAGCACATTTTATATGAATACTGACTTACAGATGACTAAAAGATGTTGATGGGCATTTGAGCTGACAAGTTTTGAAAAAGTGCACGGAAATTAAAATTGAAACCACTAAAATTAAAAACTCCTTGCCATTTTCTTTTTCCTCTCCTATTCAAAATTGCATATGTCAGATATCAGTGCTTCATGCAAACCTCTCAGATGCTCTCAGAGAAAAAGCTTTTCTTTCAGACTAAGTTGCGGTTGACGTAGAACACTAGCAGGAGTGAAAGATTTTCTGGGCATTGGGGCAGCACGTTCTCCTTGGATTTGTGTGCAGAATGCATTTTATCCAAACTGGAAAATAGATCCCAGCTCTGTTCTATTCATCATTCTTACTTCATCAGGCCAGAAGATTCTGTGAAAAGTAGCCTGTGGACCTTGAAGACAGCGCATGTGAACCAGATGAGAGGTGATAGAGAAGTTGAGGGAGAGAAGAAAGAGCATATGGCTGAAACCAGAAAGTATTTCTCCACGTGATCATGGAAGATTGCAGGAGCCACTTGGTACTATCAAACCAGCCCGACTTGGCACTGGTGCCACTATGGGTCTGGGAGCCATGTTGCATATCGTGCATTTTAAGGAGCCAGCTGGCCACACACAGCCATATGCCCCCAAACAAAAACCAAGCCCTTTTCTCTGGCAAACAAAACTCAGCTGCCCTGCTTCTGGATGGCAGATTGCAGGAGCCACTTGGTACTATCAAACCAGCCCAACTTGGCACTGGTGCCACCTTGGCTCTGGGAACCATCCTGCCTATTGTAGCTTTTCAGGAGCCAGCCGGTCACTCCCAGCCATAGGCCCCCAAACAGAAACCTCGGCCCATTTCCCTGGCAAACAAAAGTAAGCTGCCCCGCTTCTGGATGGCAGATTGCAGGAGCTACTTAGTACTATCAAATCAGCCCGACTTGGCACAGGTGCCACCTTGGATCTGGGAACCATCCTGTGTATCGTGGATTTTCAGGGGCCAGCCGGCCACTCTCAGCCATATGCCCCCAAACACAAACCACGGACCTTTTCTCTGGCAAACAAAAATCAGCTGCCCCACTTCTGGATGGCAGATTGCAGGAGCCACTTGGGACTATCACACCAGCACAACATGGCACTGCTGCCACCTTGGATCTGGGAACAATCCTGCGTATGGTACATATTCAGGAACCAGCCGAACACTCCCAGCCACAGGCCCCCAAACACAAACAACGGCCCATTTCCCTGGCAAACAAAACTCAGCTGCCCCGCTTCTGGATGGCAGTTTGCAGGAGCCACTTGGGACTATCAAAGCAGCCCGACTTGGTAATGGTACCATCTTGGCTCTGGGAACCATCCTGCCTATCGTGGATTTTCAGGGGCCAGCCGGTCATTCCCAGCCATATGCTCCCAAACACAAACCTCGGCCCTTTTCTCTGGCAAACAAAACTCAACTGCCCCTCTTCTGGATGGCAAATTGCAGGACGCACTTGGTACTACAAAAAGAGCCCGACTTGGCAGTGGTGCCACCTTGGCTCTGGGAACCATCCTGCGTATCGAGCATTTTAAGGAGCCAGCCGGCAATTCCCAGCCGTATGCCCCAAAAAGAAACCACAAACCTTTTCTCTGGCAAAAAAAACTCAGCTGTCCCGCTTCTGGATGGCAGATTGCAGGAGTCACTTTGAACCATACAACCAGCCTTACTTGGCACTGGTGCCACCTTGTATCTGGGAACCATCCTGCCTATCGTTGATTTTCAGGGGCCAGCCTACCACTCTCGGCCATAGGCCCCCAAACACAAACCACAGCCCTTTTCTCTAGCAAACAAAATTTAGCTGCCCCGCTTCTGGATGGCAAATTGCAGGAGCCACTGGGTACTACAAAAACAGCCCGACTTGGCACTGGTGCCACATTGCGTCTGGTTACCATGCGGCGTATCGTGCATTTTAAGGAGCCAGGTGGCCACTCCCAGCCATATGCCCCCAAACACAACCCACGGCCCTTTTCTCTGGCAAACAAAACTCAGCTGCCCCGCTTCTGGATGGCAGAGTGCAGGAGACACTTGGTACTATCAAACCAGCCCGACTTGGCACTGGTGCCACCTTTGGTCTGGGAACCATCCTGCGTATTGTGGATTGTCAGGAGACAGCCGACCACTCTCGGCCACAGACCCCAATCAAAAACAAAGGTCCGTTTCCCTGGCAAAAAAAACTCAGCTGCCCCGCTTCTGGATGGGAGATTGCAGGAGGCACTTGACACTGTCAAAAGAGCCCCACTTTGTACTGGTGCCACCTTGGGTCTGGGAACCATGCTGCGTATCGTGGATTTTCAGGAGCCAGCCGGCCACAGCCAGCCACAGGCCCCCAAACAAAAACCACAGCCTTTTTCTCTGGCAAACAAAACTCAGCTGCCCTGCTTCTGGATGGCAGATTGCAGGAGCCACTTGGTACTATCAAACCAGCCCGACTTGGCACTGGTGCCACCTTGGGTCTGGGAACCATCCTGCCTATCGTGGATTTTAAGGAGCCAGCCGGCTACTCCCAGCCACAGGCCCCCAACAAAAACCACGGCCCTTTTTTCTCGCAAACAAAACTTAGCTGCCTCACTTCTGGATGGCAGATTGCAGGAGCCACTTGGTGTAATCAAACCAGCCCGATTTGGCACTGGTGCCACCTTGGGTCTGGGAACCATCCTGCGTATCGTGGATTCTAAGGAGCCAGCCGGCCACTCCCAGCCACAGGCCCCCAAACAAAATCAACGGCGCTGTTCCCTGGAAAACAAAACACGCCTGCCAACTTTTTGATGGAGTTTGCAGGAGCCACTTGGTACTATCAAACCAGCCCAACTTGGCACTGGTGCCACCATGGGTCTGGTAAACATCCTGCGAATCGTGGATTCTTAGGAGCCAGCCGGCCACTCCTAGCCACAGGCCCCCAAACAAAAACCTAGGCCTATTTCTCTGGCAAACAAAAGTAAGCTGCCCCGCTTCTGGATGGCAGATTGCAGGAGACACTTGGGACTATCAAACCAGCCCAACTTGGCACTGGTGCCACCTTGGATCTGGGAACCATGCTGTGTATCGTGGATTTTCAGGGGCCAGCCGGCCACTCTCAGCCATATGCCCCCAAACAGAAACCTCGGCCCGTTTCTCTGGCAAACAAAACTCAACTGCCCCTCTTCTGGATGGCAAATTGCAAGATGAACTTGATACTAAAACCGCAGGCCGACTTGGTAGTGGTGACACCTTGGGCCTGGGAACCATCATGCGTATCGAGCATTTTAAGGAGCCAGCCGGCCACTCCCAGCAATATGCCCCCAAAAACAATCCACGGAACTTTTCTCTGGCAAACAAAAATCAGCTGCCCCGCTTCTGGATGGCAGATTGCAGGAGCCACTTTGACCCATCAAACCAGCCCGACTTGGCACTGGTGCCACCTTGCATCCTGGAACCATGCTGCCTAGCGTGGATTTTCAGGGGCCAGCCGGCCACTCTCAGCTATATGCCCGCAAACAAAACCCACGGCCCGTTTCCCTGGCAAACAAAAGTAAGCTGCCCCGCTTCTGCATGGCAGATTGCAGGAACCACTTGGTAGTATCAAACCAGCCCGACTTGGCACTGGTGCCACCTTGGGTCTGGGAACCATCCTGCGTATCGTGGATTCTAAGGAGCCAGCCGGCCACTCCCAGCCACAGGCCCCCAAATACAAACAACGGCGCTTTTCCCTGGAAAACAAAACTCGCCTGTCAACTTTTTGATGGCAGATTGCAGGAGCAACTTGGTACTATCAAACCAGCCCAACTTGGCACTGGTGCCACCATGGGTCTGGTAAGCATCCTGCCTATTGTAGCTTTTCAGGAGCCAGCCGGTCACTCCCAGCCATAGGCCCCCAGTCACAAACCTCGGCCCGTTTCCCTGGCAAACAAAAGTAAGCTGCCCCGCTTCTGGATGGCAGATTGCAGGAGCCACTTGGTACTATCAAACCAGCCCGACTTGGCACTGGTGCCACCTTGGGTCTGGGAACCATGCTGCGTATCGCAGATTCTAAGGCGCCAGTCGGCCACTCCCAGCCACAAGACCCCAAACACAAACAACGGCGCTTTTCTCTGGCAAACAAAACTCAACTGCCCCTCTTCTGGATGGCAAATTGCAGGACGCACTTGGTACTATCAAACCAGCACGACTTGGCACTGGTGCCACCTTGGGTCTGGGAACCATCCTGCGTATTGTGGATTGTCAGGAGCCAGCTGGACACTCTCGGCCACAGACCCCAATCAAAAACAACGGCCCGTTTCACAGGCAAACAAAACTCAGCTGCCCCGCTTCTGGATGGGAGATTGCAGGAGGCACTTGACACTGTGAAACCAGCCCCACTTGGCACTGGTGCCACCTTGGGTCTGGGAACCATCCTGCGTATCGATCTTTTTAATGAGACAGCCGGCCACTCCCAGCCATATGCCCCCAAACACAACCCACGGCCCTTTCCTCTGGCAAACAAAACTCAGCTGCACCGCTTCTGGATGGCAGATTGCAGGAGCCACTTGGTACTATCAAACCAGCAAGACTTGGCACTGGTGCCACCTTGGGTCTGGGAACCATCCTGCGTATTGTGGATTGTCAGGAGCCAGCTGAACATTCTCGGCCACAGACCCCAATCAAAAACAACGGCCCGTTTCACAGGCAAACAAAACTCAGCTGCCCCGCTTCTGGATGGGAGATTGCAGGAGGCACTTGACACTGTGAAACCAGCCCCACTTGGCACTGGTGCCACCTTGGGTCTGGGAACCATGCTGCGTATCATGGATTTTCAGGAGCCAGCCGGCCACTCCCAGCCATAGGCCCCCAAACAAAAACCACAGCCTTTTTCTCTGGCAAACAAAATTCAGCTGCCCCACTTCTGGATGGCAGATTGCAGGAGCCACTTGGGACTATCACACCAGCACAACATGGCACTGCTGCCACCTTGGATCTGGGAACCATCCTTCCTATCGTGGATTTTCAGGGGCCATCCGGTCACTCTCAGCCATAGGCCCCAAACACAAACCACGGCCCTTTTCTCTGGAAAACAAAACTCAACTGCCCCTCTTCTGGATGGCAGATTGCAGGAGCCACTGGGTACTATGAAACCAGCCCTACTTGGCACTGGTGCCACCTCTGGTCTGGGAACCATCCTGCCTATCGTGGATTTTCAGGGGCCAGACGGCCACTATCAGCCATATGCCCCCAAAAACAAACCACGGGCTTTTCTCTGGTAAACAAAACTCAACTGCCCCTCTTCTGGATGGCAAATTTTAGGACGCACTTTGTACTACGAAAACCGCCCGACTTGGCACTGGTGCCACCTTGGGTCAGGGAACCATCCTGCCTATCGTAGCTTTTCAGGAGCCAGCCGGTCACTCCCAGCCATAGGTCCCCAGACAAATACCTCGGCCCGTTTCCCTGGCAAACAAAAGTAAGCTGCCCCGCTTCTGGATGGCAGATTGCAGGAGCCACTTGGTACTATCAAACCAGCCCAACTTGACACTGGTGCCACCTTGGCTCTGGGAACCATGCTGCGTAACCCGGATTCTAAGACGACAGGCAGCCACTGCCAGCCACAGGCCTCCAAACAAAATCAACGGCGCTTTTCCCTGGAAAACAAAACTCGCCTGACAACTTTTAGATGGCAGATTGCAGGAGCCAGTTGGTACCATCAAACCAGCCCAACTTGGCACTGGTGCCACCTTGGGTCTGGGAACCATCCTGCCTATTGGTGCTTTTCAGGAGCCAGCCGGTCACTTCTAGCCCTAGGCCCCCAGTCATAAACCTCGGCCCGTTTCCCTGGCACACAAAAGTAAGCTGACCCGCTTCAGGATGGCAGATTGCAGGAGCCACTTTTCACCATCAAACCAGCCCGACGTGGCACTGGTGCCACCTTGGGTCTGGGAACCATCCTGCGTATCGTGTGTTCTAAGGAGCCAGCCGGCCACTCCCACCCACAGTCCCCCAAACACAAACAACGGCGCTTTTCCCTGGAAAACAAAACTGGCCTGCCAACTTTTTGATGGCAGATTGCAGGAGCCACTTGGTACTATCAAACCAGCCCAACTTGGCACTGGTGCCACCATGGGTCTGGTAACCATCCTGCCTATCGTAGCTTTTCAGGAGCCAGCCGGTCACTCCCAGCCATAGGCCCCCAGACACAAACCTCGGCCCGTTTCCCTGGCAAACAAAAGTAAGCTGCCCCGCTTCTGCATGGCAGATTGCAGGTGCTATTTAGTACTATCAAACCAGCCCGACTTGGCACTGGTGCCACCTCTGGTCTGGGAACCATCCTGCCTATCGTGGATTTTCAGGGGCCAGACGGCCACTATCAGCCATATGCTCCCAAAAACAAACCACGGCCCTTTTCTCTGGTAAACAAAACTCAACTGCCCCTCTTCTGGATGGCAAATTTTAGGACGCACTTTGTACTACGAATACCGCCCGACTTGGCACTGGTGCCACCTTGGGTCAGGGAACCATCCTGCCTATCGTAGCTTTTTAAAGAGCCAGCAGGCCACGCCCAGCCATATAGCCCCAAAAACAAACCACGGACCATTTCTCTTGGAAACAAAAATCCGCTGCCCCGCGTCAGGATGGCAGATTGCAGGAGCCACTTTGCACCATCAAACCACCCCGACTTGGCACTGGTGCCATCTTGGATCTGGGAACCATCCTGCCTATCGTAGCTTTTCAGGAGCCAGCCGGTTACTCCCAACCATAGCCCCCAGACAGAAAGCTCTGCCCGTTTCCCTGGCAAACAAAAGTAAGCTACCCCGCTTCTGGATGGCAGATTGCAGGAGCCAGTTGGTACCATCAAACCAGCCCAACTTGGCACTGGTGCCACCATGGGTCTGGTCACCATCCTGCCTATCGTAGCTTTTCAGGAGCCAGGCGGTCACTCCCAGCCATAGGCCCCCAGACAAATACCTCGGCCCGTTTCCCTGGCAAACAAAAGTAAGCTGCCCCGCTTCTGGATGGCAGATTGCAGGAGCCACATGGTACTATCAAACCAGGCCAACATGGCACTGGTGCCACCTTGGCTCTGGGAACCATCCTGCCTATCGTGGATTTTCAGGCGCCAGCCGGCCACTCTCAGCCATATGCCCCCAAACACAAACCACGGACCTTTTCTCTGGTAAACAAAACTCAACTGCCCCTCTTCTGGATGGCAAATTGCAGGACGCACTTGGTACTACGAAAACAGCCCGACTTGGCAGGGATGCCACCTTGGGTCAGGGAACCATCCTGCGTATCGATGTTTTTAAGCAGTCAGCCGGCAACGTCCAGCCATATACCCCCAAAAAAAACCCACGGAACTTTTCTCCAGCAAGCAAAAATCCGCTGCCCCGCGTCTGGATGGCAGATTGCAGGAGCTATTTAGTATTATCAAACCAGCCCGACTTGGCACTGGTGCCACCATGAGTCTGGTAACCATCCTGCCTATCGTAGCTTTTCAGGAGCCAGCCGGTCACTCTCAGCCATAGGCCCCAAACACAAACCACGGCCCTTTTCTCTGGAAAACAAAACTCAACTGCCCCTCTTCTGGATGGCAGATTGCAGGAGCCACTGGGTACTATGAAACCAGCCCTACTTGGCACTGGTGCCACCTTGGGTCTGGGAACCATGCTGCGTATCATGGATTTTCAGGAGCCAGCCGTCCACTGCCAGCCACAGGCCCCGAAACACAAACAACAGCCTTTTTCTCTGGCAAACAAAATTCAGCTGCCCCGCTTCTGGATGGCAGATTGCAGGAACCACTTGGTACTAACAAACCAGCCCGACTTGGCACTGGTGCCACCTTGGGTCTGGGAACCATCCTGCGTATCGTGGATTCTAAGGAGCCAGCTGGCCACTCCCAGCCACAGGCCCCAAAACACACACAACGGCGCTTTTCCCTGGAAAACAAAACTCGCCTGCCAACTTTTTGATGGCAGATTGCAGGAGCCACTTGGTACTATCAAACCAGCCCAACTTGGCACTGGTGCCACCATGGGTCTGGTCACCATCCTGCCTATCGTAGCTTTTCAGGAGCCAGCCGGTCACTCCCAGCCATAGGCCCCCAGACACAAAGCTCGGCCTGTTTCCCTGGCACACAAAAGTAAGCTACCGCACTTCTGGATGGCAGATTGCAGGAGCCACTTTGCCCCATCAAATCAGCCCAACTTGGCACTGGTGCCACCTTGGCTCTGGGAACCATGCTGCGTAACCCGGATTCTAAGACGACAGGCAGCCACTGCCAGCCACAGGCCTCCAAACAAAATCAACGGCGCTTTTCCCTGGAAAACAAAACTCGCCTGACAACTTTTAGATGGCAGATTGCAGGAGCCAGTTGGTACCATCAAACCAGCCCAACTTGGCACTGGTGCCACCTTGGGTCTGGGAACCATCCTGCCTATTGTTGCTTTTCAGGAGCCAGCCGGTCACTCCTAGCCCTAGGCCCCCAGTCATAAACCTCGGCCCGTTTCCCTGGCACACAAAAGTAAGCTACCCCGCTTCAGGATGGCAGATTGCAGGAGCCACTTTTCACCATCAAACCAGCCCGACGTGGCACTGGTGCCACCTTGGGTCTGGGAACCATCCTGCGTATCGTGTGTTCTAAGGAGCCAGCCGGCCACTCCCACCAACAGTCCCCCAAACACAAACAACGGCGCTTTTCCCTGGAAAACAAAACTGGCCTGCCAACTTTTTGATGGCAGATTGCAGGAGCCACTTGGTACTATCAAACCAGCCCAACTTGGCACTGGTGCCACCATGGGTCTGGTAACCATCCTGCCTATCGTAGCTTTTCAGGAGCCAGCCGGTCACTCCCAGCCATAGGCCCTGAGACACAAACCTCGGCCCGTTTCCCTGGCAAACAAAAGTAAGCTGCCCCGCTTCTGCATGGCAGATTGCAGGTGCTATTTAGTACTATCAAACCAGCCCGACTTGGCACTGGTGCCACCTCTGGTCTGGGAACCATCCTGCCTATCGTGGATTTTCAGGCGCCAGACGGCCACTATCAGCCATATGCCCCCAAAAACAAACCACGGCCCTTTTCTCTGGTAAACAAAACTCAACTGCCCCTCTTCTGGATGGCAAATTTTAGGACGCACTTTGTACTACGAAAACCGCCCGACTTGGCACTGGTGCCACCTTGGGTCAGGGAACCATCCTGCCTATCGTTGCTTTTTAAGGAGCCAGCAGGCCACGCCCAGCCATATAGCCCCAAAAACAAACCACGGACCATTTCTCTTGGAAACAAAAATCCGCTGCCCCGCGTCAGGATGGCAGATTGCAGGAGCCACGTTGCACCATCAAACCACCCCGACTTGGCACTGGTGCCATCTTGGATCTGGGAACCATCCTGCCTATCGTAGCTTTTCAGGAGCCAGCCGGTTACTCCCAACCATAGGCCCCCAGACAGAAAGCTCTGCCCGTTTCCCTGGCAAACAAAAGTAAGCTACCCCGCTTCTGGATGGCAGATTGCAGGAGCCACTTGGTACTATCAAACCAGCCCAACTTGACACTGGTGCCACTTTGAGTCTGGGAACCATGCTGCGTAACGTAGATTCTAAGGCGCCAGGCGGCCACTCCCAGCCACAGGCCCCCAAATACAAACAACGGCGCTTTTCCCTGGAAAACAAAACTCGCCTGCCAGCTTTTTGATGGCAGATTGCAGGAGCCACTTGGTACTATCAAATCATCCCAACTTGGCACTGGTGCCACTATGGGTCTGGGAACCATCCTGCCAATTGTACCATTTCAGGAGCCAGCCGGTCACTCCCAGCCATAGGCCCCCATCACAAACCTCGGACCGTTTCCCTGGCAAACAAAATTAAGCTGCCCCGATTCTGGATGGCAGATTGCAGGAGCCACTTGGTAGTATCAAAACAGCCCGACTTGGCACTGGTGCCACCTTGGGTCTGGGAACCATCCTGCGTATCGTGGATTCTAAGCAGCCACCCGGCCACTCCGTGCCACAGGCGCCCAAACACAAACAACGGCGCTTTTCCCTGGAAAACAAAATTCGCCTGCCAACATTTTGATGGCAGATTGCAGGAGCCACTTGGTACTATCAAACCAGCCCAACTTGGCACTGGTGCCACCATGGGTCTGGTCACCATCCTGCCTATCGTAGCTTTTCAGGAGCCAGCCGGTCACTCCCAGCCATAAACCCCCAGACACAAACCTCGGCCCGTTTCCCTGGAAAACAAAAGTAAGCACCCCCGATTCTGGATGGCAGATTGCAGGAGCCACTTGGTAGTATCAAATTAGCCCAACTTGGCACTGGTGCCATCATGGGTCTGGTAACCATCCTGCCTATCTTAGCTTTTCAGGAGCCCGCCGGTCACTCCCTGCCATAGGCCCCCAGAGAAATACCTCGGCCCGTTTCCCTGGCAAACAAAAGTAAGCTGCCCCTCTTCTGGATGGCAGATTGCAGGAACCACTTGCTACTATCAAACCAGCCCAACTTGGCACTGGTGCCACCTTGGCTCTGGGAACCATGCTGCGTAACGTAGATTCTAAGAGGACAGGCGGACACTCCCAGCCACAGGCCTCTAAACAAAAACAACGGCGCGTTACCCTGGAAAACAAAACTCGCCTGCCAACTTTTTGATGGCAGATTGCAGGAGCCACTTGGTACTATCAAACCAGCCCAACTTGGCACTGGTGCCACCATGGGTCTGGTCACCATCCTGCCTATCGTAGCTTTTCAGGAGCCAGCCGGTCACTCCCAGCCATAGGCCCCCAGACAAATACCTCGGCCCGTTTCCCTGGCAAACAAAAGTAAGCTGCCCCGCTTCTGGATGGCAGATTGCAGGAGCCACATGGTACTATCAAACCAGGCCAACATGGCACTGGTGCCACCTTGGCTCTGGGAACCATCCTGCCTATCGTGGATTTTCAGGCGCCAGCCGGCCACTCTCAGCCATATGCCCCAAAACACAAACCACGGCCCTTTTCTCTGGTAAACAAAACTCAACTGCCCCTCTTCTGGATGGCAAATTGCAGGAGCCACTTGGTACTACGAAAACAGCCCGACTTGGCAGTGATGCCACCTTGGGTCAGGGAACCATCCTGCGTATCGATGTTTTTAAGGAGTCAGCCGGCAACGTCCAGCCATATACCCCCAAAAAAAACCCACGGAACTTTTCTCCAGCAAGCAAAAATCCGCTGCCCCGCGTCTGGATGGCAGATTGCAGGAGCTATTTAGTATTATCAAACCAGCCCGACTTGGCACTGGTGCCACCATCGGTCTGGTCACCATCCTGCCTACCGTAGCTTTTCAGGAGCCAGCCGGTCACTCCCAGCCATAGGCCCCCAGACACAAAGCTCGGCCCGTTTCCCTGGCAAACAAAAGTAAGCTGCCCCGCTTCTGGATGGCAGATTGCAGGATCCACTTGTTATTATCAAACCAGCCCGACTTGGTACTGGTGCCACCTCTGGTCTGGGAACCATCCTGTGTATCGTGGATCCTAAGGAGCCAGCCGGCCACTCCCAGCCACAGGCCCCCAAACAAAAACAACGGCGATTTTCCCTGGAAAACAAAACTCGCCTGACAACTTTTTGATGGCAGATTGCAGGAACCACTTGGTACTATCAAACCAGCCCAACTTGGCACTGGTGCCACCTTGGGTCTGGGAACCATGCTGCGTATTGTGGATTCTAAGGAGCCAGCCGGCCACTCCAGCCACAGGCCCGCAGACACAAACAACGGCGCTTTTCCCTGGAAAACAAAACTCGCCTGCCAACATTTTGATGGCAGATTGCAGGAGCCACTTGGTACTATGAAATCAGCCGAACATGGCACTGGTGCCACCATGGGTCTGGTCACCATCCTGCCTATCGTAGCTTTTCAGGAGCCAGCCGGTCACTCCCAGCCATAGGCCCCCAGACACAAAGCTCGGCCCGTTTCCCTGGCAAACAAAAGTAAGCTGCCCCGCTTCTGGATGGCAGATTGCAGGACGCACTTGGTACTATAAAACCAGCCCGACTTGGCACTGGTGCCACCTCAGGTCTGGGAACCATCCTGCGTATTTTGGATTCTAAGGAGTCAGCCGGCCACTCCCAGCCACAGGCCCCCAAACACAAACAACGGCGCTTTTCCATGGAAAACAAAACTCGCCTGCCAACATTTTGATGGCAGATTGCAGGAGCCACTTGGTACTATCAAACCAGCCCAACTTGGCACTGGTGCCACCATGGGTCTGGTCACCATCCTGCCTATCGTAGTTTTTCAGGAGCCAGCCGGTCACTCCCTGCCATAGGCCCCCAGACAAAACCTCGGCCCGTTTCCCTGGCAAACAAAAGTAAGCTGCCCCGCTTCTGGATGGCAGATTGCAGGACGCACTTGGTAGTATCAAACCAGCCCAACTTGGCACTGGTGCCACCTCACGTCTGGGAACCATGCTGCGTATCGTGGATTCTAATTAGCCATCCGGCCACCCCCAGCCACAGGCCCCCAAACAAAAACAACGGCGCTTTTCCCTGGAAAACAAAACTCGCTTGCCAACTTTTTGATGGCAGATTGCAGGAGCCACTTGGTACTATCAAACCAGCCCAACTTGGCACTGGTGCCACCATGGGTCTGGTCACCATCCTGCCTATCGTAGCTTTTCAGGAGACAGCCGGTCACTCCCAGCCATAGGCCCCCAGACAAAAACCTCGGCCCTTTTCCCTTGCAAACAAAAGTAAGTTAACCCGCTTCTGGATGGCAGATTGCAGGAGCCACTTTTCACCATCAAACTAGCCCGACTTGGCACTGGTGTCACCTCTGGTCTGGGAACCATCCTGCCTGTCGTGGATTCTAATTAGCCAGCCGGCCACTCCCAGCCACAGGCCCCCAAACACAAACAACGGCGCTTTTCCCTGGGAAACAAAACTCGCCTGCCAAGTTTTTGATGGCAGATTGCAGGAGCCACTTGGTACTATCAAACCAGCCCAACTTGGCACTGGTGCCACCATGGGTCTGGTCACCATCCTGCCTATCGTAGCCTTTCAGGAGCCAGCCGGTCACTCCCAGCCATAGGCCCCCAGACACAAACCTCGGCCCGTTTCCCTGGCAAACAAAAGTAAGCTGCCCCGCTTCTGGATGGCAGATTGCAGGAACCACTTGGTACTATCAAACCAGCCCAACTTGGGACTGGTGCCACCATGGGTCTGGGAACCATCCTGCGTATCGTGGATTCTAAGGAGCCAGCCGGCCACTCCCAGCCACAGGCCCCCAAACAAAAACAACGACGCTTTTCCCTGGAAAACAAAACTCGCCTGCCAACTTTTTGATGGCAGATTGCAGGAACCACTTGGTACTATCAAACCAGCCCGACTTGGCACTGGTGCCACCTTGGGTCTGGGAACCATGCTGCGTATCGTGGATTCTAAGGAGCCAGCCGGCCACTCCCAGCCACAGGCCCCCAAACACAAACAACGGCGCTTTTCCCTGGAAAATAAAAACTCGCCTGCCAAATTTTGACGGCAGATTGCAGGAGCCACTTGGTACTATCAAATCAGCCCAACTTGGGACTGGTGCCACCATGGGTCTGGTCACCATCCTGCCTATCGTAGCTTTTCAGGAGCCAGCCGGTCACTCCCAGCCATAGGCCCCCAGACAAAAACCTCGGCCCGTTTCCCTGGCCAACAAAAGTAAGCTGCCCTGCTTCTGGATGGCAGATTGCAGGAACCACTTGGTACTATCAAACCAGCAAAACTTGGCACTGGTGCCACCTTGGGTCTGGATACCATGCTGCGTATCGTGGATTCTAAGGAGCCAGCCGGCCACTCCCAGCCACAGGCCCCCAAACACAAACAACGGCGCTTTTCCCTGGAAAACAAAACTCTCCTGCCAACTTTTTGATGGCAGATTGCAGGAGCCACTTGGTACTATCAAATCAGCCCAACTTGGCACTGGTGCCACCATGGGTCTGGTCACCATCCTGCCTATCTTATCTTTTCAGGAGCCAGCCGGTCACTCCCCGCCATAGGCCCCCAGAGAAAAACCTCGGCCCGTTTCCCTGGCAAACAAAAGTAAGCTACCCCGCTTCTGGATGGCAGATTGCAGGAGCCACTTTGCACCATCAAACTAGCCCGTCTTGGCACTGGTGCCACCTCTGGTCTGGGAACCATCCTGCGTATCGTGGATTCTAATTAGCCAGCCGGCCACTCCCTACCACAGGCCCCCAAACACAAACAACGGCGCTTTTCCCTGGAAAACAAAACTCGCCTACCAACTATTTGATGGCAGATTACAGGAGCCACTTGGTACTATCAAACCAGCCCAACTTGGCACTGGTGCCACCATGGGTCTGGTCACAATCCTGCCTATCGTAACTTTTCAGGAGCCAGTCGGTCACTCCCAGCCATAGGTCCCCAGTCACAAACCTCGGCCCGTTTCCCTGGCAAACAAAAGTAAACTGCCCCGCTTCTGGATGGCAGATTGCAGGAGCCACTTGGTACTATCAAACCAGCCCGACTTGGCACTGGTGCCACCTCTGGTCTGGGACCCATCCTGCGTATAATGGATTCTAAGGAGCCAGTCGGCCACTCCCAGCCACAGGCCCCCAAACACAAACAACGGCCCGTTTCCCTGGCAAATAAAAGTAAGCTGCCCCGCTTCTGGATGGCAGATTGCAGGAACCACTTGGTAGTATCAAACCAGCACAACTTGGCACTGGTGGCACCTCTTGTCTGGTAACCATGCTGCGTATCGTGGTTTCTAAGGAGCCAGCCGGGCACTCCCAACCACAGGTCCCCAAACACAAACAATGGCGCTTTTCCCTGGAAAACAAAACTCGCCTGCCAACTTTTTGATGGCAGATTGCAGGAGCCACTTGGTACTATCAAACCAGCCCAACTTGGCACTGGTGCCACCATGGGTCTGGTCACCATCCTGCCTATCGTAGCTTTTCAGGAGCCAGCCGGTCACTCCCTGCCATAGGCCCCGAGACAGAAAGCCCGGCCCGTTTCCCTGGCAAACAAAAGTAAGCTGCCCCGCTTCTGGATGGCAGATTGCAGGAGCCACTTTGTACTATCAAACCAGCCCGACTTGGCACTGGTGCCACCTCTGGTCTGGGAACCATGCTGCGTATCGTGGATTTTAAGGAGCCAGTCGGCCACTCCCAGCCATACGCCTCCAAACACAAACAACGGTCCATTTCCCTGGCAAACAAAAGTAAGCTGCCCCGCTTCTGGATGTCAGATTGCAGGAACCACTTGTTGCCAAGTTGGGGTGGTTTGATAGTACCAAGTGGCTCCTGCAATCTGCCATCAAATAGTTGGCAAGCGAGTTTTGTTTTCCAGGGAAAAGCGCCGTTGTTTGTGTTTGGGGGCCTGTGGCTGGGAGTGGCCAGCTGTCTCCTTAGAATCCACGATACGCAGGATGGGTCCCAGACCAGAGGTGGCACCAGTGCCAAGTCGGGCTGGTTTGATGGTGCAAAGTGACTCCTGCAATCTGCCATCCAGAAGCGGGGTAGCTTACTTTTGTTTGCCAGGGAAACGGGTAGAGCTTTGTGTCTGGGGGCCTATGGCTGGGAGTGACCGGCTGGCTCCTGAAAAGCTACGATAGGCAGGATGGTGACCAGACCCATGGTGGCACCAGTGCCAAGTTGGGCTGGTTTGATAGTACCAAGTGGCTCCTGCAATCTGCCATCAAAAAGTTGGCAGGTGAGTTTTGTTTTCCAGGGAAAAGCACCGTTGTTTGTGTTTGGGGGCCTGTGGCTGGGAGTGGCCAGCTGGCTCCTTAGAATCCACGATACGCAGGATGGTTCCCAGACCAGAGGTGGCACCAGTGCCATGTTGGCCTGGTTTGATAGTACCATGTGGCTCCTGCAATCTGCCATCCAGAAGCGGGGCTGCTTACTTTTCTTTGCCAGGGAAACGGGCCGAGATATTTGTCTGGGGGCCTATGGCTGGGAGTGAGCGGCTGGCTCCTGAAAAGCTACGATAGGCAGGATGGTGACCAGACCCATGGTGGCACCAGTGCCAAGTTGGGCTGGTTTGATAGTACCAAGTGGCTCCTGCAATCTGCCATCAAAAACTTGGCAGGCGAGTTTTGTTTCCCAGGGAAAAGCGCCGTTGTTCTTGTTTAGAGGCCTGTGGCTGGGAGTGGCCGGCTGGCTCCTTTGAACCCAGGATACGCAGCATGGTTCCCAGAGCCAAGGTGGCACCAGTGCCAAGTTGGGCTGGTTTGATAGTACCAAGTGGCTCCTGCAATCTGCCATCCAGAAGCGGGTCAGCTTACTTTTGTTTCCCAGGGAAACGGGCCGAGGTTTCTGTCTGGGGGCCTATGGCTGGGAGTGACCGGCTGGCTACTGAAAAGCTACGATAGGCAGGATGGTTACCAGACTCATGGTGGCACCAGTGCCAAGTCGGGCTGGTTTGATAATACTAAATAGCTCCTGAAATCTGCCATTCAGACGCGGGGCAGCGGATTTTTGTTTGCTGGAGAAAAGTTCCGTGGTTTGTTTTTGGGGGTATATGGCTGGACGTGGCCGGCTGGCTCCTTAAAAAGATCGATACGCAGGATTGTTCCCTGACCCAAGGTGGCATCACTGCCAAGTCGGGCTGTTTTCGTAGTACCAAGTGCGTCCTGCAATTTGCCATCCAGAAGAGGGGCAGTTGAGTTTTGTTTGCCAGAGCAAAGGGCCGTGGTATGTGTTTGGGGGCATATGGCTGAGAGTGGCCGGCTGGCCCCTGAAAATCCACGATAGGCAGGATGGTTCCCAGAGGCAAGGTGGCACCAGTGCCATGTTGGCCTGGTTTGATAGTACCATGTGGCTGCTGTAATCTGCCATCCAGAAGCAGGGCAGCTTACTTTTGTTTGCCAGGGAAACGGGCCGAGATATTTGTCTGGGGGCCTATGGCTGGGAGTGACCGGCTGGCTCCTGAAAAGCTACGATAGGCAGGATGGTTACCAGACCCATGGTGGCACCAGTACCAAGTTGGGCTGGTTTGATAGTACCAAGTGGCTCCTGCAATCTGCCATCAAAAATTTGGCAGGCGAGTTTTGTTTTCCAGGGAAAAGCGCCGTTGTTTTTGTTTAGAGGCCTGTGGCTGGGAGTGGCCGCCTGTCCTCGTAGAATCTACGTTACGCAGCATGGTTCCCAGAGCCAAGGTTGCACGAGGGCCAAGTCGGGCAGGTTTGATAGTACCAAATGCATCCTGCAATCTGCCATCCAAAAGCGGGGCAGTTTACTTTTGTTTTCCAGGGAAACGGGCCGAGGTTTGTGTCTGGGGGTCTACGGCTGGGAGTGACCGGCTGGCTCCTGAAAAGCTACGATAGGCAGGATGGTGACCAGACCCATGGTGGCACCAGTGCCAAGTTGGGCTGGTTTGATAGCACCAAGTGGCTCCTGCAATCTGCCATCAAAATGTTGGCAGGCGAGTTTTGTTTTCCAGGGAAAAGCGCCGTTGTTTGTGTTTGGGCGCCTGTGGCTCAGAGTGGCCGGGTGGCTGCTTAGAATCCACGATACGCAGGATGGTTCCCAGACCCAAGGTGGCACCAGTGCCAAGTCGGGCTGGTTTGACACTACCAAGTGGCTCCTGCAATCTGCCATCCAGAATCGGGGCAGCCAAATTTTGTTTGCCAGGGAAACGGTCCGAGGTTTGTGTCTGGGGGACTACGGCTGGGAGTGACCGGCTGGCTCCTGAAATGCTACAATAGGCAGGATGGTTCCCAGACCCATAGTGGCACCAGTGCCAAGTTGGGATGATTTGATAGTACCAAGTGGCTCCTGCAATCTGCCATCAAAAAGCTGGCAGGCGAGTTTTGTTTTCCAGGGAAAAGCGCCGTTGTTTGTGTTTGGGGGCCTGTGGCTGGGAGTGGCCGGCTGGCTCCTTAGAATCCACGATATGCAGGACTGTTCCCAGACCCAAGGTGGCACCAGTGCCAAGTCGGGCTGGTTTGATGGTGCAAAGTGGCTCCTGCAATCTGCCATCCAGACGCGGGGCAGCGGATTTTTGTTTCCATGAGAAATGATCCGTGGTTTGTTTTTGGGGGTATATGGCTGTGCGTGGCTGGCTGGCCCCTTAAAAAGCTCGATATGCAGGATGGTTCCCTGACGCAAGGTGGCACCAGTGCCACGTCGGGCGGTTTTCGTAGTACAAAGTGCGTCCTAAAATTTGCCATCCAGAAGAGGGGCAGTGGAGTTTTGTTTGCCAGAGAAAAGGGCCGTGGTTTGTTTTTGGGGGCATATGGCTGAGAGTGGCCGGCTGGCCCCTGAAAATCCACGATAGGCAGGATGGTTCCCAGACCAGAGGTGTCACCAGTGCCAAGTCAGGCTGGTTTGATAGTACTAAATAGCTCCTGCAATCTGCCATGCAGAAGCGGGGCAGCTTACTTTTGTTTGCCAGGGAAACGGGCCGAGGTTTGTGTCTGGGGGCCTATGGCTGGGAGTGACCGACTGGCTCCTGAAAAGCTACGATAGGCAGGATGGTGACCAGACCCATGGTGGCACCAGTGCCAAGTTGGGCTGGTTTGATAGTACCAAGTGGCTCCGGCAATCTGCCATCAAAAAGTTGGCAGGCGAGTTTTGTTTTCCAGGGAAAAGCGCCGTTGTTTGTGTTTGGGGGCCTGTGGCTGGGAGTGGCCAGCTGGCTCCTTAGAACCCTCGATACGCAGGATGGTTCCCAGACCAGAGGTGGCACCAGTGCCAAGTTGGGATGGTTTGATGGTGCAAAGTGGCTCCTGCAATCTGCCATCCAGAAGCGGGGTAGCTTACTTTTGTTTGCCAGGGAAACGGGCCGAAATATTTGTCTAGGGGCCTCTGGCTGGGGGTGGCTGGCTGGCACCTGAAAAGCTACGATAGGCAGGATGGTGACCAGACCCATGGGGGCACCAGTGCCAAGTCGGGCTGGTTTGATGGTGCAAAGTGGCTCCTGCAATCTGCCATCCAGAAGCGGGGCAGCTGATTTTTGTTTGCCAGAGAAAAATTCCGTGGATTTTTTTTGGGGGCATATTGCTGGGAGTGGCCGGCTGGCTCCTTAAAATGCTCGATACGCATGATGGTTCCCAGGTCCAAGGTGTCACCACTACCAAGTCGGCCTGCGGTTTTAGTATCAAGTTCATCCTGCAATTTGCCATCCAGAAGAGGGGCAGTTGAGTTTTGTTTGCCAGAGAAACGGGCCGAGGTTTCTGTTTGGGGACATATGGCTGAGAGTGGCCGGCTGGCCCCTGAATATCCACGATACACAGCATGGTTCCCAGATCCAAGGTGGCACCAGTGCCAAGTTGGGCTGGTTTGATAGTACCAAGTGTCTCCTGCAATCTGCCATCCAGAAGCGGGGCAGCTTACTTTTGTTTGCCAGAGAAATAGGCCTAGGTTTTTGTCTGGGGGCCTGTGGCTAGGAGTGGCCGGCTGGCTCCTAAGAATCCACAATACGCAGGATGTTTCCCAGACCCAAGGTGGCACCAGTGCCAAGTCGGGCTGGTTTGATAGTACCAAGTGGCTCCTGCAAACTCCATCAAAAAGTTGGCAGGCGTGTTTTGTTTTCCAGGGAACAGCGCCGTTGATTTTGTTTGGGGGCCTGTGGCTGGGAGTGGCCGGCTGGCTCCTTAGAATCCACGATACGCAGGATGGTTCCCAGACCCAAGGTGGCACCAGTGCCAAGTCGGGCTGGTTTGATTACACCAAGTGGCTCCTGCAATCTGCCATCCAGAAGTGAGGCAGCTAAGTTTTGTTTGCCAGGAAAAAGGGCCGTGGTTTTTGTTGGGGGCCTGTGGCTGGGAGTGGCCGGCTGGCTCCTTAGAATCCACCATACGCAGGATGGTTCCCAGACCCAAGGTGGCACCAGTGCCAAGTCGGGCTGGTTTGATAGTACCAAGTGGCTCCTGCAATCTGCCATCCAGAAGCGGTGCAGTTGAGTTTTGTTTGCCAGAGAAAAGGGCCGTGGGTTGTGTTTGGGGGCATATGGCTGGGAGTGGCCGGCTGTCTCATTAAAAAGATCGATACGCAGGATGGTTCCCAGACCCAAGGTGGCACCAGTGCCAAGTCGGGCTGTTTTTATAGTACCAAGTGCGTCCTGCAATTTGCCATCCAGAAGAGGGGCAGTGGAGTTTTGTTTGCCAGAGAATAGCGCCGTTGTTTGTGTTTGGGAGCTTGTGGCTGGGAGTGGCCGACTGGCGCCGTAGAATCTGTGTTACGCAGCATGGTTCCCAGACCAGAGGTGGCACCAGTGCCAAGTTGGGCTGGTTTGATAGTACCAAGTGGCTCCTGCAATCTGCCATCCAGAAGCGGGGCAGCTTACTTTTGTTTGCCAGGGAAACGGGCCGAGGTTTGTGACTGGGGACCTATGGCTGGGAGTGACCGGCTGGCTCCTGAAAGGCTACGATAGGCAGGATGGTGACCAGACCCATGGTGGCACCAGTGCCAAGTTGGGCTGGTTTGATAGTACCAAGTGGCTCCTGCAATCTGCCATCAAAAAGTTGTCAGGCGAGTTTTGTTTTCCAGGGAAAAGCGCCGTTGTTTGTATTTGGGGGCCTGTGGCTGGGAGTGGCCGGCTGGCTCCTTTGAACCCACAATACGCAGGATGGTTCCCAGACCCAAGGTGGCACCAGTGCCAAGTCGGGCTGGTTTGATACTACCAAGTGCGTCCTGCAATCTGCCATCCAGAAGCGGGGCAGCTTAATTTTGTTTGCCAGGGAAACGGGCCGTGGGTTTTGTTTGGGGGCCTATGGCTGAGAGTGGCCGGCTGGCTCCTGAAAATCCACGCTAGGCAGCATGGTTCCCAGATGCAAGGTGGCACCAGTGCCAAGTCGGGCTGGTTTGATGGTGCAAAGTGGCTCCTGCAATCTGCCATCCAGAAGCGGGGCAGCTGATTTTTGTTTGCCAGAGAAAAATTCCGTGGATTGTTTTTGGGGGCATATTGCTGGGAGTGGCCGGCTGGCTCCTTAAAATGCTCGATACGCATGATGGTTCCCAGGCCCAAGGTGTCACCACTACCAAGTCGGCCTGCGGTTTTAGTATCAAGTTCATCCTGCAATTTGCCATCCAGAAGAGGGGCAGTTGAGTTTTGTTTGCCAGAGAAACGGGCCGAGGTTTCTGTTTGGGGACATATGGCTGAGAGTGGCCGGCTGGCCCCTGAATATCCACGATACACAGCATGGTTCCCAGATCCAAGGTGGCACCAGTGCCAAGTTGGGCTGGTTTGATAGTCCCAAGTGTCTCCTGCAATCTGCCATCCAGAAGCGGGGCAGCTTACTTTTGTTTGCCAGAGAAATAGGCCTAGGTTTTTGTCTGGGGGCCTGTGGCTAGGAGTGGCCGGCTGGCTCCTAAGAATCCACGATACGCAGGATGTTTCCCAGACCCAAGGTGGCACCAGTGCCAAGTCGGGCTGGTTTGATAGTACCAAGTGGCTCCTGCAAACTCCATCAAAAAGTTGGCAGGCGTGTTTTGTTTTCCAGGGAACAGCGCCGTTGATTTTGTTTGGGGGCCTGTGGCTGGGAGTGGCCGGCTGGCTCCTTAGAATCCACGATACGCAGGATGGTTCCCAGACCCAAGGTGGCACCAGTGCCAAGTCGGGCTGGTTTGATTACACCAAGTGGCTCCTGCAATCTGCCATCCATAAGTGAGGCAGCTAAGTTTTGTTTGCCAGAAAAAAGGGCCGTGGTTTTTGTTGGGGGCCTGTGGCTGGGAGTGGCCGGCTGGCTCCTTAGAATCCACCATACGCAGGATGGTTCCCAGACCCAAGGTGGCACCAGTGCCAAGTCGGGCTGGTTTGATAGTCCCAAGTGGCTCCTGCAAACTGCCATCCAGAAGCGGGGCAGCTTACTTTTGTTTGCCAGGGAAATGGGCCGTTGTTTGTGTTTGGGGGCCTGTGGCTGGGAGTGTTCGGCTGGTTCCTGAATATGTACGATACGCAGGATTGTTCCCAGACCCAAGGTGGCACCAGTGCCAAGTCGGGCTGGTTTGATGGTGCAAAGTGGCTCCTGCAATCTGCCATCCAGACGCGGGGCAGCGGATTTTTGTTTCCATGAGAAATGGTCCGTGGTTTGTTTTTGGGGGTATATGGCTGGGCCTGGCCGGCTGGCTCCTTAAAAAGCTCGATATGCAGGATGGTTCCCTGACACAAGGTGGCACCAGTGCCACGTCGGGCGGTTTTCGTAGTACAAAGTGCGTCCTAAAATTTGCCATCCAGAAGAGGGGCAGTTGAGTTTTGTTTGCCAGAGAAAAGGTCCGTGGTTTGTTTTTGGGGGCATATGGCTGAGAGTGGCTGGCTGGCCCCTGAAAATCGACGATACACAGGATGGTTCCCAGATCCAAGGTGGCACCTGTGCCAAGTCGGGCTGATTTGATAGTACTAAGTAGCTCCTGCAATCTGCCATCCAGAAGCGGGGCAGCTTACTTTTGTTTGCCAGGGAAACGGGCCGAGGTTTGTGTTTGGGGGCCTATGGCTGAGAGTGACCGGCTGGCTCCTGAAAAGCTACAATAGGCAGGATGGTGACCAGACCCATGGTGGCACCAGTGCCAAGTTGGGCTGGTTTGATAGTACCAAGTGGTTCCTGCAATCTGCCATCCAGAAGCAGGGCAGCTGAGTTTTGTTTGCCAGAGAAAAGGGCCTTGGTTTGTGTTTGGGGGCATATGGCTGGGTGTGGCCAGCTGGCTCCTTAAAATGCACGATATGCAACATGGCTCCCAGACCCAAGGTGGCACCAGTGCCACGTTGGGCTGGTTTGATAGTACCAAGTGGCTCCTGCAATCTTCCATGATCACGTGGAGAAATACTTTCTGGTTTCAGCCTCATGCTCTTTCTTCTCTCCCTCAACTTCTCTATCACCTCTCATCTGGTTCACATGCGCTGTCTTCAAGGTCCACAGGCTACTTTTCACAGAATCTTCTGGCCTGATGAAGTAAGAATGATGAATAGAACAGAGCTGGGATCTATTTTCCAGTTTGGATAAAATGCATTCTGCACACAAATCCAAGGAGAACGGGCTGCCCCGATGCCCAGAAAATCTTTCACTCCTGCTAGTGTTCTACGTCAACCGCAACTTAGTCTGAAAGAAAAGCTTTTTCTCTGAGAGCATCTGAGAGGTTTGCATGAAGCACTGATATCTGACATATGCAATTTTGAATAGGAGAGGAAAAAGAAAATGGCAAGGAGTTTTTAATTTTAGTGGTTTCAATTTTAATTTCCGTGCACTTTTTCAAAACTTGTCAGCTCAAATGCCCATCAACATCTTTTAGTCATCTGTAAGTCAGTATTCATATAAAATGTGCTTCAAATCCAAAGAATTTCAAATTTGCACTCCAAGCTTCTATGCCTAGATTTATGATTTCCTACACATATTAGATGAAAGGAAGGCCTTTTTTACTGTGGGAGTGCTGGAACACTGGAACAGGTTGCCCAGAGAAGTTGTGGGTGTCCCATCCCTGAAAGTATTCAAGGTCACCTTGGACGGGGCTTGGAGCAGCAACAAAGGAGAAGCTTGATGGTAGAGAAACAAAGTCGGACTATAGAAGAAACTCGGATTGAAGTATAGGATCAAGTTTTCTCTCAGCTCTTGGGGTAAATTCAAAGTTGTACAAAATGACATTTATCTGTGCTATTCACTACTGTAACAGAAAGTTTCATGAAAACTGTACAGAAGATAGTAAATTTTAAAAGAGATAAGAATTACAGCATAAAATCCATGGGATAGGTTACAACATGAGACACTCTCTAAGAGAAAATCTCTTTGTTTCAGCACTTCATCGGGGTAAGATTTCATGAAGTGCCAAAGAAGGCGGCAAAATATCATTCGGGACATTATTTAC
Organism: Melospiza melodia melodia; assembly: GCF_035770615.1. Classification (NCBI taxonomy): domain Eukaryota; kingdom Metazoa; phylum Chordata; class Aves; order Passeriformes; family Passerellidae; genus Melospiza; species Melospiza melodia. The sequence continues at coordinate 48,748,300 of NC_086197.1, forward strand.
TGGAATTCAGCCTGGCCATTAGTAGGAACTGCCTTTGAACATATCATGTAGATATACCACACACACTTTCCCTTCACTGAAAAATTACTGTTTACAACAAATAAGCAATTGACGATCAAAATTGATTGAAAGCATCTTAAACATGTCAAGTATTTCATTGTAGATGATCTGTGATCCAAATGCTTCTTCCACCTTCGAGAGGGACAGAAGAATTCTTCCATATCATGATGGTTTAAAATTGTATCAACCAATGTTTTCTGCTGAAAAGATATCATCTATTTTTTTCTATTTTTGGAAGAAAATATTCCTAGACATACAACAGGTGAGAACTAAGTAATTTTAAAGAAACAAATGAAATGAAAATATTCTGTAAATAGAATGAAATGAAAAGCTGTGTTTTAAATAGGAGCTAAATATTAAACAGAATTTTTGTACCAGGCATTTGAATTACTGCACCAGCTCTTTTGCCCATCAAGAGAGGCATTTAGCATTTCAGTCTTTTCCAAGGTGTTCATGATCTGCTATGCTGATCTCTGTGTGTGCCTAGGTGTGTGTGGAGGGGGGGGCATATGAAGGGGAGTGTGTATGTTTGCTTTACAATTGTTGTGGCAGATTCATGCCTCAGCTCCACATTTTGTTTTAAAAAGGTCACACCGAGTGGATATGAAGTTTACTATCAACAAGAGATCGATTCCCAAATCATCCATTTGACTCTCCCTTATAAATCATGTGCTTTGTTGCATATTTTATCAAATATACTTTCAAGCCAGATGGAGGAAGGAGGATGTGGGAATCCCTCCACCATCTTGCAACTTTTATGTAAGTAGGTTTTCAAGAAAATCATCATTTCTCTTTTAAATATGTCTGGAACAGGCATGATGGTAGTGTCAACCTGTTGGAGTTTTTGTTGCTGGAAGAAGTTGTACAAAAAGATTGGTTTTTACATTGACCAGTTACTGAATCAAGCGCAGGAATACATTGGAAATTTAGCTGGGGGTTCCTTTTCCCAGCAGACTACTTCTAGAACGAGCTTGTACACTGAAGCTGACTCTTTTGCTCTCTTTTTGTTTCTTTCCTATTTTCTTGGCTTCTTTGCCACTATCTAGACAATTTTGGAACTTTGTTCCCAACTAAAATGGTTTCAATAGTCTGATTGTGATCATACATTTTTACAAGGAATTTTTAAAATCTTTCCTCGAGTCCAGAAAGTCAAGGACTTAGATCTTTTTCTTCCCTTATCAATATTGCCATGAAATTGATAAATAAAGACCAACTCTTTATTTTTGTTTTTAACCCACGTAGATAATTCCCATCCATTAATCCATTTTGTGGACCAATAGCTGCCATTCTGATGGAAGCTGTCACTTCTTAACAATAGGCATTCTGTGACTATGTTGACTGCACTTTGGGTGAAGATCCTAACTGGTCTTAGATATACATAGGGAGAAATTTGCTCAGCCAGTGTCAGTCTTAAGCATGCGTATCAGAAGATCTTTCTAGAGCTGGGAATTTTCCCATGAAAGGGATTCAGTTAGGGAAGAGACACTTGTGCCAGAGTTTTACATTCTTCTTGAACACTGCTTAAGGAACTTAGATGCCATGTCCATTTGGATCTCTGTCTGCACAGAACTTTGTCATGCCAGCGCTTTGAAATGCATCTTGAAGAGAATTCACTAGCACAGAATGAAAGAGAGTGGAAGGGGTTGGTGGGGCTAACCAGGCCCAACCCCCCTGCCTAAACCAGGATACCTAGAGCCTCTTGCCCAGGATTCTATCTGGGTGTACTTTTAATGTCTTCAAAGATCCAGGCTCCACAATCTTTCTGGGCAGTCTGTGCCGTGGTTCAGTCACCCTGACAGTAAAGAAACATTTACTGATGTTCAAAGGCAATCTCCTGTATTTCAGTGTGTGCCCACTGCCTCTTGTCTTTTCCCTCAGCATCACTGAAAAGACACTGATTCCCTCCCCTTTGCACTATTGCTTCCATATGTATGTGTGATGCCATGTAGAGGTATGTCAAAAACCTCCCTGAAGCCCAGGCAGATAATATTCCCTTCATCTACCAGTCAAGTTGATTCATCAGAGGAGTTTAAAGTGATGTTCAGCATGAAATTCCCCTGAAAAATCATGCTAACTACATTATTTGGTCATCTGTCATGTGCCTGGCAAGGATTTCCAGGAAGAGCTGCTTCATCAACTTCCTGGGGATAAAAAAGAGGCTGGCTGGTTTGTACTATGGCGAGTCCTCTTAATTGCCTTTTTTGAAGATGGGTGTCATTTGCTAACATCCACTCTTTAGCTCCTCTTCTCATCTACACCTCGGCAAAAAGCTTTTCCACTATGTCTGGCTAGGAAAAACTGTGCCAGCACAGAAAACATCTCCCATCGTGTTCTAGAAGTTGCACGGATGTCTGCCAAGTGTTTGGCAGGAAGAAAAGAAAAGTTGTCCAAAACAGCTTCCAATCGAATGTTCCTGTGATTGGAAAAGTCAGGAGAGTGCAAAGGTACTGTTTTCTATCAGTTGGCAAGGTGCGCACACAATCCCAGTGTTGTACAGCTTGCTTCTTCACCTTCCCGAAGCTGCCGCTCTCGCCGGCTGCCGGAGCCCAAGAAGCGGCTTCTTCGCGCAAAGACGATTGTGCCGCTCACAGTGCTCTCCTTAGCGCGGCTTCTGCCGAAAGACGCCCGGCAGCGGCTCTTACCTCCGGAGAGCATCCTACCTTCGTCTTTAGCTCCTCTTCTCATCTACACCTCGGCAAAACGCTTTTCCACTATGTCTGGCTAGGAAAAACTGTGCCAGCACAGAAAACATCTCCCATCGTGTTCTAGAAGTTGCACGGATGTCTGCCAAGTGTTTGGCAGGAAGAAAAGAAAAGTTGTCCAAAACAGCTTCCAATCGAATGTTCCTGTGATTGGAAAAGTCAGGAGAGTGCAAAGGTACTGTTTTCTATCAGTTGGCAAGGTGCGCACACAATCCCAGTGTTGTACAGCTTGCTTCTTCACCTTCCCGAAGCTGCCGCTCTCGCCGGCTCCCGGAACCGAAGAAGCGGCTTCTTCGCGCAAAGACGATTGTGCCGCTCACAGTGCTCTCCTTAGCGCGGCTTCTGCCGAAAGACGCCCGGCAGCGGCTCTTACCTCCGGAGAGCATCCTACCTTCGTCTTTCGCGTCTTTTGTAGTCTACATCTTAGCAAAACGCTTTTCCACTATGTCTGGCTAGGAAAAACCGTGCCAGCCCAGAAAACATCTCCCATCGTTTTCTAGAAGTTGCAGATATGTCTGCCAAGTGTTTGGGAGGAAGAAAAGAAAAGTTGTCCAAAACAGCTTCCAATCGAATGTTCCTGTGATTGGAAGAGTCAGGAGAGTGCAAAGGTACTGTTTTCTATCAGTTGGCAAGGTGCGCACACAATCCCAGTGTTGTACAGCTTGCTTCTTCACCTTCCCGAAGCTGCCGCTCTCGCCGGCTCCCGGAACCGAAGAAGCGGCTTCTTCGCGCAAAGACGATTGTGCCGCTCACAGTGCTCTCCTTAGCGCGGCTTCTGCCGAAAGACGCCCGGCAGCGGCTCTTACCTCCGGAGAGCATCCTACCTTCGTCTTTCGCGTCTTTTGTAGTCTACACCTCGGCAAAAAGCTTTTCCACTATGTCTGGCTAGGAAAAACTGTGCCAGCACAGAAAACATCTCCCATCGTGTTCTAGAAGTTGCACGGATGTCTGCCAAGTGTTTGGCAGGAAGAAAAGAAAAGTTGTCCAAAACAGCTTCCAATCGAATGTTCCTGTGATTGGAAAAGTCAGGAGAGTGCAAAGGTACTGTTTTCTATCAGTTGGCAAGGTGCGCACACAATCCCAGTGTTGTACAGCTTGCTTCTTCACCTTCCCGAAGCTGCCGCTCTCGCCGGCTGCCGGAGCCCAAGAAGCGGCTTCTTCGCGCAAAGACGATTGCGCCGCTCACAGTGCTCTCCTTAGCGCGGCTTCTGCCGAAAGACGCCCGGCAGCGGCTCTTACCTCCGGAGAGCATCCTACCTTCGTCTTTCGCGTCTTATGTAGTCTACACCTCGGCAAAAAGCTTTTCCACTATGTCTGGCTAGGAAAAACTGTGCCAGCACAGAAAACATCTCCCATCGTGTTCTAGAAGTTGCACGGATGTCTGCCAAGTGTTTGGCAGGAAGAAAAGAAAAGTTGTCCAAAACAGCTTCCAATCGAATGTTCCTGTGATTGGAAAAGTCAGGAGAGTGCAAAGGTACTGTTTTCTATCAGTTGGCAAGGTGCGCACACAATCCCAGTGTTGTACAGCTTGCTTCTTCACCTTCCCGAAGCTGCCGCTCTCGCCGGCTCCCGGAGCCCAAGAAGCGGCTTCTTCGCGCAAAGACGATTGTGCCGCTCACAGGGCTCTCCTTAGCGCGGCTTCTGCCGAAAGACGCCCGGCAGCGGCTCTTACCTCCGGAGAGCATCCTACCTTCGTCTTTCGCGTCTTTTGTAGTCTACACCTCGGCAAAACGCTTTTCCACTATGTCTGGCTAGGAAAAACTGTGCCAGCACAGAAAACATCTCCCATCGTGTTCCAGAAGTTGCACGGATGTCTGCCAAGTGTTTGGCAGGAAGAAAAGAAAAGTTGTCCAAAACAGCTTCCAATCGAATGTTCCTGTGATTGGAAAAGTCAGGAGAGTGCAAAGGTACTGTTTTCTATCAGTTGGCAAGGTGCGCACACAATCCCAGTGTTTTACAGCTTGCTTCTTCACCTTCCCGAAGCTGCCGCTCTCGCCGGCTGCCGGAGCCCAAGAAGCGGCTTCTTCGCGCAAAGACGATTGTGCCGCTCACAGTGCTCTCCTTAGCGCGGCTTCTGCCGAAAGACGCCCGGCAGCGGCTCTTACCTCCGGAGAGCATCCTACCTTCGTCTTTCGCGTCTTTTGTAGTCTACATCTTAGCAAAACGCTTTTCCACTATGTCTGGCTAGGAAAAACTGTGCCAGCACAGAAAACATCTCCCATCGTGTTCTAGAAGTTGCACGGATGTCTGCCAAGTGTTTGGCAGGAAGAAAAGAAAAGTTGTCCAAAACAGCTTCCAATCGAATGTTCCTGTGATTGGAAAAGTCAGGAGAGTGCAAAGGTACTGTTTTCTATCAGTTGGCAAGGTGCGCACACAATCCCAGTGTTGTACAGCTTGCTTCTTCACCTTCCCGAAGCTGCCGCTCTCGCCGGCTGCCGGAGCCCAAGAAGCGGCTTCTTCGCGCAAAGACGATTGTGCCGCTCACAGTGCTCTCCTTAGCGCGGCTTCTGCCGAAAGACGCCCGGCAGCGGCTCTTAACTCCGGAGAGCATCCTACCTTCGTCTTTCGCGTCTTATGTAGTCTACATCTTAGCAAAACGCTTTTCCACTATGTCTGGCTAGGAAAAACCGTGCCAGCCCAGAAAACATCTCCCATCGTTTTCTAGAAGTTGCAGATATGTCTGCCAAGTGTTTGGGAGGAAGAAAAGAAAAGTTGTCCAAAACAGCTTCCAATCGAATGTTCCTGTGATTGGAAGAGTCAGGAGAGTGCAAAGGTACTGTTTTCTATCAGTTGGCAAGGTGCGCACACAATCCCAGTGTTGTACAGCTTGCTTCTTCACCTTCCCGAAGCTGCCACTCTCAGGAGGTAAGAGCCGCTGCCGGGCGTCTTTCGGCAGAACCCGCGCTAAGGGGAGCACTGTGAGCGGCACAATCGTCTTTGCGCGAAGAAGCCGCTTCTTGGGCTCCGGCAGCCGGCGAGAGCGGCAGCTTCGGGAAGGTGAAGAAGCAAGCTGTACAACACTGGGATTGTGTGCGCACCTTGCCAACTGATAGAAAACAGTACCTTTGCACTCTCCTGACTTTTCCAATCACAGGAACATTCGATTGGAAGCTGTTTTGGACAACTTTTCTTTTCTTCCTGCCAAACACTTGGCAGACATCCGTGCAACTTCTAGAACACGATGGGAGATGTTTTCTGTGCTGGCACAGTTTTTCCTAGCCAGACATAGTGGAAAAGCTTTTTGCCGAGGTGTAGACTACAAAAGACGCGAAAGACGAAGGTAGGATGCTCTCCGGAGGTAAGAGCCGCTGCCGGGCGTCTTTCGGCAGAAGCCGCGCTAAGGAGAGCCCTGTGAGCGGCACAATCGTCTTTGCGCGAAGAAGCCGCTTCTTGGGCTCCGGCAGCCGGCGAGAGCGGCAGCTTCGGGAAGGTGAAGAAGCAAGCTGTACAACACTGGGATTGTGTGCGCACCTTGCCAACTGATAGAAAACAGTACCTTTGCACTCTCCTGACTTTTCCAATCACAGGAACATTCGATTGGAAGCTGTTTTGGACAACTTTTCTTTTCTTCCTGCCAAACACTTGGCAGACATCCGTGCAACTTCTAGAACACGATGGGAGATGTTTTCTGTGCTGGCACAGTTTTTCCTAGCCAGACATAGTGGAAAAGCGTTTTGCTAAGATGTAGACTACAAAAGACGCGAAAGACGAAGGTAGGATGCTCTCCGGAGGTAAGAGCCGCTGCCGGGCGTCTTTCGGCAGAAGCCGCGCTAAGGAGAGCACTGTGAGCGGCACAATCGTCTTTGCGCGAAGAAGCCGCTTCTTGGGCTCCGGCAGCCGGCGAGAGCGGCAGCTTCGGGAAGGTGAAGAAGCAAGCTGTACAACACTGGGATTGTGTGCGCACCTTGCCAACTGATAGAAAACAGTACCTTTGCACTCTCCTGACTTTTCCAATCACAGGAACATTCGATTGGAAGCTGTTTTGGACAACTTTTCTTTTCTTCCTGCCAAACACTTGGCAGACATCCGTGCAACTTCTAGAACACGATGGGAGATGTTTTCTGTGCTGGCACAGTTTTTCCTAGCCAGACATAGTGGAAAAGCTTTTTGCCGAGGTGTAGACTACATAAGACGCGAAAGACGAAGGTAGGATGCTCTCCGGAGGTAAGAGCCGCTGCCGGGCGTCTTTCGGCAGAAGCCGCGCTAAGGAGAGCACTGTGAGCGGCACAATCGTCTTTGCGCGAAGAAGCCGCTTCTTGGGCTCCGGCAGCCGGCGAGAGCGGCAGCTTCGGGAAGGTGAAGAAGCAAGCTGTACAACACTGGGATTGTGTGCGCACCTTGCCAACTGATAGAAAACAGTACCTTTGCACTCTCCTGACTTTTCCAATCACAGGAACATTCGATTGGAAGCTGTTTTGGACAACTTTTCTTTTCTTCCTGCCAAACACTTGGCAGACATCCGTGCAACTTCTAGAACACGATGGGAGATGTTTTCTGTGCTGGCACAGTTTTTCCTAGCCAGACATAGTGGAAAAGCTTTTTGCCGAGGTGTAGACTACATAAGACGCGAAAGACGAAGGTAGGATGCTCTCCGGAGGTAAGAGCCGCTGCCGGGCGTCTTTCGGCAGAAGCCGCGCTAAGGAGAGCCCTGTGAGCGGCACAATCGTCTTTGCGCGAAGAAGCCGCTTCTTGGGCTCCGGCAGCCGGCGAGAGCGGCAGCTTCGGGAAGGTGAAGAAGCAAGCTGTACAACACTGGGATTGTGTGCGCACCTTGCCAACTGATAGAAAACAGTACCTTTGCACTCTCCTGACTTTTCCAATCACAGGAACATTCGATTGGAAGCTGTTTTGGACAACTTTTCTTTTCTTCCTGCCAAACACTTGGCAGACATCCGTGCAACTTCTAGAACACGATGGGAGATGTTTTCTGTGCTGGCACAGTTTTTCCTAGCCAGACATAGTGGAAAAGCGTTTTGCTAAGATGTAGACTACAAAAGACGCGAAAGACGAAGGTAGGATGCTCTCCGGAGGTAAGAGCCGCTGCCGGGCGTCTTTCGGCAGAAGCCGCGCTAAGGAGAGCACTGTGAGCGGCACAATCGTCTTTGCGCGAAGAAGCCGCTTCTTGGGCTCCGGCAGCCGGCGAGAGCGGCAGCTTCGGGAAGGTGAAGAAGCAAGCTGTACAACACTGGGATTGTGTGCGCACCTTGCCAACTGATAGAAAACAGTACCTTTGCACTCTCCTGACTTTTCCAATCACAGGAACATTCGATTGGAAGCTGTTTTGGACAACTTTTCTTTTCTTCCTGCCAAACACTTGGCAGACATCCGTGCAACTTCTAGAACACGATGGGAGATGTTTTCTGTGCTGGCACAGTTTTTCCTAGCCAGACATAGTGGAAAAGCTTTTTGCCGAGGTGTAGACTACATAAGACGCGAAAGACGAAGGTAGGATGCTCTCCGGAGGTAAGAGCCGCTGCCGGGCGTCTTTCGGCAGAAGCCGCGCTAAGGAGAGCACTGTGAGCGGCACAATCGTCTTTGCGCGAAGAAGCCGCTTCTTGGGCTCCGGCAGCCGGCGAGAGCGGCAGCTTCGGGAAGGTGAAGAAGCAAGCTGTACAACACTGGGATTGTGTGCGCACCTTGCCAACTGATAGAAAACAGTACCTTTGCACTCTCCTGACTTTTCCAATCACAGGAACATTCGATTGGAAGCTGTTTTGGACAACTTTTCTTTTCTTCCTGCCAAACACTTGGCAGACATCCGTGCAACTTCTAGAACACGATGGGAGATGTTTTCTGTGCTGGCACAGTTTTTCCTAGCCAGACATAGTGGAAAAGCTTTTTGCCGAGGTGTAGACTACATAAGACGCGAAAGACGAAGGTAGGATGCTCTCCGGAGGTAAGAGCCGCTGCCGGGCGTCTTTCGGCAGAAGCCGCGCTAAGGAGAGCACTGTGAGCGGCACAATCGTCTTTGCGCGAAGAAGCCGCTTCTTCGGTTCCGGGAGCCGGCGAGAGCGGCAGCTTCGGGAAGGTGAAGAAGCAAGCTGTACAACACTGGGATTGTGTGCGCACCTTGCCAACTGATAGAAAACAGTACCTTTGCACTCTCCTGACTCTTCCAATCACAGGAACATTCGATTGGAAGCTGTTTTGGACAACTTTTCTTTTCTTCCTCCCAAACACTTGGCAGACATATCTGCAACTTCTAGAAAACGATGGGAGATGTTTTCTGGGCTGGCACGGTTTTTCCTAGCCAGACATAGTGGAAAAGCGTTTTGCTAAGATGTAGACTACAAAAGACGCGAAAGACGAAGGTAGGATGCTCTCCGGAGGTAAGAGCCGCTGCCGGGCGTCTTTCGGCAGAAGCCGCGCTAAGGAGAGCCCTGTGAGCGGCACAATCGTCTTTGCGCGAAGAAGCCGCTTCTTCGGTTCCGGGAGCCGGCGAGAGCGGCAGCTTCGGGAAGGTGAAGAAGCAAGCTGTACAACACTGGGATTGTGTGCGCACCTTGCCAACTGATAGAAAACAGTACCTTTGCACTCTCCTGACTTTTCCAATCACAGGAACATTCGATTGGAAGCTGTTTTGGACAACTTTTCTTTTCTTCCTGCCAAACACTTGGCAGACATCCGTGCAACTTCTAGAACACGATGGGAGATGTTTTCTGTGCTGGCACAGTTTTTCCTAGCCAGACATAGTGGAAAAGCGTTTTGCTAAGATGTAGACTACAAAAGACGCGAAAGACGAAGGTAGGATGCTCTCCGGAGGTAAGAGCCGCTGCCGGGCGTCTTTCGGCAGAAGCCGCGCTAAGGAGAGCACTGTGAGCGGCACAATCGTCTTTGCGCGAAGAAGCCGCTTCTTGGGCTCCGGCAGCCGGCGAGAGCGGCAGCTTCGGGAAGGTGAAGAAGCAAGCTGTACAACACTGGGATTGTGTGCGCACCTTGCCAACTGATAGAAAACAGTACCTTTGCACTCTCCTGACTTTTCCAATCACAGGAACATTCGATTGGAAGCTGTTTTGGACAACTTTTCTTTTCTTCCTGCCAAACACTTGGCAGACATCCGTGCAACTTCGAGAACACGATGGGAGATGTTTTCTGTGCTGGCACAGTTTTTCCTAGCCAGACATAGTGGAAAAGCGTTTTGCCGAGGTGTAGATGAGAAGAGGAGCTAAAGACGAAGGTAGGATGCTCTCCGGAGGTAAGAGCCGCTGCCGGGCGTCTTTCGGCAGAACCCGCGCTAAGGAGAGCACTGTGAGCGGCACAATCGTCTTTGCGCGAAGAAGCCGCTTCTTCGGTTCCGGGAGCCGGCGAGAGCGGCAGCTTCGGGAAGGTGAAGAAGCAAGCTGTACAACACTGGGATTGTGTGCGCACCTTGCCAACTGATAGAAAACAGTACCTTTGCACTCTCCTGACTTTTCCAATCACAGGAACATTCGATTGGAAGCTGTTTTGGACAACTTTTCTTCCTGCCAAACACTTGGCAGACATCCGTGCAACTTCTAGAACACGATGGGAGATGTTTTCTGTGCTGGCACAGTTTTTCCTAGCCAGACATAGTGGAAAAGCTTTTTGCCGAGGTGTAGACTACAAAAGACGCGAAAGACGAAGGTAGGATGCTCTCCGGAGGTAAGAGCCGCTGCCGGGCGTCTTTCGGCAGAAGCCGCGCTAAGGAGAGCACTGTGAGCGGCACAATCGTCTTTGCGCGAAGAAGCCGCTTCTTGGGCTCCGGCAGCCGGCGAGAGCGGCAGCTTCGGGAAGGTGAAGAAGCAAGCTGTACAACACTGGGATTGTGTGCGCACCTTGCCAACTGATAGAAAACAGTACCTTTGCACTCTCCTGACTTTTCCAATCACAGGAACATTCGATTGGAAGCTGTTTTGGACAACTTTTCTTTTCTTCCTGCCAAACACTTGGCAGACATCCGTGCAACTTCTAGAACACGATGGGAGATGTTTTCTGTGCTGGCACAGTTTTTCCTAGCCAGACATAGTGGAAAAGCTTTTTGCCGAGGTGTAGACTACATAAGACGCGAAAGACGAAGGTAGGATGCTCTCCGGAGGTAAGAGCCGCTGCCGGGCGTCTTTCGGCAGAAGCCGCGCTAAGGAGAGCCCTGTGAGCGGCACAATCGTCTTTGCGCGAAGAAGCCGCTTCTTCGGTTCCGGGAGCCGGCGAGAGCGGCAGCTTCGGGAAGGTGAAGAAGCAAGCTGTACAACACTGGGATTGTGTGCGCACCTTGCCAACTGATAGAAAACAGTACCTTTGCACTCTCCTGACTCTTCCAATCACAGGAACATTCGATTGGAAGCTGTTTTGGACAACTTTTCTTTTCTTCCTCCCAAACACTTGGCAGACATATCTGCAACTTCTAGAAAACGATGGGAGATGTTTTCTGGGCTGGCACGGTTTTTCCTAGCCAGACATAGTGGAAAAGCGTTTTGCTAAGATGTAGACTACAAAAGACGCGAAAGACGAAGGTAGGATGCTCTCCGGAGGTAAGAGCCGCTGCCGGGCGTCTTTCGGCAGAAGCCGCGCTAAGGAGAGCCCTGTGAGCGGCACAATCGTCTTTGCGCGAAGAAGCCGCTTCTTCGGTTCCGGGAGCCGGCGAGAGCGGCAGCTTCGGGAAGGTGAAGAAGCAAGCTGTACAACACTGGGATTGTGTGCGCACCTTGCCAACTGATAGAAAACAGTACCTTTGCACTCTCCTGACTTTTCCAATCACAGGAACATTCGATTGGAAGCTGTTTTGGACAACTTTTCTTTTCTTCCTGCCAAACACTTGGCAGACATCCGTGCAACTTCGAGAACACGATGGGAGATGTTTTCTGTGCTGGCACAGTTTTTCCTAGCCAGACATAGTGGAAAAGCGTTTTGCTAAGATGTAGACTACAAAAGACGCGAAAGACGAAGGTAGGATGCTCTCCGGAGGTAAGAGCCGCTGCCGGGCGTCTTTCGGCAGAAGCCGCGCTAAGGAGAGCCCTGTGAGCGGCACAATCGTCTTTGCGCGAAGAAGCCGCTTCTTGGGCTCCGGCAGCCGGCGAGAGCGGCAGCTTCGGGAAGGTGAAGAAGCAAGCTGTACAACACTGGGATTGTGTGCGCACCTTGCCAACTGATAGAAAACAGTACCTTTGCACTCTCCTGACTTTTCCAATCACAGGAACATTCGATTGGAAGCTGTTTTGGACAACTTTTCTTTTCTTCCTGCCAAACACTTGGCAGACATCCGTGCAACTTCGAGAACACGATGGGAGATGTTTTCTGTGCTGGCACAGTTTTTCCTAGCCAGACATAGTGGAAAAGCGTTTTGCCGAGGTGTAGATGAGAAGAGGAGCTAAAGACGAAGGTAGGATGCTCTCCGGAGGTAAGAGCCGCTGCCGGGCGTCTTTCGGCAGAAGCCGCGCTAAGGAGAGCACTGTGAGCGGCACAATCGTCTTTGCGCGAAGAAGCCGCTTCTTGGGCTCCGGCAGCCGGCGAGAGCGGCAGCTTCGGGAAGGTGAAGAAGCAAGCTGTACAACACTGGGATTGTGTGCGCACCTTGCCAACTGATAGAAAACAGTACCTTTGCACTCTCCTGACTTTTCCAATCACAGGAACATTCGATTGGAAGCTGTTTTGGACAACTTTTCTTTTCTTCCTGCCAAACACTTGGCAGACATCCGTGCAACTTCTAGAACACGATGGGAGATGTTTTCTGTGCTGGCACAGTTTTTCCTAGCCAGACATAGTGGAAAAGCTTTTTGCCGAGGTGTAGATGAGAAGAGGAGCTAAAGAGTGGATGTTAGCAAATGACACCCATCTTCAAAAAAGGCAATTAAGAGGACTCGCCATAGTACAAACCAGCCAGCCTCTTTTTTATCCCCAGGAAGTTGATGAAGCAGCTCTTCCTGGAAATCCTTGCCAGGCACATGACAGATGACCAAATAATGTAGTTAGCATGATTTTTCAGGGGAATTTCATGCTGAACATCACTTTAAACTCCTCTGATGAATCAACTTGACTGGTAGATGAAGGGAATATTATCTGCCTGGGCTTCAGGGAGGTTTTTGACATACCTCTACATGGCATCACACATACATATGGAAGCAATAGTGCAAAGGGGAGGGAATCAGTGTCTTTTCAGTGATGCTGAGGGAAAAGACAAGAGGCAGTGGGCACACACTGAAATACAGGAGATTGCCTTTGAACATCAGTAAATGTTTCTTTACTGTCAGGGTGACTGAACCACGGCACAGACTGCCCAGAAAGATTGTGGAGCCTGGATCTTTGAAGACATTAAAAGTACACCCAGATAGAATCCTGGGCAAGAGGCTCTAGGTATCCTGGTTTAGGCAGGGGGGTTGGGCCTGGTTAGCCCCACCAACCCCTTCCACTCTCTTTCATTCTGTGCTAGTGAATTCTCTTCAAGATGCATTTCAAAGCGCTGGCATGACAAAGTTCTGTGCAGACAGAGATCCAAATGGACATGGCATCTAAGTTCCTTAAGCAGTGTTCAAGAAGAATGTAAAACTCTGGCACAAGTGTCTCTTCCCTAACTGAATCCCTTTCATGGGAAAATTCCCAGCTCTAGAAAGATCTTCTGATACGCATGCTTAAGACTGACACTGGCTGAGCAAATTTCTCCCTATGTATATCTAAGACCAGTTAGGATCTTCACCCAAAGTGCAGTCAACATAGTCACAGAATGCCTATTGTTAAGAAGTGACAGCTTCCATCAGAATGGCAGCTATTGGTCCACAAAATGGATTAATGGATGGGAATTATCTACGTGGGTTAAAAACAAAAATAAAGAGTTGGTCTTTATTTATCAATTTCATGGCAATATTGATAAGGGAAGAAAAAGATCTAAGTCCTTGACTTTCTGGACTCGAGGAAAGATTTTAAAAATTCCTTGTAAAAATGTATGATCACAATCAGACTATTGAAACCATTTTAGTTGGGAACAAAGTTCCAAAATTGTCTAGATAGTGGCAAAGAAGCCAAGAAAATAGGAAAGAAACAAAAAGAGAGCAAAAGAGTCAGCTTCAGTGTACAAGCTCGTTCTAGAAGTAGTCTGCTGGGAAAAGGAACCCCCAGCTAAATTTCCAATGTATTCCTGCGCTTGATTCAGTAACTGGTCAATGTAAAAACCAATCCTTTTGTACAACTTCTTCCAGCAACAAAAACTCCAACAGGTTGACACTACCATCATGCCTGTTCCAGACATATTTAAAAGAGAAATGATGATTTTCTTGAAAACCTACTTACATAAAAGTTGCAAGATGGTGGAGGGATTCCCACATCCTCCTTCCTCCATCTGGCTTGAAAGTATATTTGATAAAATATGCAACAAAGCACATGATTTATAAGGGAGAGTCAAATGGATGATTTGGGAATCGATCTCTTGTTGATAGTAAACTTCATATCCACTCGGTGTGACCTTTTTAAAACAAAATGTGGAGCTGAGGCATGAATCTGCCACAACAATTGTAAAGCAAACATACACACTCCCCTTCATATGCCCCCCCCTCCACACACACCTAGGCACACACAGAGATCAGCATAGCAGATCATGAACACCTTGGAAAAGACTGAAATGCTAAATGCCTCTCTTGATGGGCAAAAGAGCTGGTGCAGTAATTCAAATGCCTGGTACAAAAATTCTGTTTAATATTTAGCTCCTATTTAAAACACAGCTTTTCATTTCATTCTATTTACAGAATATTTTCATTTCATTTGTTTCTTTAAAATTACTTAGTTCTCACCTGTTGTATGTCTAGGAATATTTTCTTCCAAAAATAGAAAAAAATAGATGATATCTTTTCAGCAGAAAACATTGGTTGATACAATTTTAAACCATCATGATATGGAAGAATTCTTCTGTCCCTCTCGAAGGTGGAAGAAGCATTTGGATCACAGATCATCTACAATGAAATACTTGACATGTTTAAGATGCTTTCAATCAATTTTGATCGTCAATTGCTTATTTGTTGTAAACAGTAATTTTTCAGTGAAGGGAAAGTGTGTGTGGTATATCTACATGATATGTTCAAAGGCAGTTCCTACTAATGGCCAGGCTGAATTCCAGTAAATAATGTCCCGAATGATATTTTGCCGCCTTCTTTGGCACTTCATGAAATCTTACCCCGATGAAGTGCTGAAACAAAGAGATTTTCTCTTAGAGAGTGTCTCATGTTGTAACCTATCCCATGGATTTTATGCTGTAATTCTTATCTCTTTTAAAATTTACTATCTTCTGTACAGTTTTCATGAAACTTTCTGTTACAGTAGTGAATAGCACAGATAAATGTCATTTTGTACAACTTTGAATTTACCCCAAGAGCTGAGAGAAAACTTGATCCTATACTTCAATCCGAGTTTCTTCTATAGTCCGACTTTGTTTCTCTACCATCAAGCTTCTCCTTTGTTGCTGCTCCAAGCCCCGTCCAAGGTGACCTTGAATACTTTCAGGGATGGGACACCCACAACTTCTCTGGGCAACCTGTTCCAGTGTTCCAGCACTCCCACAGTAAAAAAGGCCTTCCTTTCATCTAATATGTGTAGGAAATCATAAATCTAGGCATAGAAGCTTGGAGTGCAAATTTGAAATTCTTTGGATTTGAAGCACATTTTATATGAATACTGACTTACAGATGACTAAAAGATGTTGATGGGCATTTGAGCTGACAAGTTTTGAAAAAGTGCACGGAAATTAAAATTGAAACCACTAAAATTAAAAACTCCTTGCCATTTTCTTTTTCCTCTCCTATTCAAAATTGCATATGTCAGATATCAGTGCTTCATGCAAACCTCTCAGATGCTCTCAGAGAAAAAGCTTTTCTTTCAGACTAAGTTGCGGTTGACGTAGAACACTAGCAGGAGTGAAAGATTTTCTGGGCATCGGGGCAGCCCGTTCTCCTTGGATTTGTGTGCAGAATGCATTTTATCCAAACTGGAAAATAGATCCCAGCTCTGTTCTATTCATCATTCTTACTTCATCAGGCCAGAAGATTCTGTGAAAAGTAGCCTGTGGACCTTGAAGACAGCGCATGTGAACCAGATGAGAGGTGATAGAGAAGTTGAGGGAGAGAAGAAAGAGCATGAGGCTGAAACCAGAAAGTATTTCTCCACGTGATCATGGAAGATTGCAGGAGCCACTTGGTACTATCAAACCAGCCCAACTTGGCACTGGTGCCACCTTGGGTCTGGGAGCCATGTTGCATATCGTGCATTTTAAGGAGCCAGCTGGCCACACCCAGCCATATGCCCCCAAACACAAACCAAGGCCCTTTTCTCTGGCAAACAAAACTCAGCTGCCCTGCTTCTGGATGGCAGATTGCAGGAACCACTTGGTACTATCAAACCAGCCCAACTTGGCACTGGTGCCACCATGGGTCTGGTCACCATCCTGCCTATTGTAGCTTTTCAGGAGCCAGCCGGTCACTCTCAGCCATAGGCCCCCAAACACAAACCTCGGCCCGTTTCCCTGGCAAACAAAAGTAAGCTGCCCCGCTTCTGGATGGCAGATTGCAGGAGCTACTTAGTACTATCAAATCAGCCCGACTTGGCACAGGTGCCACCTTGGATCTGGGAACCATCCTGTGTATCGTGGATTTTCAGGGGCCAGCCAGCCACTCTCAGCCATATGCCCCCAAAAACAAACCACGGACCTTTTCTCTGGCAAACAAAACTCAACTGCCCCTCTTCTGGATGGCAAATTTTAGGACGCACTTTGTACTACGAAAACCGCCCGACGTGGCACTGGTGCCACCTTGTGTCAGGGAACCATCCTGCATATCGAGCTTTTTAAGGAGCCAGCCGGCCAGGCCCAGCCATATACCCCCAAAAACAAACCACGGACCATTTCTCATGGAAACAAAAATCCGCTGCCCCGCGTCTGGATGGCAGATTGCAGGAGCCACTTTGCACCATCAAACCAGCCCGACTTGGCACTGGTGCCACCTTGGGTCTGGGAACAATCCTGCGTATCGTACATATTCAGGAACCAGCCGAACACTCCCAGCCACAGGCCCCCAAACACAAACAACGGCCCATTTCCCTGGCAAACAAAACTCAGCTGCCCCGCTTCTGGATGGCAGTTTGCAGGAGCCACTTGGGACTATCAAACCAGCCCGACTTGGCACTGGTGCCACCTTGGGTCTGGGAACCATCCTGCGTATGGTGGATTCTAAGGAGCCAGCCGGCCACTCCCAGCCACAGGCCCCCAACAAAAACCACGGCCCTTTTTTCTGGCAAACAAAACTTAGCTGCCTCACTTCTGGATGGCAGATTGCAGGAGTCACTTGGTGTAATCAAACCAGCCCGACTTGGCACTGGTGCCACCTTGGGTCTGGGAACCATCCTGCGTATCGTGGATTCTAAGGAGCCAGCCGGCCACTCCCAGCCACAGGCCCCCAAACAAAATCAACGGCGCTGTTCCCTGGAAAACAAAACACGCCTGCCAACTTTTTGATGGAGTTTGCAGGAGCCACTTGGTACTATCAAACCAGCCCGACTTGGCACTGGTGCCACCTTGGGTCTGGGAAACATCCTGCCTATCGTGGATTCTTAGGAGCCAGCCGGCCACTCCTAGCCACAGGCCCCCAGACAAAAACCTAGGCCTATTTCTCTGGCAAACAAAAGTAAGCTGCCCCGCTTCTGGATGGCAGATTGCAGGAGACACTTGGTACTATCAAACCAGCCCAACTTGGCACTGGTGCCACCTTGGATCTGGGAACCATGCTGTGTATCGTGGATATTCAGGGGCCAGCCGGCCACTCTCAGCCATATGTCCCCAAACAGAAACCTCGGCCCGTTTCTCTGGCAAACAAAACTCAACTGCCCCTCTTCTGGATGGCAAATTGCAGGATGAACTTGATACTAAAACCGCAGGCCGACTTGGTAGTGGTGACACCTTGGACCTGGGAACCATCATGCGTATCGAGCATTTTAAGGAGCCAGCCGGCCACTCCCAGCAATATGCCCCCAAAAACAATCCACGGAATTTTTCTCTGGCAAACAAAAATCAGCTGCCCCGCTTCTGGATGGCAGATTGCAGGAGCCACTTTGCACCATCAAACCAGCCCGACTTGGCACTGGTGCCACCTTGCATCTGGGAACCATGCTGCCTAGCGTGGATTTTCAGGAGCCAGCCGGCCACTCTCAGCCATAGGCCCCCAAACAAAACCCACGGCCCGTTTCCCTGGCAAACAAAATTAAGCTGCCCCGCTTCTGGATGGCAGATTGCAGGACGAACTTGGTAGTATCAAACCAGCCCGACTTGGCACTGGTGCCACCTTGGGTCTGGGAACCATCCTGCGTATTGTGGGTTCAAAGGAGCCAGCCGTCCACTGCCAGCCACAGGCCCCCAAATACAAACAACGGCGCTTTTCCCTGGAAAACAAAACTCGCCTGACAACTTTTTGATGGCAGATTGCAGGAGCCACTTGGTACTATCAAACCAGCCCAACTTGGCACTGGTGCCACCATGGGTCTGGTCACCATCCTGCCTATTGTAGCTTTTCAGGAGCCAGCCGGTCACTCTCAGCCATAGGCCCCCAAACACAAACCTCGGCCCGTTTCCCTGGCAAACAAAAGTAAGCTGCCCCGCTTCTGGATGGCAGATTGCAGGAGCTACTTAGTACTATCAAATCAGCCCGACTTGGCACAGGTGCCACCTTGGATCTGGGAACCATCCTGTGTATCGTGGATTTTCAGGGGCCAGCCAGCCACTCTCAGCCATATGCCCCCAAAAACAAACCACGGACCTTTTCTCTGGCAAACAAAACTCAACTGCCCCTCTTCTGGATGGCAAATTTTAGGACGCACTTTGTACTACGAAAACCGCCCGACGTGGCACTGGTGCCACCTTGTGTCAGGGAACCATCCTGCATATCGAGCTTTTTAAGGAGCCAGCCGGCCAGGCCCAGCCATATACCCCCAAAAACAAACCACGGACCATTTCTCATGGAAACAAAAATCCGCTGCCCCGCGTCTGGATGGCAGATTGCAGGAGCCACTTTGCACCATCAAACCAGCCCGACTTGGCACTGGTGCCACCTTGGGTCTGGGAACAATCCTGCGTATCGTACATATTCAGGAACCAGCCGAACACTCCCAGCCACAGGCCCCCAAACACAAACAACGGCCCATTTCCCTGGCAAACAAAACTCAGCTGCCCCGCTTCTGGATGGCAGTTTGCAGGAGCCACTTGGGACTATCAAACCAGCCCGACTTGGCACTGGTGCCACCTTGGGTCTGGGAACCATCCTGCGTATGGTGGATTCTAAGGAGCCAGCCGGCCACTCCCAGCCACAGGCCCCCAACAAAAACCACGGCCCTTTTTTCTGGCAAACAAAACTTAGCTGCCTCACTTCTGGATGGCAGATTGCAGGAGCCACTTGGTGTAATCAAACCAGCCCGACTTGGCACTGGTGCCACCTTGGGTCTGGGAACCATCCTGCGTATCGTGGATTCTAAGGAGCCAGCCGGCCACTCCCAGCCACAGGCCCCCAAACAAAATCAACGGCGCTGTTCCCTGGAAAACAAAACACGCCTGCCAACTTTTTGATGGAGTTTGCAGGAGCCACTTGGTACTATCAAACCAGCCCGACTTGGCACTGGTGCCACCTTGGGTCTGGGAAACATCCTGCGTATCGTGGATTCTTAGGAGCCAGCCGGCCACTCCTAGCCACAGGCCCCCAGACAAAAACCTAGGCCTATTTCTCTGGCAAACAAAAGTAAGCTGCCCCGCTTCTGGATGGCAGATTGCAGGAGACACTTGGTACTATCAAACCAGCCCAACTTGGCACTGGTGCCACCTTGGATCTGGGAACCATGCTGTGTATCGTGGATATTCAGGGGCCAGCCGGCCACTCTCAGCCATATGTCCCCAAACAGAAACCTCGGCCCGTTTCTCTGGCAAACAAAACTCAACTGCCCCTCTTCTGGATGGCAAATTGCAGGATGAACTTGATACTAAAACCGCAGGCCGACTTGGTAGTGGTGACACCTTGGACCTGGGAACCATCATGCGTATCGAGCATTTTAAGGAGCCAGCCGGCCACTCCCAGCAATATGCCCCCAAAAACAATCCACGGAATTTTTCTCTGGCAAACAAAAATCAGCTGCCCCGCTTCTGGATGGCAGATTGCAGGAGCCACTTTGCACCATCAAACCAGCCCGACTTGGCACTGGTGCCACCTTGCATCTGGGAACCATGCTGCCTAGCGTGGATTTTCAGGAGCCAGCCGGCCACTCTCAGCCATAGGCCCCCAAACAAAACCCACGGCCCGTTTCCCTGGCAAACAAAATTAAGCTGCCCCGCTTCTGGATGGCAGATTGCAGGACGAACTTGGTAGTATCAAACCAGCCCGACTTGGCACTGGTGCCACCTTGGGTCTGGGAACCATCCTGCGTATTGTGGGTTCAAAGGAGCCAGCCGTCCACTGCCAGCCACAGGCCCCCAAATACAAACAACGGCGCTTTTCCCTGGAAAACAAAACTCGCCTGACAACATTTGATGGCAGATTGCAGGAGCCACTTGGTACTATCAAATCAGCCCAACTTGGCACTGGTGCCACCATGGGTCTGGTCACCATCCTGCCTATCGTAGCTTTTCAGGAGCCAGCCGGTCACTCTCAGCCATAGGCCCCCAAACACAAACCTCGGCCCGTTTCCCTGGCAAACAAAAGTAAGCTGCCCCGCTTCTGGATGGCAGATTGCAGGAGCTACTTAGTACTATCAAATCAGCCCGACTTGGCACAGGTGCCACCTTGGATCTGGGAACCATCCTGTGTATCGTGGATTTTCAGGGGCCAGCCAGCCACTCTCAGCCATATGCCCCCAAAAACAAACCACGGACCTTTTCTCTGGCAAACAAAACTCAACTGCCCCTCTTCTGGATGGCAAATTTTAGGACGCACTTTGTACTACGAAAACCGCCCGACGTGGCACTGGTGCCACCTTGTGTCAGGGAACCATCCTGCATATCGAGCTTTTTAAGGAGCCAGCCGGCCAGGCCCAGCCATATACCCCCAAAAACAAACCACGGACCATTTCTCATGGAAACAAAAATCCGCTGCCCCGCGTCTGGATGGCAGATTGCAGGAGCCACTTTGCACCATCAAACCAGCCCGACTTGGCACTGGTGCCACCTTGGGTCTGGGAACAATCCTGCGTATCGTACATATTCAGGAACCAGCCGAACACTCCCAGCCACAGGCCCCCAAACACAAACAACGGCCCATTTCCCTGGCAAACAAAACTCAGCTGCCCCGCTTCTGGATGGCAGTTTGCAGGAGCCACTTGGGACTATCAAACCAGCCCGACTTGGCACTGGTGCCACCTTGGGTCTGGGAACCATCCTGCGTATGGTGGATTCTAAGGAGCCAGCCGGCCACTCCCAGCCACAGGCCCCCAACAAAAACCACGGCCCTTTTTTCTGGCAAACAAAACTTAGCTGCCTCACTTCTGGATGGCAGATTGCAGGAGCCACTTGGTGTAATCAAACCAGCCCGACTTGGCACTGGTGCCACCTTGGGTCTGGGAACCATCCTGCGTATCGTGGATTCTAAGGAGCCAGCCGGCCACTCCCAGCCACAGGCCCCCAAACAAAATCAACGGCGCTGTTCCCTGGAAAACAAAACACGCCTGCCAACTTTTTGATGGAGTTTGCAGGAGCCACTTGGTACTATCAAACCAGCCCGACTTGGCACTGGTGCCACCTTGGGTCTGGGAAACATCCTGCGTATCGTGGATTCTTAGGAGCCAGCCGGCCACTCCTAGCCACAGGCCCCCAGACAAAAACCTAGGCCTATTTCTCTGGCAAACAAAAGTAAGCTGCCCCGCTTCTGGATGGCAGATTGCAGGAGACACTTGGTACTATCAAACCAGCCCAACTTGGCACTGGTGCCACCTTGGATCTGGGAACCATGCTGTGTATCGTGGATATTCAGGGGCCAGCCGGCCACTCTCAGCCATATGTCCCCAAACAGAAACCTCGGCCCGTTTCTCTGGCAAACAAAACTCAACTGCCCCTCTTCTGGATGGCAAATTGCAGGATGAACTTGATACTAAAACCGCAGGCCGACTTGGTAGTGGTGACACCTTGGACCTGGGAACCATCATGCGTATCGAGCATTTTAAGGAGCCAGCCGGCCACTCCCAGCAATATGCCCCCAAAAACAATCCACGGAATTTTTCTCTGGCAAACAAAAATCAGCTGCCCCGCTTCTGGATGGCAGATTGCAGGAGCCACTTTGCACCATTAAACCAGCCCGACTTGGCACTGGTGCCACCTTGCATCTGGGAACCATGCTGCCTAGCGTGGATTTTCAGGAGCCAGCCGGCCACTCTCAGCCATAGGCCCCCAAACAAAACCCACGGCCCGTTTCCCTGGCAAACAAAATTAAGCTGCCCCGCTTCTGGATGGCAGATTGCAGGACGAACTTGGTAGTATCAAACCAGCCCGACTTGGCACTGGTGCCACCTTGGGTCTGGGAACCATCCTGCGTATTGTGGGTTCAAAGGAGCCAGCCGTCCACTGCCAGCCACAGGCCCCCAAATACAAACAACGGCGCTTTTCCCTGGAAAACAAAACTCGCCTGACAACTTTTTGATGGCAGATTGCAGGAGCCACTTGGTACTATCAAACCAGCCCAACTTGGCACTGGTGCCACCATGGGTCTGGTCACCATCCTGCCTATCGTAGCTTTTCAGGAGCCAGCCGGTCACTCCCAGCCATAGGTCCCCAGTCACAAACCTCGGCCCGTTTCCCTGGCAAACA
Organism: Melospiza melodia melodia; assembly: GCF_035770615.1. NCBI lineage: Eukaryota > Metazoa > Chordata > Aves > Passeriformes > Passerellidae > Melospiza > Melospiza melodia. Next base: position 48,770,818 of record NC_086197.1, read on the forward strand.
AAAGTAAGCTGCCCCGCTTCTGGATGGCAGATTGCAGGAGCCACTTGGTACTATCAAACCAGCCCAACTTGGCACTGGTGCCACCTCTGGTCTGGGAACCATGCTGCGTAACACAGATTCTAAGGCGCCAGTCGGCCACTCCCAGCCACAAGCCCCCAAACACAAACAACGGCGCTATTCTCTGGCAAACAAAACTCCACTGCCCCTCTTCTGGATGGCAAATTGCAGGACGCACTTGGTACTATAAAAACAGCCCGACTTGGCACTGGTGCCACCTTGGGTCTGGGAACCATCCTGCGTTACGATCTTTTTAATGAGACAGCCGGCCACTCCCAGCCATATGCCCCCAAACACAACCCACGGCCCTTTTCTCTGGCAAACAAAACTCAACTGCACCGCTTCTGGATGGCAGATTGCAGGAGCCACTTGGTACTATCAAACCAGCCCGACTTGGCACTGGTGCCACCTTGGGTCTGGGAACCATCCTGCGTATCGTGGATTCTAAGGAGCCAGCCGGCCACTCCCAGCCACAGGCCCCCAAACAAAATCAACGGCGCTGTTCCCTGGAAAACAAAACACGCCTGCCAACTTTTTGATGGAGTTTGCAGGAGCCACTTGGTACTATCAAACCAGCCCGACTTGGCACTGGTGCCACCTTGGGTCTGGGAAACATCCTGCCTATCGTGGATTCTTAGGAGCCAGCCGGCCACTCCTAGCCACAGGCCCCCAGACAAAAACCTAGGCCTATTTCTATGGCAAACAAAAGTAAGCTGCCCCGCTTCTGGATGGCAGATTGCAGGAGACACTTGGTACTATCAAACCAGCCCAACTTGGCACTGGTGCCACCATGGGTCTGGTCACCATCCTGCCTATCGTAGCTTTTCAGGAGCCAGACGGTCACTCCCAGCCATAGGTCCCCAGTCACAAACCTCGGCCCGTTTCCCTGGCAAACAAAAGTAAGCTGCCCCACTTCTGGATGGCAGATTGCAGGAGCCACTTGGTACTATCAAACCAGCCCAACTTGGCACTGGTGCCACCTCTGGTCTGGGAACCATGCTGCGTAACACAGATTCTAAGGCGCCAGTCGGCCACTCCCAGCCACAAGCCCCCAAACACAAACAACGGCGCTATTCTCTGGCAAACAAAACTCCACTGCCCCTCTTCTGGATGGCAAATTGCAGGACTCACTTGGTACTATAAAAACAGCCCGACTTGGCACTGGTGCCACCTTGGGTCTGGGAACCATCCTGCGTATCGATCTTTTTAATGAGACAGCCGGCCACTCCCAGCCATATGCCCCCAAACACAACCCACGGCCCTTTTCTCTGGCAAACAAAACTCAACTGCACCGCTTCTGGATGGCAGATTGCAGGAGCCACTTGGTACTATCAAACCAGCCCGACTTGGCACTGGTGCCACCTTGGGTCTGGGAACCATCCAGCCTATCGTGGATTTTAAGGAGCCAGCCGGCTACTCCCAGCCACAGGCCCCCAACAAAAACCACGGCCCTTTTTTCTGGCAAACAAAACTTAGCTGCCTCACTTCTGGATGGCAGATTGCAGGAGCCACTTGGTGTAATCAAACCAGCCCGACTTGGCACTGGTGCCACCTTGGGTCTGGGAACCATCCTGCGTATCGTGGATTCTAAGGAGCCAGCCGGCCACTCCCAGCCACAGGTCCCCAAACAAAATCAACGGCGCTGTTCCCTGGAAAACAAAACACGTCTGCCAACATTTTGATGGAGTTTGCAGGAGCCACTTGGTACTATCAAACCAGCCCGACTTGGCACTGGTGCCACCTTGGGTCTGGGAAACATCCTGCGTATCGTGGATTCTAAGGAGCCAGCCGGCCACTCCTAGCCACAGGCCCCCAGACAAAAACCTAGGCCTATTTCTCTGGCAAACAAAAGTAAGCTGCCCCGCTTCTGGATGGCAGATTGCAGGAGACACTTGGGACTATCAAACCAGCCCAACTTGGCACTGGTGCCACCTTGGATCTGGGAACCATGCTGTGTATCGTGGATATTCAGGGGCCACCCGGCCACTCTCAGCCATATGTCCCCAAACAGAAACCTCGGCCCGTTTCTCTGGCAAACAAAACTCAACTGCCCCTCTTCTGGATGGCAAATTGCAGGATGAACTTGATACTAAAACCGCAGGCCGACTTGGTAGTGGTGACACCTTGGGCCTGGGAACCATCATGCGTATCGAGCATTTTAAGGAGCCAGCCGGCCACTCCCAGCAATATGCCCCCAAAAACAATCCACGGAATTTTTCTCTGGCAAACAAAAATCAGCTGCCCCGCTTCTGGATGGCAGATTGCAGGAGCCACTTTGCACCATCAAACCAGCCCGACTTGGCACTGGTGCCACCTTGGGTCTGGGAACCATGCTGCCTAGCGTGGATTTTCAGGAGCCAGCCGGCCACTCTCAGCCATAGGCCCCCATACAAAACCCACGGCCCGTTTCCCTGGCAAACAAAATTAAGCTGCCCCGCTTCTGGATGGCAGATTGCAGGACGCACTTGGTAGTATCAAACCAGCCCGACTTGGCACTGGTGCCACCTTGGGTCTGGGAACCATGCTGCGTATCATGGATTTTCAGGAGCCAGCCGTCCACTGCCAGCCACAGGCCCCGAAACACAAACAACAGCCTTTTTCTCTGGCAAAAAAAATTCAGCTGCCCCGCTTCTGGATGGCAGATTGCAGGAACCACTTGGTACTAACAAACCAGCCCGACTTGGCACTGGTGCCACCTTGGGTCTGGGAACCATCCTGCGTATCGTGGATTCTAAGGAGCCAGCTGGCCACTCCCAGCCACAGGCCCCCAAACACACACAACGGTGCTTTTCCCTGGAAAACAAAACTCGCCTGCCAAACATTTGATGGCAGATTGCAGGAGCCACTTTGCACCATCAAACCAGCCCAACTTGGCACTGGTGCCACCTCTGGTCTGGGAACCATCCTGCGTATCGTGGGTTCTAAGGAGCCAGCTGGCCACTCCCAGCCACAGGCCCCCAAACACAAACAACGGCGCTTTTCCCTGGAAAACAAAACTCGCCTGCCAACATTTTGATGGCAGATTGCAGGAGCCACTTGGTACTATCAAACCAGCCCAACTTGGCACTGGTGCCACCATGGGTCTGGTCACCATCCTGCCTATCATAGCTTTTCAGGAGCCAGTCGGTCACTCCCAGCCATAGGCCCCCAGACACAAACCTCGGCCCGTTTCCCTGGAAAACAAAAGTAAGCTGCCCCGCTTCTGCATGGCAGATTGCAGGAGCTATTTAGTACTATCAAACCAGCCCGACTTGGCACTGGTGACACCTCTGGTCTGGGAACCATCCTGCCTATCGTGGATTTTCAGGGGCCAGCCGGCCACTCTCAGCCATATGCCCCCAAAAACAAACCACGGCCCTTTTCTCTGGCAAACAAAACTCAACTGCCCCTCTTCTGGATGGCAAATTTTAGGACGCACTTTGTACTACGAAAACCGCCCGACGTGGCACTGGTGCCACCTTGTGTCAGGGAACCATCCTGCATATCGAGCTTTTTAAGGGGCCAGCCGGCCACGCCCAGCCATATACCCCCAAAAACAAACCACGGACCATTTCTCATGGAAACAAAAATCCGCTGCCCCGCGTCTGGATGGCAGATTGCAGGAGCCACTTTGCACCATCAAACCAGCCCGACTTGGCACTGGTGCCACCTTGGGTCTGGGAACAATCCTGCATATCGTGGATTCTAAGGAGCCAGCCGGCCACTCCCAGCCACAGGCCCCCAAACACAAACAACGGCGCTTTTCCCTGGAAAACAAAACTCGCCTGCCAGCTTTTTGATGGCAGATTGCAGGAGCCACTTGGTACTATCAAATCATCCCAACTTGGCACTGGTGCCACTATGGGTCTGGGAACCATCCTGCCTATTGTAGCATTTCAGGAGCCAGCCGGTCACTCCCAGCCATAGTCCCCCAGACACAAACCTCGGACCGTTTCCCTGGCAAACAAAATTTGGCTGCCCCGATTCTGGATGGCAGATTGCAGGAGCCACTTGGTAGTGTCAAACCAGCCCGACTTGGCACTGGTGCCACCTTGGGTCTGGGAACCATCCTGCGTATCGTGGATTCTAAGCAGCCACCCGGCCACTCTGAGCCACAGGCGCCCAAACACAAACAACGGCGCTTTTCCCTGGAAAACAAAACTCGCCTGCCAACATTTTGATGGCAGATTGCAGGAGCCACTTGGTACTATCAAACCAGCCCAACTTGGCACTGGTGCCACCATGGGTCTGGTCACCATCCTGCCTATCGTAGCTTTTCAGGAGCCAGCCGGTCACTCCCAGCCATAGACCCCCAGACACAAACCTCGGCCCGTTTCCCTGGAAAACAAAAGTAAGCTGCCCCGATTCTGGATGGCAGATTGCAGGAGCCACTTGGTACTATCAAATCAGCCCAACTTGGCACTGGTGCCACCATGGGTCTGGTAAACATCCTGCCTATCGTAGCTTTTCAGGAGCCAGCCGGTCACTCCCTGCCATAGGCCCCCAGACACAAACCTCGGCCCGTTTCTCTGGCAAACAAAAGTAAACTGCCCCGCTTTTGGATGGCAGATTGCAGGATGCATTTGGTACTATCAAACCTGCCCGACTTGGCCCTCGTGCCACCTTGGCTCTGGGGACCATGCTGCGTAACGTAGATTCTACGAGGACAGGCGGCCACTACCAGCCACAGGCCTCTAAACAAAAACAACGGCGCTTTTCCCTGGAAAACAAAACTCGCCTGCCAAATTTTTGATGGCAGATTGCAGGAGCCACTTGGTACTATCAAACCAGCCCAACTTGGCACTGGTGCCACCATGGGTCTGGTCACCATCCTGCCTATCGTAGCTTTTCAGGAGCCAGCCGGTCACTCCCAGCCATAGGCCCCCAGACAAATATCTCGGCCCGTTTCCCTGGCAAACAAAAGTAAGCTGCCCCGCTTCTGGATGGCAGATTACAGCAGCCACATGGTACTATCAAACCAGGCCAACATGGCACTGGTGCCACCTTGGCTCTGGGAACCATCCTGCCTATCGTGGATTTTCAGGGGCCAGCCGGCCACTCTCAGCCATATGCCCCCAAACACATACCACGGCCCTTTGCTCTGGCAAACAAAACTCACCTGCCCCTCTTCTGGATGGCAAATTGCAGGACGCACTTGGTACTACGAAAACAGCCCGACTTGGCAGTGATGCCACCTTGGGTCAGGGAACAATCCTGCGTATCGATCTTTTTAAGGAGCCAGCCGGCCACGTCCAGCCATATACCCCCAAAAAAAAACCACGGAACTTTTCTCCAGCAAACAAAAATCCGCTGCCCCGCGTCTGAATGGCAGATTTCAGGAGCTATTTAGTATTATCAAACCAGCCCGACTTGGCACTGGTGCCACCATGAGTCTGGTAACCATCCTGCATATCGTAGCTTTTCAGTAGCCAGCCGGTCACTCCCAGCCATAGGCACCCAGACACAAACCTCGGCCCGTTTCCCTGGGAAACAAAAGTAAGCTGACCCGCTTCTGGATGGCAGATTGCAGGAGCCACTTGGTACTATCAAACCAGCCCAACTTGGCACTGGTGCCACCTTGGCTCTGGGAACCATCCTGCGTATCCTGGGTTCAAAGGAGGCAGCCGGCCACTCCCAGCCACAGGCCTCTAAACAAGAACAACGGCGCTTTTCCCTGGAAAACAAAAGTCGCCTGACAACTTTTTGATGGCAGATTGCAGGAGCCACTTGGTTCTATCAAACCAGCCCAACTTGGCACTGGTGCCACCATGGGTCTGGTCACCATCCTGCCTATCGTAGCTTTTCAGGAGCCAGCCGCTCACTCCCAGTCATAGGCCCCCAGACAAATATCTCGGCCCGTTTCCCTGGCAAACAAAAGTAAGCAGCCCCGCTTCTGGATGGCAGATTGCAGGAGCCACATGGTACTATCAAACCAGGCCAACATGGCACTGGTGCCACCTCTGGTCTGGGAACCATCCTGCGTATCGTGGATTCTAAGGAGCCAGCTGGCCACTCCCAGCCACAGGCCCCCAAACACAAACAACGGTGCTTTTCCCTGGAAAACAAAACTCACCTGCCAACTTTTTGATGGCAGATTGCAGGAGCCACTTGGTACTATCAAACCAGCCCAACTTGGCACTGGTGCCACCATGGGTCTGGTCACCATCCTGCCTATCGTAGCTTTTCAGGAGCCAGCCGGTCACTCCCAGCCATAGGACCCCAGACACAAAGCTCTACCCGTTTCCCTGGCAAACAAAAGTAAGCTACCCCGCTTCTGGATGGCAGATTGCAGGAGCCACTTGGTACTATCAAACCAGCCCAACTTGGCAACAAGTGGTTCCTGCAATCTGACATCCAGAAGCGGGGTAGGTTACTTTTGTTTGCCAGGGAAATGGACCGTGTTTGTGTTTGGAGGCGTATGGCTGGGTGTGGCCGACTGGCTCCTTAAAATCCACGATACGCAGCATGGTTCCCAGACCAGAGGTGGCACCAGTGCCAAGTCGGGCTGGTTTGATAGTACAAAGTGGCTCCTGCAATCTGCCATCCAGAAGCGGGGCAGCTTACTTTTGTTTGCCAGGGAAACGGGCCGAGGTTTGTGTCTGGGGGCCTATGGCTGGGAGTGACCGGCTGGCTCCTGAAAAGCTACGATAGGCAGGATGGTGACCAGACCCATGGTGGCACCAGTGCCAAGTTGGGCTGGTTTGATAGTACCAAGTGGCTCCTGCAATCTGCCATCAAAAAGTTGGCAGGCGAGTTTTGTTTTCCAGGGAAAAGCGCCGTTGTTTGTGTTTGGGGACCTGTGGTTGGGAGTGCCCGGCTGGCTCCTTAGAAACCACGATACGCAGCATGGTTACCAGACAAGAGGTGCCACCAGTGCCAAGTTGTGCTGGTTTGATACTACCAAGTGGTTCCTGCAATCTGCCATCCAGAAGCGGGCAGCTTACTTTTGTTTGCCACGGAAACGGGCCGTTGTTTGTGTTTGGGGGCTTGTGGCTGGGAGTGGCCGACTGGCTCCTTAGAATCCATGATACGCAGGATGGGTCCCAGACCAGAGGTGGCACCAGTGCAAAGTCGGGCTGGTTTGATAGTACCAAGTGGCTCCTGCAATCTGCCATCCAGAAGCGGGGCAGCTTACTTTTGTTTGCCAGGGAAACGGGCCGAGGTTTGTGACTGGGGACCTATGGCTGGGAGTGACCGGCTGGCTCCTGAAAAGTTACGATAGGCAGGATGGTGACCAGACCCATGGTGGCACCAGTGCCAAGTTGGGCTGGTTTGATAGTACCAAGTGGCTCCTGTAATCTGCCATCAAATAGTTGGTAGGCGAGTTTTGTTTTCCAGGGAAAAGCGCCGTTGTTTGTGTTTGGGGGCCTGTGGTAGGGAGTGGCCGGCTGGCTAATTAGAATCCACGATACGCAGGATGGTTCCCAGACCAGAGGTGGCACCAGTGCCAAGACGGGCTAGTTTGATGGTGCAAAGTGGCTCCTGCAATCTGCCATCCAGAAGTGCGGTAGCTTACTTTTGTTTGCCAGGGAAACGGGCCGAGCTTTTTGTCTGGGGGCCTATGGCGGGGAGTGACCGGCTGGCTCCTGAAAAGATAAGATAGGCAGGATGGTGACCAGACCCATGGTGGCACCAGTGCCAAGTTGGGCTGATTTGATAAAACCAAGTGGCTCCTGCAATCTGCCATGACAAAGTTGTCAGGAGAGTTTTGTTTCCCAGGGAAAAGCGCCGTTGTTTTTGTTTGGGGGCCTGTGGCTGGGAGTGGCCGGCTGGCTCCTTAGAATCCACGATACGCAGCATGGTATCCAGACCCAAGGTGGCACCAGTGCCAAGTTTTGCTGGTTTGATAGTACCAAGTGGTTCCTGCAATCTGCCATCCAGAAGCAGGGCAGCTTACTTTTGTTTGCCAGGGAAACGGGCCGAGGTTTTTGTCTGGGGGCCTATGGCTGGGAGTGACCGGCTGGCTCCTGAAAAGCTACGATAGGCAGGATGGTGACCAGACCCATGGTGGCACCAGTCCCAAGTTGGGCTGATTTGATAGTACGAAGTGGCTCCTGCAATCTGCCGTCAAAATTTGGCAGGCGAGTTTTTATTTTCCAGGGAAAAGCGCCGTTGTTTGTGTTTGGGGGCCTGTGGCTGGGAGTGGCCGGCTGGCTGCTTAGAATCCACGATACGCAGGATGGTTCCCAGACCCAAGGTGGCACCAGTGCCAAGTCGGGCTAGTATGATGGTGCAAAGTGGCTCCTGCAATCTGCCATCCAGAAGCGGGGCAGCTTACTTTTGTTTGCCAGGGAAACGGTCCGAGTTTGTGTCTCGGGGCCTATGGCTGGGAGTGACCGGCTGGCTCCTGAAAAGCTACGATAGGCAGGATGGTGACCAGACCCATGGTGGCACCAGTGCCAAGTTGGGCTGGTTTGATAGTACCAAGTGGCTCCTGCAATCTGCCATCAAATTGTCGGCAGGCGAGTTTTGTTTTCCAGGGAAAAGCGCCGTTGTTTGTGTTTGGGGGCCTGTGGCTGGGAGTGGCCGGCTGGCTCCTTAGAATCCACGATACGCAGGATGGTTCCCAGACCTGAGGTGGCACCAGTGCCAAGTCGGGCTGGTGTTATAGTACCAAGTGCGTCCTGCAATCGGCCATCCAGAAGCGGGGCAGCTTACTTTTGTTTGCCAGGGAAACGGGCCGAGCTTTGTGTCAGGGGGCCTATGGCTGGGAGTGACCGGCTGGCTCCTGAAAAGCTACGATAGGCAGGATGGTGACCAGACCCATGGTGGCACCAGTGCCATGTTCGGCTGATTTCATAGTACCAAGTGGCTCCTGCAATCTGCCATCAAAAAGTCGGCAGGCGAGTTTTGTTTTCCAGGGAAAAGCGCCGTTGTTTTTGTCTGCGGGCCTGTGGCTGGAGTGACCGGCTGGCTCCTTAGAATCCACGATACGCAGCATGGTTCCCAGACCCAAGGTGGCACCAGTGCCAAGTCGGGCTGGTTTGATAGTACCAAGTGGTTCCTGCAATCTGCCATCAAAAAGTTGGCAGTCGAGTTTTGTTTTCCAGGGAAAAGCGTCGTTGTTTGTGTTTGGGGGCCTGTGGCTGGGAGTGGCCGGCTGGCTCCTTAGAATCCACGATACGCAGGATGGTTCCCAGACCCAAGCTGGCACCAGTCCCAAGTTGGGCTGGTTTGATAGTAGCAAGTGGTTCCTGCAATCTGCCATCCAGAAGCGGGGCAGCTTACTTTTGTTTGCCAGGGAAACGGGCCGAGGTTTGTGTCTGGGGGCCTATGGCTGGGAGTGACCGGCTGGCTCCTGAAAGGCTACGATAGGCAGGATGGTGACCAGACCCATGGGGGCACAAGTGCCAAGTTGGGCTGGTTTGATAGTACCAAGTGGCTCCTGCAATCTGCCATCAAAAACTTGGCTGGCGAGTTTTGTTTCCCAGGGAAAAGCGCCGTTGTTTGTGTTTGGGGGCCTGTGGCTGGGAGTGGCCGGCTGGCTAATTAGAATCCACGACAGGCAGGATGGTTCCCAGACCAGAGGTGACACCAGTGCCAAGTCGGGCTAGTTTGATGGTGAAAAGTGGCTCCTGCAATCTGCCATCCAGAAGCGGGTTAACTTACTTTTGTTTGCCAGGGAAAAGGGCCGAGGTTTTTGTCTGGGGGCCTATGGCTGGGAGTGACCGGCTGTCTCCTGAAAAGCTACGATAGGCAGGATGGTGACCAGACCCATGGTGGCACCAGTGCCAAGTTGGGCTGGTTTGATAGTACCAAGTGGCTCCTGCAATCTGCCATCAAAAAGTTGGCAGGCGAGTTTTGTTTTCCAGGGAAAAGCGCCGTTGTTTGTGTTTGGGGGCCTGTGGCTGGGAGTGGCCGGCTGGCTCCTTAGAATCCAAAATACGCAGGATGTTTCCCAGACCTGAGGTGGCACCAGTGCCAAGTTGGGCTGGTTTGATTGTAGCAAATGGTTCCTGCAATCTACCATCCAGAAGCGGGGCAGCTTACTTTTGTTTGCCAGGGAAACGGGCCGAGCTTTGTGTCTGGGGGCCTATGGCTGGGAGTGACCGGCTGGCTCCTGAAAAGCTACGATAGGCAGGATGGTGACCAGACCCATGGTGGCACCAGTGCCAAGTTGGGCTGGTTTGATAGTACCAAGTGGCTCCTGCAATCTGCCATCAAAAAGTTGGCAGGCGAGTTTTGTTTTCCAGGGAAAAGCGCCGTTGTGTGTGTTTTGGGGCCGGTGGCTGGGAGTGGCCAGCTGGGTCCTTAGAATCCACGATACGCAGGATGGTTCCCAGACCCAAGGTGGCACCAGTGCCAAGTCGGGCTGGTTTGTTAGTACCAAGTGGTTCCTGCAATCTGCCATCCAGAAGCGGGGCTGCTGAATTTTGTTTGCCAGAGAAAAAGGCTGTTGTTTGTGTTTCGGGGCCTGTGGCTGGCAGTGGACGGCTGGCTCCTGAAAATCCATGATACGCAGCATGGTTCCCAGACCCAAGGTGGCACCAGTGCCAAGTCGGGCTGGTTTCATAGTACCCAGTGGCTCCTGCAATCTGCCATCCAGAAGAGGGGCAGTTGAATTTTGTTTTCCAGAGAAAAGGGCCGTGGTTTTTGTTTGGGGCCTATGGCTGAGAGTGACCGGCTGGCTCCTGAAAAGCTACGATAGGCAGGATGGTGACCAGACCGATGGTGGCACCAGTGCCAAGTCGGGCTGGTTTGATAATACTAAATAGCTCCTGCAATCTGCCATCCAGACGCGGGGCAGCGGATTTTTGCTTGCTGGCGAAAAGTTCCGTGGGTTTTTTTTGGGGGTATATGGCTGGACGTTGCCGGCTGACTCCTTAAAAACATCGATACGCAGGATGGTTCCCTGACCCAAGGTGGCATCACTGCCAAGTCGGGCTGTTTTCGTAGTACCAAGTGGCTCCTGCAATTTGCCATCCAGAAGCGGGGCAGTTGAGTTTTGTTTACCAGAGAAAAGGGCCGTGGTTTGTGTTTTGGGGCATATGGCTGAGAGTGGCCGGCTGGCGCCTGAAAATCCACGATAGGCAGGATGGTTCCCAGAGCCAAGGTGGCACCAGTGCCATGTTGGCCTGGTTTGATAGTACCATGTGGCTCCTGCAATCTGCCATCCAGAAGCGGGGCAGCTTACTTTAGTTTGCCAGGGAAACGGGCCGAGGTATTTGTCTGGGGGCCTATGGCTGGGAGTGACCGGCTGGCTCCTGAAAAGCTACGATAGGCAGGATGGTGACCAGACCCATGGTGGCACCAGTGCCAAGTTGGGCTGGTTTGATAGTACCAAGTGGCTCCTGCAATCTGCCATCAAAAAGTTGGCAGGCGAGTTTTGTTTTCCAGGGTAACGCGCCGTTGTTTTTGTTTAGAGGCCTGTGGCTGGGAGTGTCCGCCTGTCCTCTTAGAATCTACGTTACGCAGCATGGTTCCCAGAGCCAAGGTGGCACCAGTGCCAAGTTGGGCTGGTTTGATAGTAGCAAGTGGTTCCTGCAATCTGCCATCCAGAAGAGGGGCAGCTTACTTTTGTTTGCCAGGGAAACGGGCCGAGGTATTTCTCTGGGGGCCTATGGCAGGGAGTGACCGGCCGGCTCCTGAAAAGCTAAGATAGGCAGGATGTTTACCAGACCCATGATGGCACCAGTGCCAAGTTGGGCTAATTTGATACTACAAGTGGCTCCTGCAATCTGCCATCCAGAATCGGGGGTGCTTACTTTTGTTTTCCAGGGAAACGGGCCGAGGTTTGTGTCTGGGGGTTTATGGCTGGGAGTGACCGGCTGGCTCCTGAAAAGCTACGATAGGCAGGATGGTGACCAGACCCATGGTGGCACCAGTGCCAAGTTGGGCTGGTTTGATAGTACCAAGTGGCTCCTGCAATCTGCCATCAAAATGTTGGCAGGCGAGTTTTGTTTTCCAGGGAAAAGCGCCGTTGTTTGTGTTTGGGCGCCTGTGGCACGGAGTGGCCGGGTGGCTGCTTAGAATCCACGATACGCAGGATGGTTCCCAGACCCATGGTGGCACCAGTTCCAAGTTGGGCTGGTTTGACACTACCAAGTGGCTCCTGCAATCTGCCATCCAGAATCGGGGCAGCTTAATTTTTTTTGCCAGGGAAACGGTCCGAGGTTTGTGATGGGGGCCTATGGCTGGGAGTGACCGGCTGGCTCCTGAAATGGTACAATTGGCAGGATGGTTCTCAGACCCATAGTGGCACCAGTGCCAAGTTGGGATGATTTGATAGTACCAAGTGGCTCCTGCAATCTGCCATCAAAAAGGTGGCAGGCGAGTTTTGTTTTCCAGGGAAAAGCGCCGTTGTTTGTATTTGGGGGCCTGTGGCTGGGAGTGGCCGCCTGGCGCCTTAGAATCTACGTTACGCAGCATGGTTCCCAGACCCAAAGTGGCACCAGTGTCAAGTTGGGCTGGTTTGATAGTACCAAGTGGCTCCTGCAATCTGCCATCCAGAAGCGGGGTAGCTTACTTTTGTTTGCCAGGGAAACGGGCAGAGCTTTCTGTCTGGGGGCCTATGGTTGGGAGTAACCGGCTGGCTCCTGAAAAGCTACGATAGGCAGGATGGTTCCCAGATCCAAGATGGCACCAGTGCCAAGTCGGGGTGGTTTGATGGTGCAACGTGGCTCCTGCAATCTGCCATCCTGACGCGGGGCAGCGGATTTTTGTTTCCAAGAGAAATGGTCCGTGGTTTGTTTTTGGGGCTATATGGCTGGGCGTGGCCTGCTGGCTCCTTAAAAAGCTACGATAGGCAGGATGGTTCCCTGACCCAAGGTGGCACCAGTGCCAAGTCGGGCGGTTTTCGTAGTACAAAGTGCGTCCTAAAATTTGCCACCCAGAAGAGGGGCAGTTGAGTTTTGTTTAACAGAGAAAAGGGCCGTGGTTTGTTTTTGGGGGCATATGGCTGATAGTGGCCGTCTGGCGCCTGAAAATCCACGATAGGCAGGATGGTTCCCAGACCAGAGGTGGCAGCAGTGCCAAGTCGGGCTGGTTTGATAGTACTAAATAGCACCTGCAATCTGCCATGCAGAAGCGGGGCAGCTTACTTTTGTTTGCCAGGGAAACGGGCCGAGGTTTGTGTCTGGGGGCCTATGGCTGGGAGTGACCGCCTGGCTCCTGAAAAGCTACGATAGGCAGGATGGTTACCAGACCCATGGTGGCACCAGTGCCAAGTTGGGCTGGTTTGATAGTACCAAGTGGCTCCTGCAATCTGCCATCAAAAAGTTGTCAGGCGAGTTTTGTTTTCCAGGGAAAAGCGCCGTTGTTTGTGTTTGGGGGACTGTTGGTGGGAGTGGCCGGCTGGCTCCTTAGAACACACGATACGCAGGATGGTCCCAGACCCAAGGTGGCACCAGTGCCACGTCGGGCTGGTTTGATGGTGAAAAGTGGCTCCTGCAATCTGCCATCCTGAAGCGGGGTAGCTTACTTTTGTGTGCCAGGGAAACGGGCCGAGGTTTATGACTGGGGGCCTAGGGCTAGGAGTGACCGGCTGGCTCCTGAAAAGCAACAATAGGCAGGATGGTTCCCAGACCCAAGGTGGCACCAGTGCCAAGTTGGGCTGGTTTGATGGTACCAAATGGCTCCTGCAATCTGCCATCTAAAAGTTGTCAGGCGAGTTTTGTTTTCCAGGGAAAAGCGCCGTTGATTTTGTTTGGAGGCCTGTGGCTGGCTGTGGCTGCCTGTCGTCTTAGAATCCGGGTTACGCAGCATGGTTCCCAGAGCCAAGGTGGCACCAGTGCCAAGTTGGGCTGGTTTGATGGTGCAAAGTGGCTCCTGCAATCTGCCATCCAGAAGTGCGGTAGCTTACTTTTGTGTGCCAGGGAAACAGGCCGAGCTTTGTGTCTGGGGGCCTATGGCTGGGAGTGACCGGCTGGCTCCTGAAAAGCTACGATAGGCAGGATGGTGACCAGACCCATGGTGGCACCAGTGCCAAGTTGGGCTGGTTTGATAGTACCAAGTGGCTCCTGCAATCTGCCATCAAAAAGTTGTCAGGCGAGTTTTGTTTTCCAGGGAAAAGCGCCGTTGTGTGTGTTTTGGGGCCTGTGGCTTGGAGTGGCCAGCTGGCTCCCTAGAATCCACGATACGCAGGATGGTTCCCAGACCCAAGGTGGCACCAGTGCCAAGTCGGGCTGGTTTGATTACACCAAGTGGCTCCTGCAATCTGCCATCCAGAAGCGGGGCAGCTGAATTTTGTTTGCCAGAGAAAAAGGCCGTTGTTTGTGTTTCGGGGCCTGTGGCTGGCAGTGGACGGCTGGCTCCTGAAAATCCATGATACGCAGCATGGTTCCCAGACCCAAGGTGGCACCAGTGCCAAGTAGGGCTGGTTTCATAGTACCCAGTGGCTCCTGCAATCTGCCATCCAGAAGAGGGGCAGTTGAGTTTTGTTTTCCAGAGAAAAGGGCCGTGGTTTGTGTTTGGGGCCTATGGCTGAGAGTGACTGGCTGGCTCCTGAAAAGCTACGATAGGCCGGATGGTGACCAGACCCATGGTGGCACCAGTGCCAAGTCGGGCTGGTTTGATAATACTAAATAGCTCCTGCAATCTGCCATCCAGACGCGGGGCAGCGGATTTTTGCTTGCTGGAGAAAAGTTCCGTGGGTTTTTTTGGGGGTATATGGCTGGACGTTGCCTGCTGACTCCTTAAAAACATCGATACGCAGGATGGTTCCCTGACCCAAGGTGGCATCACTGCCAAGTCGGGCTGTTTTCGTAGTACCAAGTGCGTCCTGCAATTTGCCATCCAGAAGAGGGGCAGTTGAGTTTTGTTTACCAGAGAAAAGGGCCGTGGTTTGTGTTTTGGGGCATATGGCTGAGAGTGGCCGGCTGGCGCCTGAAAATCCACGATAGGCAGGATGGTTCCCAGAGCCAAGGTGGCACCAGTGCCATGTTGGCCTGGTTTGATAGTACCATGTGGCTCCTGCAATCTGCCATCCAGAAGAGGGGCAGCTTACTTTTGTTTGCCAGGGAAACGGGCCGAGGTATTTGTCTGGGGGCCTATGGCTGGGAGTGACCGGCTGGCTCCTGAAAAGCTACGATAGGCAGGATGGTGACCAGACCCATGGTGGCACCAGTGCCAAGTTGGGCTGGTTTGATAGTACCAAGTGGCTCCTGCAATCTGCCATCCAGAAGCGGGGTAGCTTACTTTTGTTTGCCAGGGAAACGGGCAGAGCTTTCTGTCTGGGGGCCTATGGTTGGGAGTAACCGGCTGGCTCCTGAAAAGCTACGATAGGCAGGATGGTTCCCAGATCCAAGATGGCACCAGTGCCAAGTCGGGGTGGTTTGATGGTGCAAAGTGGCTCCTGCAATCTGCCATCCTGACGCGGGGCAGCGGATTTTTGTTTCCATGAGAAATGGTCCGTGGTTTGTTTTTGGGGCTATATGGCTGGGCGTGGCCTGCTGGCTCCTTAAAAAGCTACGATAGGCAGGATGGTTCCCTGACCCAAGGTGGCACCAGTGCCAAGTCGGGCGGTATTCGTAGTACAAAGTGCGTCCTAAAATTTGCCATCCAGAAGAGGGGCAGTTGAGTTTTGTTTACCAGAGAAAAGGGCCGTGGTTTGTTTTTGGGGGCATATGGCTGATAGTGGCCGTCTGGCCCCTGAAAATCCACGATAGGCAGGATGGTTCCCAGACCAGATGTGGCACCAGTGCCAAGTCGGGCTGGTTTGATAGTACTAAATAGCACCTGCAATCAGCCATGCAGAAGCGGGGCAGCTTACTTTTGTTTGCCAGGGAAACGGGCCGAGGTTTGTGTCTGGGGGCCTATGGCTGGGAGTGACCGGCTGGCTCCTGAAAAGCTACGATAGGCAGGATGGTTACCAGACCCATGGTGGCACCAGTGCCAAGTTGGGCTGGTTTGATAGTACCAAGTGGCTCCTGCAATCTGCCATCAAAAAGTTGGCAGGCCAGTTTTGTTTTCCAGGGAAAAGCGCCGTTGTTTGTGTTTGGGGGACTGTGGGTGGGAGTGGCCGGCTGGCTCCTTAGAACACACGATACGCAGGATGGTTCCCAGACCCAAGGTGGCACCAGTGCCAAGTCGGGCTGGTTTGTTAGTACCAAGTGGTTCCTGCAATCTGCCATCCAGAAGCGGGGCAGCTGAATTTTGTTTGCCAGAGAAAAAGGCTGTTGTTTGTGTTTCGGGGCCTGTGGCTGGCAGTGGACGGCTGGCTCCTGAAAATCCATGATACGCAGCATGGTTCCCAGACCCAAGGTGGCACCAGTGCCAAGTCGGGCTAGTTTCATAGTACCCAGTGGCTCCTGCAATCTGCCATCCAGAAGAGGGGCAGTTGAGTTTTGTTTTCCAGAGAAAAGGGCCGTGGTTTGTGTTTGGGGCCTATGGCCGAGAGTGACCGGCTGGCCCCTGAAAATCCACGATAGGAAGGATTGTTCCCAGATCCAAGGTGGCAGCAGTGCCATGTTGTGCTGGTGTGATAGTCCCAAGTGGCTCCTGCAATCTGCCATCAAAAAGTTGACAGGCGAGTTTTGTTTTCCAGGGAAAAGCGCCGTTGTTTGTATTTGGGGGCCTGTGGCTGGGAGTGGCCGGCTGGCTCCTTAGAATCCACGATACGCAGGATGGTTCCCAGACCCAAGGTGGCACCAGTGCCAAGTCGGGCTGGTTTGATACTACCAAGTGGTTCCTGCAATCTGCCATCCAGAAGCGGGGCAGCTTACTTTTGTTTGCCAGGGAAACGGGCCGTGGGTTTTGTTTGGGGGCATATAGCTGAGAGTGGCCGGCTGGCCCCTGAAAATCCACGCTAGGCAGCATGGTTCCAGGATGCAAGGTGGCACCAGTGCCAAGTCGGGCTGGTTTGATGGGTCAAAGTGGCTCCTGCAATCTGCCATCCAGAAGCGGGGCAGCTGATTTTTGTTTGCCAGAGAAAAATTCCGTGGATTGTTTTTGGGGGCATATTGCTGGGAGTGGCCGGCTGGCTCCTTAAAATGCTCGATACGCATGATGGTTCCCAGGCCCAAGGTGTCACCACTACCAAGTCGGCCTGCGGTTTTAGTATCAAGTTCATCTTGCAATTTGCCATCCAGAAGAGGGGCAGTTGAGTTTTGTTTGCCAGAGAAACGGGCCGAGGTTTCTGTTTGGGGGCATATGGCTGAGAGTGGCCGGCTGGCCCCTGAAAATCCACGATACACAGCATGGTTCCCAGATCCAAGGTGGCACCAGTGCCAAGTTGGGCTGGTTTGATAGTCCCAAGTGTCTCCTGCAATCTGCCATCCAGAAGCGGGGCAGCTTACTTTTGTTTGCCAGAGAAATAGGCCTAGGTTTTTGTTTGGGGGCCTGTGGCTAGGAGTGGCCGGCTGGCTCCTAAGAATCCACGATTCGCAGGATGTTTACCAGACCCATGGTGGCACCAGTGCCAAGTTGGGCTGGTTTGATAGTACCAAGTGGCTCCTGCAAACTCCATCAAAAAGTTGGCAGGCGTGTTTTGTTTTCCAGGGAACAGCGCCGTTGATTTTGTTTGGGGGCCTGTGGCTGGGAGTGGCCGGCTGGCTCCTTAGAATCCACGATACGCAGGATGGTTCCCAGACCCAAGGTGGTACCAGTGCCAAGTCGGGCTGGTTTGATTACACCAAGTGACTCCTGCAATCTGCCATCCAGAAGTGAGGCAGCTAAGTTTTGTTTGCGAGAAAAAAGGGCCGTGGTTTTTGTTGGGGGCCTGTGGCTGGGAGTAGCCGGCTGGCTCCTTAAAATCCACGATAGGCAGGATGGTTCCCAGACCCAAGGTGGCACCAGTGCCAAGTCGGGCTGGTTTGATAGTACCAAGTGGCTCCTGCAATCTGCCATCCAGAAGCAGGGCAGCTGAGTTTTGTTTGCCAGAGAAAAAGGCTGTGGTTTTTGTTTGGGGGCCTGTGGCTGGCAGTGGCCGGCTGGCTCCTGAAAATCCACGATACGCAGCATGGTTCCCAGACCCAAGGTGGCACCAGTACAAAGTGGGGCTCTTTTGACAGTGTCAAGTGCCTCCTGCAATCTCCCATCCAGAAGCGGGGCAGCTGAGTTTTTTTTTGCCAGGGAAACGGACCTTTGTTTTTGATTGGGGTCTGTGGCCGAGAGTGGTCGGCTGTCTCCTGACAATCCACAATACGCAGGATGGTTCCCAGACCAAAGGTGGCACCAGTGCCAAGTCGGGCTGGTTTGATAGTACCAAGTGTCTCCTGCACTCTGCCATCCAGAAGCGGGGCAGCTGAGTTTTGTTTGCCAGAGAAAAGGGCCGTGGGTTGTGTTTGGGGGCATATGGCTGGGAGTGGCCACCTGGCTCCTTAAAATGCACGATACGCCGCATGGTAACCAGACGCAAGGTGGCACCAGTGCCAAGTCGGGCTGTTTTTGTAGTACCCAGTGGCTCCTGCAATTTGCCATCCAGAAGCGGGGCAGCTAAATTTTGTTTGCTAGAGAAAAGGGCTGTGGTTTGTGTTTGGGGGCCTATGGCCGAGAGTGGTAGGCTGGCCCCTGAAAATCAACGATAGGCAGGATGGTTCCCAGATACAAGGTGGCACCAGTGCCAAGTAAGGCTGGTTGTATAGTTCAAAGTGACTCCTGCAATCTGCCATCCAGAAGCGGGACAGCTGAGTTTTTTTTGCCAGAGAAAAGGTCCGTGGTTTCTTTTTGGGGCATACGGCTGGGAATTGCCGGCTGGCTCCTTAAAATGCTCGATACGCAGGATGGTTCCCAGAGCCAAGGTGGCACCACTGCCAAGTCGGGCTCTTTTTGTAGTACCAAGTGCGTCCTGCAATTTGCCATCCAGAAGAGGGGCAGTTGAGTTTTGTTTGCCAGAGAAAAGGGCCGAGGTTTGTGTTTGGGAGCATATGGCTGGGAATGACCGGCTGGCCCCTGAAAATCCACGATACGCCGGATGGTTCCCAGATCCAAGATGGTACCATTACCAAGTCGGGCTGCTTTGATAGTCCCAAGTGGCTCCTGCAAACTGCCATCCAGAAGCGGGGCAGCTGAGTTTTGTTTGCCAGGGAAATGGGCCGTTGTTTGTGTTTGGGGGCCTGTGGCTGGGAGTGTTCGGCTGGTTCCTGAATATGTACGATACGCAGGATTGTTCCCAGATCCAAGGTGGCAGCAGTGCCATGTTGTGCTGGTGTGATAGTCCCAAGTGGCTCCTGCAATCTGCCATCCAGAAGTGGGGCAGCTGATTTTTGTTTGCCAGAGAAAAGGTCCGTGGTTTGTGTTTGGGGGCATATGGCTGAGAGTGGCCGGCTGGCCCCTGAAAAACCACGATACACAGGATGGTTCCCAGATCCAAGGTGGCACCTGTGCCAAGTCGGGCTGATTTGATAGTACTAAGTAGCTCCTGCAATCTGCCATCCAGAAGCGGGGCAGCTTACTTTTGTTTGCCAGGGAAACGGGCCGAGGTTTCTGTTTGGGGGCCTATGGCTGGGAGTGACCGGCTGGCTCCTGAAAAGCTACAATAGGCAGGATGGTTCCCAGAGCCAAGGTGGCACCAGTGCCAAGTTGGGCTGGTTTGATAGTACCAAGTGGCTCCTGCAATCTGCCATCCAGAAGCAGGGCAGCTGAGTTTTGTTTGCCAGAGAAAAGGGCTTGGTTTGTGTTTGGGGGCATATGGCTGTGTGTGGCCAGCTGGCTCCTTAAAATGCACGATATGCAACATGGCTCCCAGACCCATAGTGGCACCAGTGCCAAGTCGGGCTGGTTTGATAGTACCAAGTGGCTCCTGCAATCTTCCATGATCACGTGGAGAAATACTTTCTGGTTTCAGCCATATGCTCTTTCTTCTCTCCCTCAACTTCTCTATCACCTCTCATCTGGTTCACATGCGCTGTCTTCAAGGTCCACAGGCTACTTTTCACAGAATCTTCTGGCCTGATGAAGTAAGAATGATGAATAGAACAGAGCTGGGATCTATTTTCCAGTTTGGATAAAATGCATTCTGCACACAAATCCAAGGAGAACGTGCTGCCCCAATGCCCAGAAAATCTTTCACTCCTGCTAGTGTTCTACGTCAACCGCAACTTAGTCTGAAAGAAAAGCTTTTTCTCTGAGAGCATCTGAGAGGTTTGCATGAAGCACTGATATCTGACATATGCAATTTTGAATAGGAGAGGAAAAAGAAAATGGCAAGGAGTTTTTAATTTTAGTGGTTTCAATTTTAATTTCCGTGCACTTTTTCAAAACTTGTCAGCTCAAATGCCCATCAACATCTTTTAGTCATCTGTAAGTCAGTATTCATATAAAATGTGCTTCAAATCCAAAGAATTTCAAATTTGCACTCCAAGCTTCTATGCCTAGATTTATGATTTCCTACACATATTAGATGAAAGGAAGGCCTTTTTTACTGTGGGAGTGCTGGAACACTGGAACAGGTTGCCCAGAGAAGTTGTGGGTGTCCCATCCCTGAAAGTATTCAAGGTCACCTTGGACGGGGCTTGGAGCAGCAACAAAGGAGAAGCTTGATGGTAGAGAAACAAAGTTGGACTATAGAAGAAACTCGGATTGAAGTATAGGATCAAGTTTTCTCTCAGCTCTTGGGGTAAATTCAAAGTTGTACAAAATGACATTTATCTGTGCTATTCACTACTGTAACAGAAAGTTTCATGAAAACTGTACAGAAGATAGTAAATTTTAAAAGAGATAAGAATTACAGCATAAAATCCATGGGATAGGTTACAACATGAGACACTCTCTAAGAGAAAATCTCTTTGTTTCAGCACTTCATCGGGGTAAGATTTCATGAAGTGCCAAAGAAGGCGGCAAAATATCATTCGGGACATTATTTACTGGAATTCAGCCTGGCCATTAGTAGGAACTGCCTTTGAACATATCATGTAGATATACCACACACACTTTCCCTTCACTGAAAAATTACTGTTTACAACAAATAAGCAATTGACGATCAAAATTGATTGAAAGCATCTTAAACATGTCAAGTATTTCATTGTAGATGATCTGTGATCCAAATGCTTCTTCCACCTTCGAGAGGGACAGAAGAATTCTTCCATATCATGATGGTTTAAAATTGTATCAACCAATGTTTTCTGCTGAAAAGATATCATCTATTTTTTTCTATTTTTGGAAGAAAATATTCCTAGACATACAACAGGTGAGAACTAAGTAATTTTAAAGAAACAAATGAAATGAAAATATTCTGTAAATAGAATGAAATGAAAAGCTGTGTTTTAAATAGGAGCTAAATATTAAACAGAATTTTTGTACCAGGCATTTGAATTACTGCACCAGCTCTTTTGCCCATCAAGAGAGGCATTTAGCATTTCAGTCTTTTCCAAGGTGTTCATGATCTGCTATGCTGATCTCTGTGTGTGCCTAGGTGTGTGTGGAGGGGGGGGCATATGAAGGGGAGTGTGTATGTTTGCTTTACAATTGTTGTGGCAGATTCATGCCTCAGCTCCACATTTTGTTTTAAAAAGGTCACACCGAGTGGATATGAAGTTTACTATCAACAAGAGATCGATTCCCAAATCATCCATTTGACTCTCCCTTATAAATCATGTGCTTTGTTGCATATTTTATCAAATATACTTTCAAGCCAGATGGAGGAAGGAGGATGTGGGAATCCCTCCACCATCTTGCAACTTTTATGTAAGTAGGTTTTCAAGAAAATCATCATTTCTCTTTTAAATATGTCTGGAACAGGCATGATGGTAGTGTCAACCTGTTGGAGTTTTTGTTGCTGGAAGAAGTTGTACAAAAGGATTGGTTTTTACATTGACCAGTTACTGAATCAAGCGCAGGAATACATTGGAAATTTAGCTGGGGGTTCCTTTTCCCAGCAGACTACTTCTAGAACGAGCTTGTACACTGAAGCTGACTCTTTTGCTCTCTTTTTGTTTCTTTCCTATTTTCTTGGCTTCTTTGCCACTATCTAGACAATTTTGGAACTTTGTTCCCAACTAAAATGGTTTCAATAGTCTGATTGTGATCATACATTTTTACAAGGAATTTTTAAAATCTTTCCTCGAGTCCAGAAAGTCAAGGACTTAGATCTTTTTCTTCCCTTATCAATATTGCCATGAAATTGATAAATAAAGACCAACTCTTTATTTTTGTTTTTAACCCACGTAGATAATTCCCATCCATTAATCCATTTTGTGGACCAATAGCTGCCATTCTGATGGAAGCTGTCACTTCTTAACAATAGGCATTCTGTGACTATGTTGACTGCACTTTGGGTGAAGATCCTAACTGGTCTTAGATATACATAGGGAGAAATTTGCTCAGCCAGTGTCAGTCTTAAGCATGCGTATCAGAAGATCTTTCTAGAGCTGGGAATTTTCCCATGAAAGGGATTCAGTTAGGGAAGAGACACTTGTGCCAGAGTTTTACATTCTTCTTGAACACTGCTTAAGGAACTTAGATGCCATGTCCATTTGGATCTCTGTCTGCACAGAACTTTGTCATGCCAGCGCTTTGAAATGCATCTTGAAGAGAATTCACTAGCACAGAATGAAAGAGAGTGGAAGGGGTTGGTGGGGCTAACCAGGCCCAACCCCCCTGCCTAAACCAGGATACCTAGAGCCTCTTGCCCAGGATTCTATCTGGGTGTACTTTTAATGTCTTCGAAGATCCAGGCTCCACAATCTTTCTGGGCAGTCTGTGCCGTGGTTCAGTCACCCTGACAGTAAAGAAACATTTACTGATGTTCAAAGGCAATCTCCTGTATTTCAGTGTGTGCCCACTGCCTCTTGTCTTTTCCCTCAGCATCACTGAAAAGACACTGATTCCCTCCCCTTTGCACTATTGCTTCCATATGTATGTGTGATGCCATGTAGAGGTATGTCAAAAACCTCCCTGAAGCCCAGGCAGATAATATTCCCTTCATCTACCAGTCAAGTTGATTCATCAGAGGAGTTTAAAGTGATGTTCAGCATGAAATTCCCCTGAAAAATCATGCTAACTACATTATTTGGTCATCTGTCATGTGCCTGGCAAGGATTTCCAGGAAGAGCTGCTTCATCAACTTCCTGGGGATAAAAAAGAGGCTGGCTGGTTTGTACTATGGCGAGTCCTCTTAATTGCCTTTTTTGAAGATGGGTGTCATTTGCTAACATCCACTCTTTATCCTCTGTTGTCGTCTACATCTTAGCAAAACGCTTTTCCACTATGTCTGGCTAGGAAAAACTGTGCCAGCACAGAAAACATCTCCCATCGTGTTCTAGAAGTTGCACGGATGTCTGCCAAGTGTTTGGCAGGAAGAAAAGAAAAGTTGTCCAAAACAGCTTCCAATCGAATGTTCCTGTGATTGGAAAAGTCAGGAGAGTGCAAAGGTACTGTTTTCTATCAGTTGGCAAGGTGCGCACACAATCCCAGTGTTGTACAGCTTGCTTCTTCACCTTCCCGAAGCTGCCGCTCTCGCCGGCTGCCGGAGCCCAAGAAGCGGCTTCTTCGCGCAAAGACGATTGTGCCGCTCACAGTGCTCTCCTTAGCGCGGCTTCTGCCGAAAGACGCCCGGCAGCGGCTCTTACCTCCGGAGAGCATCCTACCTTCGTCTTTCGCGTCTTTTGTAGTCTACATCTTAGCAAAACGCTTTTCCACTATGTCTGGCTAGGAAAAACTGTGCCAGCACAGAAAACATCTCCCATCGTGTTCTAGAAGTTGCACGGATGTCTGCCAAGTGTTTGGCAGGAAGAAAAGAAAAGTTGTCCAAAACAGCTTCCAATCGAATGTTCCTGTGATTGGAAAAGTCAGGAGAGTGCAAAGGTACTGTTTTCTATCAGTTGGCAAGGTGCGCACACAATCCCAGTGTTGTACAGCTTGCTTCTTCACCTTCCCGAAGCTGCCGCTCTCGCCGGCTGCCGGAGCCCAAGAAGCGGCTTCTTCGCGCAAAGACGATTGTGCCGCTCACAGTGCTCTCCTTAGCGCGGCTTCTGCCGAAAGACGCCCGGCAGCGGCTCTTACCTCCGGAGAGCATCCTACCTTCGTCTTTCGCGTCTTATGTAGTCTACACCTCGGCAAAAAGCTTTTCCACTATGTCTGGCTAGGAAAAACTGTGCCAGCACAGAAAACATCTCCCATCGTGTTCTAGAAGTTGCACGGATGTCTGCCAAGTGTTTGGCAGGAAGAAAAGAAAAGTTGTCCAAAACAGCTTCCAATCGAATGTTCCTGTGATTGGAAAAGTCAGGAGAGTGCAAAGGTACTGTTTTCTATCAGTTGGCAAGGTGCGCACACAATCCCAGTGTTGTACAGCTTGCTTCTTCACCTTCCCGAAGCTGCCGCTCTCGCCGGCTCCCGGAACCGAAGAAGCGGCTTCTTCGCGCAAAGACGACTGTGCCGCTCACAGTGCTCTCCTTAGCGCGGCTTCTGCCGAAAGACGCCCGGCAGCGGCTCTTACCTCCGGAGAGCATCCTACCTTCGTCTTTCGCGTCTTATGTAGTCTACACCTCGGCAAAACGCTTTTCCACTATGTCTGGCTAGGAAAAACTGTGCCAGCACAGAAAACATCTCCCATCGTGTTCTCGAAGTTGCACGGATGTCTGCCAAGTGTTTGGCAGGAAGAAAAGAAAAGTTGTCCAAAACAGCTTCCAATCGAATGTTCCTGTGATTGGAAAAGTCAGGAGAGTGCAAAGGTACTGTTTTCTATCAGTTGGCAAGGTGCGCACACAATCCCAGTGTTGTACAGCTTGCTTCTTCACCTTCCCGAAGCTGCCGCTCTCGCCGGCTGCCGGAGCCCAAGAAGCGGCTTCTTCGCGCAAAGACGATTGTGCCGCTCACAGTGCTCTCCTTAGCGCGGCTTCTGCCGAAAGACGCCCGGCAGCGGCTCTTACCTCCTGAGAGTGGCAGCTTCGGGAAGGTGAAGAAGCAAGCTGTACAACACTGGGATTGTGTGCGCACTTTGCCAACTGATAGAAAACAGTACCTTTGCACTCTCCTGACTTTTCCAATCACAGGAACATTCGATTGGAAGCTGTTTTGGACAACTTTTCTTTTCTTCCTGCCAAACACTTGGCAGACATCCGTGCAACTTCTAGAACACGATGGGAGATGTTTTCTGTGCTGGCACAGTTTTTCCTAGCCAGACATAGTGGAAAAGCGTTTTGCTAAGATGTAGACTACAAAAGACGCGAAAGACGAAGGTAGGATGCTCTCCGGAGGTAAGAGCCGCTGCCGGGCGTCTTTCGGCAGAAGCCGCGCTAAGGAGAGCACTGTGAGCGGCACAATCGTCTTTGCGCGAAGAAGCCGCTTCTTGGGCTCCGGCAGCCGGCGAGAGCGGCAGCTTCGGGAAGGTGAAGAAGCAAGCTGTACAACACTGGGATTGTGTGCGCACCTTGCCAACTGATAGAAAACAGTACCTTTGCACTCTCCTGACTTTTCCAATCACATGAACATTCGATTGGAAGCTGTTTTGAACAACTTTTCTTTTCTTCCTGCCAAACACTTGGCAGACATCCGTGCAACTTCTAGAACACGATGGGAGATGTTTTCTGTGCTGGCACAGTTTTTCCTAGCCAGACATAGTGGAAAAGCGTTTTGCCGAGGTGTAGACTACAAAAGACGGGAAAGACGAAGGTAGGATGCTCTCCCGAGGTAAGAGCCGCTGCCGGGCGTCTTTCGGCAGAAGCCGCGCTAAGGAGAGCCCTGTGAGCGGCACAATCGTCTTTGCGCGAAGAAGCCGCTTCTTGGGCTCCGGCAGCCGGCGAGAGCGGCAGCTTCGGGAAGGTGAAGAAGCAAGCTGTACAACACTGGGATTGTGTGCGCACCTTGCCAACTGATAGAAAACAGTACCTTTGCACTCTCCTGACTTTTCCAATCACAGGAACATTCGATTGGAAGCTGTTTTGGACAACTTTTCTTTTCTTCCTGCCAAACACTTGGCAGACATCCGTGCAACTTCTAGAACACGATGGGAGATGTTTTCTGTGCTGGCACAGTTTTTCCTAGCCAGACATAGTGGAAAAGCGTTTTGCTAAGATGTAGACTACAAAAGACGCGAAAGACGAAGGTAGGATGCTCTCCGGAGGTAAGAGCCGCTGCCGGGCGTCTTTCGGCAGAAGCCGCGCTAAGGAGAGCACTGTGAGCGGCACAATCGTCTTTGCGCGAAGAAGCCGCTTCTTGGGCTCCGGCAGCCGGCGAGAGCGGCAGCTTCGGGAAGGTGAAGAAGCAAGCTGTACAACACTGGGATTGTGTGCGCACCTTGCCAACTGATAGAAAACAGTACCTTTGCACTCTCCTGACTTTTCCAATCACAGGAACATTCGATTGGAAGCTGTTTTGGACAACTTTTCTTTTCTTCCTGCCAAACACTTGGCAGACATCCGTGCAACTTCTAGAACACGATGGGAGATGTTTTCTGTGCTGGCACAGTTTTTCCTAGCCAGACATAGTGGAAAAGCGTTTTGCTAAGATGTAGACGACAACAGAGGCTAAAGAGTGGATGTTAGCAAATGACACCCATCTTCAAAAAAGGCAATTAAGAGGACTCGCCATAGTACAAACCAGCCAGCCTCTTTTTTATCCCCAGGAAGTTGATGAAGCAGCTCTTCCTGGAAATCCTTGCCAGGCACATGACAGATGACCAAATAATGTAGTTAGCATGATTTTTCAGGGGAATTTCATGCTGAACATCACTTTAAACTCCTCTGATGAATCAACTTGACTGGTAGATGAAGGGAATATTATCTGCCTGGGCTTCAGGGAGGTTTTTGACATACCTCTACATGGCATCACACATACATATGGAAGCAATAGTGCAAAGGGGAGGGAATCAGTGTCTTTTCAGTGATGCTGAGGGAAAAGACAAGAGGCAGTGGGCACACACTGAAATACAGGAGATTGCCTTTGAACATCAGTAAATGTTTCTTTACTGTCAGGGTGACTGAACCACGGCACAGACTGCCCAGAAAGATTGTGGAGCCTGGATCTTCGAAGACATTAAAAGTACACCCAGATAGAATCCTGGGCAAGAGGCTCTAGGTATCCTGGTTTAGGCAGGGGGGTTGGGCCTGGTTAGCCCCACCAACCCCTTCCACTCTCTTTCATTCTGTGCTAGTGAATTCTCTTCAAGATGCATTTCAAAGCGCTGGCATGACAAAGTTCTGTGCAGACAGAGATCCAAATGGACATGGCATCTAAGTTCCTTAAGCAGTGTTCAAGAAGAATGTAAAACTCTGGCACAAGTGTCTCTTCCCTAACTGAATCCCTTTCATGGGAAAATTCCCAGCTCTAGAAAGATCTTCTGATACGCATGCTTAAGACTGACACTGGCTGAGCAAATTTCTCCCTATGTATATCTAAGACCAGTTAGGATCTTCACCCAAAGTGCAGTCAACATAGTCACAGAATGCCTATTGTTAAGAAGTGACAGCTTCCATCAGAATGGCAGCTATTGGTCCACAAAATGGATTAATGGATGGGAATTATCTACGTGGGTTAAAAACAAAAATAAAGAGTTGGTCTTTATTTATCAATTTCATGGCAATATTGATAAGGGAAGAAAAAGATCTAAGTCCTTGACTTTCTGGACTCGAGGAAAGATTTTAAAAATTCCTTGTAAAAATGTATGATCACAATCAGACTATTGAAACCATTTTAGTTGGGAACAAAGTTCCAAAATTGTCTAGATAGTGGCAAAGAAGCCAAGAAAATAGGAAAGAAACAAAAAGAGAGCAAAAGAGTCAGCTTCAGTGTACAAGCTCGTTCTAGAAGTAGTCTGCTGGGAAAAGGAACCCCCAGCTAAATTTCCAATGTATTCCTGCGCTTGATTCAGTAACTGGTCAATGTAAAAACCAATCCTTTTGTACAACTTCTTCCAGCAACAAAAACTCCAACAGGTTGACACTACCATCATGCCTGTTCCAGACATATTTAAAAGAGAAATGATGATTTTCTTGAAAACCTACTTACATAAAAGTTGCAAGATGGTGGAGGGATTCCCACATCCTCCTTCCTCCATCTGGCTTGAAAGTATATTTGATAAAATATGCAACAAAGCACATGATTTATAAGGGAGAGTCAAATGGATGATTTGGGAATCGATCTCTTGTTGATAGTAAACTTCATATCCACTCGGTGTGACCTTTTTAAAACAAAATGTGGAGCTGAGGCATGAATCTGCCACAACAATTGTAAAGCAAACATACACACTCCCCTTCATATGCCCCCCCCTCCACACACACCTAGGCACACACAGAGATCAGCATAGCAGATCATGAACACCTTGGAAAAGACTGAAATGCTAAATGCCTCTCTTGATGGGCAAAAGAGCTGGTGCAGTAATTCAAATGCCTGGTACAAAAATTCTGTTTAATATTTAGCTCCTATTTAAAACACAGCTTTTCATTTCATTCTATTTACAGAATATTTTCATTTCATTTGTTTCTTTAAAATTACTTAGTTCTCACCTGTTGTATGTCTAGGAATATTTTCTTCCAAAAATAGAAAAAAATAGATGATATCTTTTCAGCAGAAAACATTGGTTGATACAATTTTAAACCATCATGATATGGAAGAATTCTTCTGTCCCTCTCGAAGGTGGAAGAAGCATTTGGATCACAGATCATCTACAATGAAATACTTGACATGTTTAAGATGCTTTCAATCAATTTTGATCGTCAATTGCTTATTTGTTGTAAACAGTAATTTTTCAGTGAAGGGAAAGTGTGTGTGGTATATCTACATGATATGTTCAAAGGCAGTTCCTACTAATGGCCAGGCTGAATTCCAGTAAATAATGTCCCGAATGATATTTTGCCGCCTTCTTTGGCACTTCATGAAATCTTACCCCGATGAAGTGCTGAAACAAAGAGATTTTCTCTTAGAGAGTGTCTCATGTTGTAACCTATCCCATGGATTTTATGCTGTAATTCTTATCTCTTTTAAAATTTACTATCTTCTGTACAGTTTTCATGAAACTTTCTGTTACAGTAGTGAATAGCACAGATAAATGTCATTTTGTACAACTTTGAATTTACCCCAAGAGCTGAGAGAAAACTTGATCCTATACTTCAATCCGAGTTTCTTCTATAGTCCGACTTTGTTTCTCTACCATCAAGCTTCTCCTTTGTTGCTGCTCCAAGCCCCGTCCAAGGTGACCTTGAATACTTTCAGGGATGGGACACCCACAACTTCTCTGGGCAACCTGTTCCAGTGTTCCAGCACTCCCACAGTAAAAAAGGCCTTCCTTTCATCTAATATGTGTAGGAAATCATAAATCTAGGCATAGAAGCTTGGAGTGCAAATTTGAAATTCTTTGGATTTGAAGCACATTTTATATGAATACTGACTTACAGATGACTAAAAGATGTTGATGGGCATTTGAGCTGACAAGTTTTGAAAAAGTGCACGGAAATTAAAATTGAAACCACTAAAATTAAAAACTCCTTGCCATTTTCTTTTTCCTCTCCTATTCAAAATTGCATATGTCAGATATCAGTGCTTCATGCAAACCTCTCAGATGCTCTCAGAGAAAAAGCTTTTCTTTCAGACTAAGTTGCGGTTGACGTAGAACACTAGCAGGAGTGAAAGATTTTCTGGGCATCGGGGCAGCCCGTTCTCCTTGGATTTGTGTGCAGAATGCATTTTATCCAAACTGGAAAATAGATCCCAGCTCTGTTCTATTCATCATTCTTACTTCATCAGGCCAGAAGATTCTGTGAAAAGTAGCCTGTGGACCTTGAAGACAGCGCATGTGAACCAGATGAGAGGTGATAGAGAAGTTGAGGGAGAGAAGAAAGAGCATGAGGCTGAAACCAGAAAGTATTTCTCCACGTGATCATGGAAGATTGCAGGAGCCACTTGGTACTATCAAACCAGCCCAACTTGGCACTGGTGCCACCTTGGGTCTGGGAGCCATGTTGCATATCGTGCATTTTAAGGAGCCAGCTGGCCACACCCAGCCATATGCCCCCAAACACAAACCAAGGCCCTTTTCTCTGGCAAACAAAACTCAGCTGCCCTGCTTCTGGATGGCAGATTGCAGGAACCACTTGGTACTATCAAACCAGCCCAACTTGGCACTGGTGCCACCATGGGTCTGGTCACCATCCTGCCTATTGTAGCTTTTCAGGAGCCAGCCGGTCACTCTCAGCCATAGGCCCCCAAACACAAACCTCGGCCCGTTTCCCTGGCAAACAAAAGTAAGCTGCCCCGCTTCTGGATGGCAGATTGCAGGAGCTACTTAGTACTATCAAATCAGCCCGACTTGGCACAGGTGCCACCTTGGATCTGGGAACCATCCTGTGTATCGTCGATTTTCAGGGGCCAGCCAGCCACTCTCAGCCATATGCCCCCAAAAACAAACCACGGACCTTTTCTCTGGCAAACAAAACTCAACTGCCCCTCTTCTGGATGGCAAATTTTAGGACGCACTTTGTACTACGAAAACCGCCCGACGTGGCACTGGTGCCACCTTGTGTCAGGGAACCATCCTGCATATCGAGCTTTTTAAGGAGCCAGCCGGCCAGGCCCAGCCATATACCCCCAAAAACAAACCACGGACCATTTCTCATGGAAACAAAAATCCGCTGCCCCGCGTCTGGATGGCAGATTGCAGGAGCCACTTTGCACCATCAAACCAGCCCGACTTGGCACTGGTGCCACCTTGGGTCTGGGAACAATCCTGCGTATCGTACATATTCAGGAACCAGCCGAACACTCCCAGCCACAGGCCCCCAAACACAAACAACGGCCCATTTCCCTGGCAAACAAAACTCAGCTGCCCCGCTTCTGGATGGCAGTTTGCAGGAGCCACTTGGGACTATCAAACCAGCCCGACTTGGCACTGGTGCCACCTTGGGTCTGGGAACCATCCTGCGTATGGTGGATTCTACGGAGCCAGCCGGCCACTCCTAGCCACAGGCGCCCAGACAAAAACCTAGGCCTATTTCTCTGGCAAAAAAAAGTAAGCTGCCCCGCTTCTGGATGGCAGATTGCAGGAGCCACTTGGTACTATCAAACCAGCCCAACTTGGCACTGGTGCCACCTTGGCTCTGGGAACCATCCTGCCTATTGTAGCTTTTCAGGAGCCAGCCGGTCACTCCCAGCCATAGGCCCCCAAACACAAACCTCGGCCCGTTTCCCTGGCAAAGAAAAGTAAGCTGCCCCGCTTCTGGATGGCAGATTGCAGGAGCTACTTAGTACTATCAAATCAGCCCGACTTGGCACAGGTGCCACCTTGGATCTGGGAACCATCCTGTGTATCGTGGATTTTCAGGGGCCAGCCGGCCACTCTCAGCCATATGCCCCCAAACACAAACCACGGACCTTTTCTCTGGCAAACAAAAATCAGCTGCCCCACTTCTGGATGGCAGATTGCAGGAGCCACTTGGGACTATCACACCAGCACAACATGGCACTGCTGCCACCTTGGATCTGGGAACAATCCTGCGTATCGTACATATTCAGGAACCAGCCGAACACTCCCAGCCACAGGCCCCCAAACACAAACAACGGCCCATTTCCCTGGCAAACAAAACTCAGCTGCCCCGCTTCTGGTGTGGCAGTTTGCAGGAGCCACTTGGGACTATCAAAGCAGCCCGACTTGGTAATGGTACCATCTTGGATCTGGGAACCATCCGGCGTATCGTGGATTTTCAGGGGCCAGCCGGTCATTCCCAGCCATATGCTCCCAAACACAAACCTCGGCCCTTTTCTCTGGCAAACAAAACTCAACTGCCCCTCTTCTGGATGGCAAATTGCAGGACGCACTTGGTACTACAAAAAGAGCCCGACTTGGCAGTGGTGCCACCTTGGCTCTGGGAACCATCCTGCGTATCGAACATTTTAAGGAGCCAGCCGGCAATTCCCAGCCGTATGCCCCAAAAAGAAACCACGGACCTTTTCTCTGGCAAAAAAAACTCAGC
Source organism: Melospiza melodia melodia (assembly GCF_035770615.1). Classification (NCBI taxonomy): domain Eukaryota; kingdom Metazoa; phylum Chordata; class Aves; order Passeriformes; family Passerellidae; genus Melospiza; species Melospiza melodia. Next base: position 48,802,629 of record NC_086197.1, read on the forward strand.
TGTCCCGCTTCTGGATGGCAGATTGCAGGAGTCACTTTGAACCATACAACCAGCCTTACTTGGCACTGGTGCCACCTTGGATCTGGGAACCATCCTGCCTATCGTTGATTTTCAGGGGCCAGCCTACCACTCTCGGCCATAGGCCCCCAAACACAAACCACAGCCCTTTTCTCTAGCAAACAAAATTTAGCTGCCCCGCTTCTGGATGGCAAATTGCAGGAGCCACTGGGTACTACAAAAACAGCCCGACTTGGCACTGGTGCCACCTTGCGTCTGGTTACCATGCGGCGTATCGTGCATTTTAAGGAGCCAGGTGGCCACTCCCAGCCATATGCCCCCAAACACAACCCACGGCCCTTTTCTCTGGCAAACAAAACTCAGCTGCCCCGCTTCTGGATGGCAGAGTGCAGGAGACACTTGGTACTATCAAACCAGCCCGACTTGGCACTGGTGCCACCTTTGGTCTGGGAACCATCCTGCGTATTGTGGATTGTCAGGAGACAGCCGACCACTCTCGGCCACAGACCCCAATCAAAAACAAAGGTCCGTTTCCCTGGCAAAAAAAACTCAGCTGCCCCGCTTCTGGATGGGAGATTGCAGGAGGCACTTGACACTGTCAAACGAGCCCCACTTTGTACTGGTGCCACCTTGGGTCTGGGAACCATGCTGCGTATCGTGGATTTTCAGGAGCCAGCCGGCCACTGCCAGCCACAGGCCCCCAAACAAAAACCACAGCCTTTTTCTCTGGCAATAAAAACTCAGCTGCCCCGCTTCTGGATGGCAGATTGCAGGAGCCACTTGGTACTATCAAACCAGCCCGACTTGGCACTGGTGCCACCTTGGGTCTGGGAACCATCCTGCCTATCGTGGATTTTAAGGAGCCAGCCGGCTACTCCCAGCCACAGGCCCCCAACAAAAACCACGGCCCTTTTTTCTCGCAAACAAAACTTAGCTGCCTCACTTCTGGATGGCAGATTGCAGGAGTCACTTGGTGTAATCAAACCAGCCCGACTTGGCACTGGTGCCACCTTGGGTCTGGGAACCATCCTGCGTATCGTGGATTCTAAGGAGCCAGCCGGCCACTCCCAGCCACAGGCCCCCAAACAAAATCAACGGCGCTGTTCCCTGGAAAACAAAACACGCCTGCCAACTTTTTGATGGAGTTTGCAGGAGCCACTTGGTACTATCAAACCAGCCCAACTTGGCACTGGTGCCACCATGGGTCTGGTAAACATCCTGCGTATCGTGGATTCTTAGGAGCCAGCCGGCCACTCCTAGCCACAGGCCCCCAAACAAAAACCTAGGCCTATTTCTCTGGCAAACAAAAGTAAGCTGCCCCGCTTCTGGATGGCAGATTGCAGGAGACACTTGGGACTATCAAACCAGCCCAACTTGGCACTGGTGCCACCTTGGATCTGGGAACCATGCTGTGTATCGTGGATTTTCAGGGGCCAGCCGGCCACTCTCAGCCATATGCCCCCAAACAGAAACCTCGGCCCGTTTCTCTGGCAAACAAAACTCAACTGCCCCTCTTCTGGATGGCAAATTGCAAGATGAACTTGATACTAAAACCGCAGGCCGACTTGGTAGTGGTGACACCTTGGGCCTGGGAACCATCATGCGTATCGAGCATTTTAAGGAGCCAGCCGGCCACTCCCAGCAATATGCCCCCAAAAACAATCCACGGAATTTTTCTCTGGCAAACAAAAATCAGCTGCCCCGCTTCTGGATGGCAGATTGCAGGAGCCACTTTGCACCATCAAACCAGCCCGACTTGGCACTGGTGCCACCTTGCATCCTGGAACCATGCTGCCTAGCGTGAATTTTCAGGGGCCAGCCGGCCACTCTCAGCTATATGCCCCCAAACAAAACCCACGGCCCGTTTCCCTGGCAAACAAAAGTAAGCTGCCCCGCTTCTGGATGGCAGATTGCAGGAACCACTTGGTAGTATCAAACCAGCCCGACTTGGCACTGGTGCCACCTTGGGTCTGGGAACCATCCTGCGTATCGTGGATTCTAAGGAGCCAGCCGGCCACTCCCAGCCACAGGCCCCCAAATAAAAACAACGGCGCTTTTCCCTGGAAAACAAAACTCGCCTGCCAACTTTTTGATGGCAGATTGCAGGAGCCACTTGGTACTATCAAACCAGCCCAACTTGGCACTGGTGCCACCATGGGTCTGGTAACCATCCTGCCTATTGTAGCTTTTCAGGAGCCAGCCGGTCACTCCCAGCCATAGGCCCCCAGTCACAAACCTCGGCCCGTTTCCCTGGCAAACAAAAGTAAGCTGCCCCGCTTCTGGATGGCAGATTGCAGGAGCCACTTGGTACTATCAAACCAGCCCGACTTGGCACTGGTGCCACCTTGGGTCTGGGAACCATGCTGCGTATCGCAGATTCTAAGGCGCCAGTCGGCCACTCCCAGCCACAAGACCACAAACACAAACAACGGTGCTTTTCTCTGGCAAACAAAACTCAACTGCCCCTCTTCTGGATGGCAAATTGCAGGACGCACTTGGTACTATCAAACCAGGCCAACATGGCACTGGTGCCACCTTGGCTCTGGGAACCATCCTGCCTATCGTGGATTTTCAGGCGCCAGCCGGCCACTCTCAGCCATATGCCCCCAAACACAAACCACGGCCCTTTTCTGTGGTAAACAAAACTCAACTGCCCCTCTTCTGGATGGCAAATTGCAGGACGCACTTGGTACTACGAAAACAGCCCGACTTGGCAGTGATGCCACCTTGGGTCAGGGAACCATCCTGCGTATCGATGTTTTTAAGGAGTCAGCCGGCAACGTCCAGCCATATACCCCCAAAAAAAACCCACGGAACTTTTCTCCAGCAAGCAAAAATCCGCTGCCCCGCGTCTGGATGGCAGATTGCAGGAGCTATTTAGTATTATCAAACCAGCCCGACTTGGCACTGGTGCCACCATGGGTCTGGTCACCATCCTGCCTATCGTAGCTTTTCAGGAGCCAGCCGGTCACTCTCAGCCATAGGCCCCAAACACAAACCACGGCCCTTTTCTCTGGAAAACAAAACTCAACTGCCCCTCTTCTGGATGGCAGATTGCAGGAGCCACTGGGTACTATGAAACCAGCCCTACTTGGCACTGGTGCCACCTTGGGTCTGGGAACCATGCTGCGTATCATGGATTTTCAGGAGCCAGCCGTCCACTGCCAGCCACAGGCCCCGAAACACAAACAACAGCCTTTTTCTCTGGCAAACAAAATTCAGCTGCCCCGCTTCTGGATGGCAGATTGCAGGAACCACTTGGTAGTGTCAAACCAGCCCGACTTGGCACTGGTGCCACCTTGGGTCTGGGAACCATCCTGCGTATCGTGGATTCTAAGGAGCCAGCTGGCAACTCCCAGCCACAGGCCCCAAAACACACACAACGGCGCTTTTCCCTGGAAAACAAAACTCGCCTGCCAACTTTTTGATGGCAGATTGCAGGAGCCACTTGGTACTATCAAACCAGCCCAACTTGGCACTGGTGCCACCATGGGTCTGGTCACCATCCTGCCTATCGTAGCTTTTCAGGAGCCAGCCGGTCACTCCCAGCCATAGGCCCCCAGACACAAACCTCGGCCTGTTTCCCTGGCACACAAAAGTAAGCTACCGCACTTCTGGATGGCAGATTGCAGGAGCCACTTTGCACCATCAAACCAGCCCAACTTGGCACTGGTGCCACCTTGGCTCTGGGAACCATGCTGCGTAACCCGGATTGTAAGACGACAGGCAGCCACTGCCAGCCACAGGCCTCCAAACAAAATCAACGGCGCTTTTCCCTGGAAAACAAAACTCGCCTGACAACTTTTAGATGGCAGATTGCAGGAGCCAGTTGGTACCATCAAACCAGCCCAACTTGGCACTGGTGCCACCTTGGGTCTGGGAACCATCCTGCCTATTGTTGCTTTTCAGGAGCCAGCCGGTCACTCCTAGCCCTAGGCCCCCAATCATAAACCTCGGCCAGTTTCCCTGGCACACAAAAGTAAGCTACCCCGCTTCAGGATGGCAGATTGCAGGAGCCACTTTTCACCATCAAACCAGCCCGACGTGGCACTGGTGCCACCTTGGGTCTGGGAACCATCCTGCGTATCGTGTGTTCTAAGGAGCCAGCCGGCCACTCCCACCAACAGTCCCCCAAACACAAACAACGGCGCTTTTCCCTGGAAAACAAAACTCGCCTGACAACTTTTTGATGGCAGATTGCAGGAGCCACTTGGTACTATCAAACCAGCCCAACTTGGCACTGGTGCCACCATGGGTCTGGTAACCATCCTGCCTATCGTAGCTTTTCAGGAGCCAGCCGGTCACTCCCAGCCATAGGCCCCCAGACACAAACCTCGGCCCGTTTCCCTGGCAAACAAAAGTAAGCTGCCCCGCTTCTGCATGGCAGATTGCAGGTGCTATTTAGTACTATCAAACCAGCCCGACTTGGCACTGGTGCCACCTCTGGTCTGGGAACCATCCTGCCTATCGTGGATTTTCAGGCGCCAGACGGCCACTATCAGCCATATGCCCCCAAAAACAAACCACGGCCCTTTTCTCTGGTAAACAAAACTCAACTGCCCCTCTTCTGGATGGCAAATTTTAGGACGCACTTTGTACTACGAAAACCGCCCGACTTGGCACTGGTGCCACCTTGGGTCAGGGAACCATCCTGCCTATCGTAGCTTTTTAAGGAGCCAGCAGGCCACGCCCAGCCATATAGCCCCAAAAACAAACCACGGACCATTTCTCTTGGAAACAAAAATCCGCTGCCCCGCGTCAGGATGGCAGATTGCAGGAGCCACGTTGCACCATCAAACCAGCCCGACTTGGCACTGGTGCCATCTTGGATCTGGGAACCATCCTGCCTATCGTAGCTTTTCAGGAGCCAGCCGGTTACTCCCAACCATAGGCCCCCAGACAGAAAGCTCTGCCCGTTTCCCTGGCAAACAAAAGTAAGCTACCCCGCTTCTGGATGGCAGATTGCAGGAGCCACTTGGTACTATCAAACCAGCCCAACTTGACACTGGTGCCACTTTGGGTCTGGGAACCATGCTGCGTAACGTAGATTCTAAGGCGCCAGGCGGCCACTCCCAGCCACAGGCCCCCAAATACAAACAACGGCGCTTTTCCCTGGAAAACAAAACTCGCCTGCCAGCTTTTTGATGGCAGATTGCAGGAGCCACTTGGTACTATCAAATCATCCCAACTTGGCACTGGTGCCACTATGGGTCTGGGAACCATCCTGCCAATTGTACCATTTCAGGAGCCAGCCGGTCACTCCCAGCCATAGGCCCCCATCACAAACCTCGGCCCGTTTCCCTGGCAAACAAAATTAAGCTGCCCCGATTCTGGATGGCAGATTGCAGGAGCCACTTGGTAGTGTCAAAACAGCCCGACTTGGCACTGGTGCCATCTTGGGTCTGGGAACCATCCTGCGTATCGTGGATTCTAAGCAGCCACCCGGCCACTCCGTGCCACAGGCGCCAACACACAAACAACGGCGCTTTTCCCTGGAAAACAAAACTCGCCTGCCAACATTTTGATGGCAGATTGCAGGAGCCACTTGGTACTATCAAACCAGCCCAACTTGGCACTGGTGCCACCATGGGTCTGGTCACCATCCTGCCTATCGTAGCTTTTCAGGAGCCAGCCGGTCACTCCCAGCCATAAACCCCCAGTCACAAACCTCGGCCCGTTTCCCTGGAAAACAAAAGTAAGCACCCCCGATTCTGGATGGCAGATTGCAGGAGCCACTTGGTAGTATCAAATTAGCCCAACTTGGCACTGGTGCCATCATGGGTCTGGTAAACATCCTGCCTATCTTAGCTTTTCAGGAGCCTGCCGGTCACTCCCTGCCATAGGCCCCCAGAGAAATACCTCGGCCCGTTTCCCTGGCAAACAAAAGTAAGCTGCCCCTCTTCTGGATGGCAGATTGCAGGAACCACTTGCTACTATCAAACCAGCCCAACTTGGCACTGGTGCCACCTTGGCTCTGGGAACCATGCTGCGTAACGTAGATTCTAAGAGGACAGGCGGACACTCCCAGCCACAGGCCTCTAAACAAAAACAACGGCGCGTTACCCTGGAAAACAAAACTCGCCTGCCAACATTTTGATGGCAGATTGCAGGAGCCACTTGGTACTATCAAACCAGCCCAACTTGGCACTGGTGCCACCATGGGTCTGGTCACCATCCTGCCTATCGTAGCTTTTCAGGAGCCAGCCGGTCACTCCCAGCCATAGGCCCCCAGACAAATACCTCGGCCCGTTTCCCTGGCAAACAAAAGTAAGCTGCCCCGCTTCTGGATGGCAGATTGCAGGAGCCACATGGTACTATCAAACCAGGCCAACATGGCACTGGTGCCACCTTGGCTCTGGGAACCATCCTGCCTATCGTGGATTTTCAGGCGCCAGCCGGCCACTCTCAGCCATATGCCCCAAAACCCAAACCACGGCCCTTTTCTCTGGCAAACAAAACTCAACTGCCCCTCTTCTGGATGGCAAATTGCAGGAGCCACTTGGTACTACGAAAACAGCCCGACTTGGCAGTGATGCCACCTTGGGTCAGGGAACCATCCTGCGTATCGATGTTTTTAAGGAGTCAGCCGGCAACGTCCAGCCATATACCCCCAAAAAAAACCCACGGAACTTTTCTCCAGCAAGCAAAAATCCGCTGCCCCGCGTCTGGATGGCAGATTGCAGGAGCTATTTAGTATTATCAAACCAGCCCGACTTGGCACTGGTGCCACCATGGGTCTGGTCACCATCCTGCCTATCGTAGCTTTTCAGGAGCCAGCCGGTCACTCTCAGCCATAGGCCCCAAACACAAACCACGGCCCTTTTCTCTGGAAAACAAAACTCAACTGCCCCTCTTCTGGATGGCAGATTGCAGGAGCCACTGGGTACTATGAAACCAGCCCGACTTGGCACTGGTGCCACCTTGGGTCTGGGAACCATGCTGCGTATCATGGATTTTCAGGAGCCAGCCGTCCACTGCCAGCCACAGGCCCCGAAACACAAACAACAGCCTTTTTCTCTGGCAAACAAAATTCAGCTGCCCCGCTTCTGGATGGCAGATTGCAGGAACCACTTGGTACTAACAAACCAGCCCGACTTGGCACTGGTGCCACCTTGGGTCTGGGAACCATCCTGCGTATCGTGGATTCTAAGGAGCCAGCTGGCCACTCCCAGCCACAGGCCCCAAAACACACACAACGGCGCTTTTCACTGGAAAACAAAACTCGCCTGCCAACTTTTTGATGGCAGATTGCAGGAGCCACTTGGTACTATCAAACCAGCCCAACTTGGCACTGGTGCCACCATGGGTCTGGTCACCATCCTGCCTATCGTAGCTTTTCAGGAGCCAGCCGGTCACTCCCAGCCATAGGCCCCCAGACACAAAGCTCGGACCGTTTCCCTGGCAAACAAAAGTAAGCTGCCCCGCTTCTGGATGGCAGATTGCAGGATCCACTTGTTATTATCAAACCAGCCCGACTTGGTACTGGTGCCACCTCTGGTCTGGGTACCATCCTGGGTATCGTGGATCCTAAGGAGCCAGCCGGCCACTCCCAGCCACAGGCCCCCAAAAAAAAACAACGGCGATTTTCCCTGGAAAACAAAACTCGCCTGACAACTTTTTGATGGCAGATTGCAGGAACCACTTGGTACTATCAAACCAGCCCAACTTGGCACTGGTGCCACCTTGGGTCTGGGAACCATGCTGCGTATTGTGGATTCTAAGGAGCCAGCCGGCCACTCCAGCCACAGGCCCGCAGACACAAACAACGGCGCTTTTCCCTGGAAAACAAAACTCGCCTGCCAACTTTTTGATGGCAGATTGCAGGAGCCACTTGGTACTATGAAATCAGCCGAACATGGCACTGGTGCCACCATGGGTCTGGTCACCATCCTGCCTATCGTAGCTTTTCAGGAGCCAGCCGGTCACTCCCAGCCATAGGCCCCCAGACACAAAGCTCGGCCCGTTTCCCTGGCAAACAAAAGTAAGCTGCCCCGCTTCTGGATGGTAGATTGCAGGAACCATTTGCTACAATCAAACCAGCCCAACTTGGCACTGGTGCCACCTCAGGTCTGGGAACCATCCTGCGTATTTTGGATTCTAAGGAGCCAGCCGGCCACTCCCAGCCACAGGCCCCCAAACACAAACAAGGGCGCTTTTCCCTGGAAAACAAAACTCGCCTGCCAACATTTTGATGGCAGATTGCAGGAGCCACTTGGGACTATCAAACCAGCCCAACTTGGCACTGGTGCCACCATGGGTCTGGTCACCATCCTGCCTATCGTAGTTTCTCAGGAGCCAGCCGGTCACTCCCTGCCATAGGCCCCCAGACAAAACCTCGGCCCGTTTCCCTGGCAAACAAAAGTGAGCTGCCCCGCTTCTGGATGGCAGATTGCAGGACGCACTTGGTAGTATCAAACCAGCCCAACTTGGCACTGGTGCCACCTCAGGTCTGGGAACCATGCTGCGTATCGTGGATTCTAATTAGCCATCCGGCCACTCCCAGCCACAGGCCCCCAAACAAAAACAACGGCGCTTTTCCCTGGATAACAAACTCGCCTGCCAACTTTTTGATGGCAGATTGCAGGAGCCACTTGGTACTATCAAACCAGCCCAACTTGGCACTGGTGCCACCATGGGTCTGGTCACCATCCTGCCTATCGTAGCTTTTCAGGAGACAGCCGGTCACTCCCAGCCATAGGCCCCCAGACAAAAACCTCGGCCCTTTTCCCTGGCAAACAAAAGTAAGTTAACCCGCTTCTGGATGGCAGATTGCAGGAGCCACTTTTCACCATCAAACTAGCCCGACTTGGCACTGGTGTCACCTCTGGTCTGGGAACCATCCTGCCTGTCGTGGATTCTAATTAGCCAGCCGGCCACTCCCAGCCACAGGCCCCCAAACACAAACAACGGCGCTTTTCCCTGGGAAACAAAACTCGCCTGCCAAGTTTTTGATGGCAGATTGCAGGAGCCACTTGGTACTATCAAACCAGCCCAACTTGGCACTTGTGCCACCATGGGTCTGGTCACCATCCTGCCTATCGTAGCCTTTCAGGAGCCAGCCGGTCACTCCCAGCCATAGGCCCCCAGACACAAACCTCGGCCCGTTTCCCTGGCAAACAAAAGTAAGCTGCCCCGCTTCTGCATGGCAGATTGCAGGTGCTATTTAGTACTATCAAACCAGCCCGACTTGGCACTGGTGCCACCTCTGGTCTGGGAACCATCCTGCCTATCGTGGATTTTCAGGCGCCAGACGGCCACTATCAGCCATATGCCCCCAAAAACAAACCACGGCCCTTTTCTCTGGTAAACAAAACTCAACTGCCCCTCTTCTGGATGGCAAATTTTAGGACGCACTTTGTACTACGAAAACCGCCCGACTTGGCACTGGTGCCACCTTGGGTCAGGGAACCATCCTGCCTATCGTAGCTTTTTAAGGAGCCAGCAGGCCACGCCCAGCCATATAGCCCCAAAAACAAACCACGGACCATTTCTCTTGGAAACAAAAATCCGCTGCCCCGCGTCTGGATGGCAGATTGCAGGAGCCACGTTGCACCATCAAACCACCCCGACTTGGCACTGGTGCCATCTTGGATCTGGGAACCATCCTGCCTATCGTAGCTTTTCAGGAGCCAGCCGGTTACTCCCAACCATAGGCCCCCAGACAGAAAGCTCTGCCCGTTTCCCTGGCAAACAAAAGTAAGCTACCCCGCTTCTGGATGGCAGATTGCAGGAGCCACTTGGTACTATCAAACCAGCCCAACTTGACACTGGTGCCACTTTGGGTCTGGGAACCATGCTGCGTAACGTAGATTCTAAGGCGCCAGGCGGCCACTCCCAGCCACAGGCCCCCAAATACAAACAACGGCGCTTTTCCCTGGAAAACAAAACTCGCCTGCCAGCTTTTTGATGGCAGATTGCAGGAGCCACTTGGTACTATCAAATCATCCCAACTTGGCACTGGTGCCACTATGGGTCTGGGAACCATCCTGCCAATTGTACCATTTCAGGAGCCAGCCGGTCACTCCCAGCCATAGGCCCCCATCACAAACCTCGGCCCGTTTCCCTGGCAAACAAAATTAAGCTGCCCCGATTCTGGATGGCAGATTGCAGGAGCCACTTGGTATTGTCAAAACAGCCCGACTTGGCACTGGTGCCACCTTGGGTCTGGGAACCATCCTGCGTATCGTGGATTCTAAGCAGCCACCCGGCCACTCCGTGCCACAGGCGCCAACACACAAACAACGGCGCTTTTCCCTGGAAAACAAAACTCGCCTGCCAACATTTTGATGGCAGATTGCAGGAGCCACTTGGTACTATCAAACCAGCCCAACTTGGCACTGGTGCCACCATGGGTCTGGTCACCATCCTGCCTATCGTAGCTTTTCAGGAGCCAGCCGGTCACTCCCAGCCATAAACCCCCAGTCACAAACCTCGGCCCGTTTCCCTGGAAAACAAAAGTAAGCACCCCCGATTCTGGATGGCAGATTGCAGGAGCCACTTGGTAGTATCAAATTAGCCCAACTTGGCACTGGTGCCATCATGGGTCTGGTAAACATCCTGCCTATCTTAGCTTTTCAGGAGCCGGCCGGTCACTCCCTGCCATAGGCCCCCAGAGAAATACCTCGGCCCGTTTCCCTGGCAAACAAAAGTAAGCTGCCCCTCTTCTGGATGGCAGATTGCAGGAACCACTTGCTACTATCAAACCAGCCCAACTTGGCACTGGTGCCACCTTGGCTCTGGGAACCATGCTGCGTAACGTAGATTCTAAGAGGACAGGCGGACACTCCCAGCCACAGGCCTCTAAACAAAAACAACGGCGCGTTACCCTGGAAAACAAAACTCGCCTGCCAACATTTTGATGGCAGATTGCAGGAGCCACTTGGTACTATCAAACCAGCCCAACTTGGCACTGGTGCCACCATGGGTCTGGTCACCATCCTGCCTATCGTAGCTTTTCAGGAGCCAGCCGGTCACTCCCAGCCATAGGCCCCCAGACAAATACCTCGGCCCGTTTCCCTGGCAAACAAAAGTAAGCTGCCCCGCTTCTGGATGGCAGATTGCAGGAGCCACATGGTACTATCAAACCAGGCCAACATGGCACTGGTGCCACCTTGGCTCTGGGAACCATCCTGCCTATCGTGGATTTTCAGGCGCCAGCCGGCCACTCTCAGCCATATGCCCCAAAACCCAAACCACGGCCCTTTTCTCTGGCAAACAAAACTCAACTGCCCCTCTTCTGGATGGCAAATTGCAGGAGCCACTTGGTACTACGAAAACAGCCCGACTTGGCAGTGATGCCACCTTGGGTCAGGGAACCATCCTGCGTATCGATGTTTTTAAGGAGTCAGCCGGCAACGTCCAGCCATATACCCCCAAAAAAAAACCCACGGAACTTTTCTCCAGCAAGCAAAAATCCGCTGCCCCGCGTCTGGATGGCAGATTGCAGGAGCTATTTAGTATTATCAAACCAGCCCGACTTGGCACTGGTGCCACCATGGGTCTGGTCACCATCCTGCCTATCGTAGCTTTTCAGGAGCCAGCCGGTCACTCTCAGCCATAGGCCCCAAACACAAACCACGGCCCTTTTCTCTGGAAAACAAAACTCAACTGCCCCTCTTCTGGATGGCAGATTGCAGGAGCCACTGGGTACTATGAAACCAGCCCGACTTGGCACTGGTGCCACCTTGGGTCTGGGAACCATGCTGCGTATCATGGATTTTCAGGAGCCAGCCGTCCACTGCCAGCCACAGGCCCCGAAACACAAACAACAGCCTTTTTCTCTGGCAAACAAAATTCAGCTGCCCCGCTTCTGGATGGCAGATTGCAGGAACCACTTGGTACTAACAAACCAGCCCGACTTGGCACTGGTGCCACCTTGGGTCTGGGAACCATCCTGCGTATCGTGGATTCTAAGGAGCCAGCTGGCCACTCCCAGCCACAGGCCCCAAAACACACACAACGGCGCTTTTCACTGGAAAACAAAACTCGCCTGCCAACTTTTTGATGGCAGATTGCAGGAGCCACTTGGTACTATCAAACCAGCCCAACTTGGCACTGGTGCCACCATGGGTCTGGTCACCATCCTGCCTATCGTAGCTTTTCAGGAGCCAGCCGGTCACTCCCAGCCATAGGCCCCCAGACACAAAGCTCGGACCGTTTCCCTGGCAAACAAAAGTAAGCTGCCCCGCTTCTGGATGGCAGATTGCAGGATCCACTTGTTATTATCAAACCAGCCCGACTTGGTACTGGTGCCACCTCTGGTCTGGGTACCATCCTGGGTATCGTGGATCCTAAGGAGCCAGCCGGCCACTCCCAGCCACAGGCCCCCAAACAAAAACAACGGCGATTTTCCCTGGAAAACAAAACTCGCCTGAAAACTTTTTGATGGCAGATTGCAGGAACCACTTGGTACTATCAAACCAGCCCAACTTGGCACTGGTGCCACCTTGGGTCTGGGAACCATGCTGCGTATTGTGGATTCTAAGGAGCCAGCCGGCCACTCCAGCCACAGGCCCGCAGACACAAACAACGGCGCTTTTCCCTGGAAAACAAAACTCGCCTGCCAACATTTTGATGGCAGATTGCAGGAGCCACTTGGTACTATGAAATCAGCCGAACATGGCACTGGTGCCACCATGGGTCTGGTCACCATCCTGCCTATCTTAGCTTTTCAGGAGCCAGCCGGTCACTCCCAGCCATAGGCCCCCAGACAAAAACCTCGGCCCTTTTCCCTGGCAAACAAAAGTAAGTTAACCCGCTTCTGGATGGCAGATTGCAGGAGCCACTTTTCACCATCAAACTACCCGACTTGGCACTGGTGTCACCTCTGGTCTGGGAACCATCCTGCCTGTCGTGGATTCTAATTAGCCAGCCGGCCACTCCCAGCCACAGGCCCCCAAACACAAACAACGGCGCTTTTCCCTGGAAAACAAAACTCGCCTGCCAAGTTTTTGATGGCAGATTGCAGGAGCCACTTGGTACTATCAAACCAGCCCAACTTGGCACTGGTGCCACCATGGGTCTGGTCACAATCCTGCCTATCGTAGCCTTTCAGGAGCCAGCCGGTCACTACCAGCCATAGGCCCCCAGACAAATACCTCGGCCCGTTTCCCTGGCAAACAAAAGTAAGCTGCCCCGCTTCTGGATGGCAGATTGCAGGAAACACTTGGTACTATCAAACCAGCCCAACTTGGGACTGGTGCCACCTTGGGTCTGGGAACCATCCTGCGTATCGTGGATTCTAAGGAGCCAGCCGGCCACTCCCAGCCACAGGCCCCCAAACACAAACAACGACGCTTTTCCCTGGAAAACAAAACTCGCCTGCCAACTTTTTGATGGCAGATTGCAGGAACCACTTGGTACTATCAAACCAGCCCAACTTAGCACTGGTGCCACCTTGGGTCTGGGAACCATGCTGCGTATCGTGGATTCTAAGGAGCCAGCTGGCCACTCCAGCCACAGGCCCGCAGACAAAAACAACGGCGCTTTTCCCTGGAAAACAAAACTCGCCTGCCGACTTTTTGATGGCAGATTGCAGGAGCCACTTGGTACTATGAAATCAGCCGAACATGGCACTGGTGCCACCATGGGTCTGGTCACCATCCTGCCTATCGTAGCTTTTCAGGAGCCAGCCGGTCACTCCCAGCCATAGGCCCCCTGACACAAAGCTCGGCCCGTTTCCCTGGCAAACAAAAGTAAGCTGCCCCGCTTCTGGATGGCAGATTGCAGGAGCCACTTTGCACCATCAAACCAGCCCGACTTGGCACTGGTGCCACCTTGGGTCTGGGAACCATCCTGCGTATCGTGGATTCTAAGCAGCCAGCCGGCCACTCCCAGCCACAGGCCCCCAAACACAAACAACGGCGCTTTTCCCTGGAAAATAAAAACTCGCCTGCCAAATTTTGACGGCAGATTGCAGGAGCCACTTGGTACTATCAAATCAGCCCAACTTGGCACTGGTGCCACCATGGGTCTGGTCACCATCCTGCCTATCGTAGCTTTTCAGGAGCCAGCCGGTCACTCCCAGCCATAGGCCCCCAGACAAAAACCTCGGCCCGTTTCCCTGGCAAACAAAAGTAAGCTGCCCCGCTTCTGGATGGCAGATTGCAGGAACCACTTGGTACTATCAAACCAGCAAAACTTGGCACTGGTGCCACCTTGGGTCTGGATACCATGCTGCGTATCGTGGATTCTAAGGAGCCAGCCGGCCACTCCCAGCCACAGGCCCCCAAACACAAACAACGGCGCTTTTCCCTGGAAAACAAAACTCTCCTGCCAACTTTTTGATGGCAGATTGCAGGAGCCACTTGGTTTTATCAAATCAGCCCGACTTGGCACTGGTGCCACCATGGGTCTGGTCACCATCCTGCCTATCTTAGCTTTTCAGGAGCCAGCCGGTCACTCCCCGCCATAGGCCCCCAGACAAATACCTCGGCCCGTTTCCCTGGCAAACAAAAGTAAGCTACCCCGCTTCTGGATGGCAGAATGCAGGAGCCACTTTGCACCATCAAACTAGCCCGTCTTGGCGCTGGTGCCACCTCTGGTCTGGGAACCATCCTGCGTATCGTGGATTCTAATTAGCCAGCCGGCCACTCCCTACCACAGGCCCCCAAACACAAACAACGGCGCTTTTCCCTGGAAAACAAAACTCGCCTACCAACTATTTGATGGCAGATTACAGGAGCCACTTGGTACTATCAAACCAGCCCAACTTGGCACTGGTGCCACCATGGGTCTGGTCACAATCCTGCCTATCGTAGCCTTTCAGGAGCCAGCCGGTCACTACCAGCCATAGGCCCCCAGACAAATACCTCGGCCCGTTTCCCTGGCAAACAAAAGTAAGCTGCCCCGCTTCTGGATGGCAGATTGCAGGAAACACTTGGTACTATCAAACCAGCCCAACTTGGGACTGGTGCCACCTTGGGTCTGGGAACCATCCTGCGTATCGTGGATTCTAAGGAGCCAGCCGGCCACTCCCAGCCACAGGCCCCCAAACACAAACAACGACGCTTTTCCCTGGAAAACAAAACTCGCCTGCCAACTTTTTGATGGCAGATTGCAGGAACCACTTGGTACTATCAAACCAGCCCAACTTAGCACTGGTGCCACCTTGGGTCTGGGAACCATGCTGCGTATCGTGGATTCTAAGGAGCCAGCTGGCCACTCCAGCCACAGGCCCGCAGACAAAAACAACGGCGCTTTTCCCTGGAAAACAAAACTCGCCTGCCGACTTTTTGATGGCAGATTGCAGGAGCCACTTGGTACTATGAAATCAGCCGAACATGGCACTGGTGCCACCATGGGTCTGGTCACCATCCTGCCTATCGTAGCTTTTCAGGAGCCAGCCGGTCACTCCCAGCCATAGGCCCCCTGACACAAAGCTCGGCCCGTTTCCCTGGCAAACAAAAGTAAGCTGCCCCGCTTCTGGATGGCAGATTGCAGGAGCCACTTTGCACCATCAAACCAGCCCGACTTGGCACTGGTGCCACCTTGGGTCTGGGAACCATCCTGCGTATCGTGGATTCTAAGCAGCCAGCCGGCCACTCCCAGCCACAGGCCCCCAAACACAAACAACGGCGCTTTTCCCTGGAAAATAAAAACTCGCCTGCCAAATTTTGACGGCAGATTGCAGGAGCCACTTGGTACTATCAAATCAGCCCAACTTGGCACTGGTGCCACCATGGGTCTGGTCACCATCCTGCCTATCGTAGCTTTTCAGGAGCCAGCCGGTCACTCCCAGCCATAGGCCCCCAGACAAAAACCTCGGCCCGTTTCCCTGGCAAACAAAAGTAAGCTGCCCCGCTTCTGGATGGCAGATTGCAGGAACCACTTGGTACTATCAAACCAGCAAAACTTGGCACTGGTGCCACCTTGGGTCTGGATACCATGCTGCGTATCGTGGATTCTAAGGAGCCAGCCGGCCACTCCCAGCCACAGGCCCCCAAACACAAACAACGGCGCTTTTCCCTGGAAAACAAAACTCTCCTGCCAACTTTTTGATGGCAGATTGCAGGAGCCACTTGGTTTTATCAAATCAGCCCGACTTGGCACTGGTGCCACCATGGGTCTGGTCACCATCCTGCCTATCTTAGCTTTTCAGGAGCCAGCCGGTCACTCCCCGCCATAGGCCCCCAGACAAATACCTCGGCCCGTTTCCCTGGCAAACAAAAGTAAGCTACCCCGCTTCTGGATGGCAGAATGCAGGAGCCACTTTGCACCATCAAACTAGCCCGTCTTGGCGCTGGTGCCACCTCTGGTCTGGGAACCATCCTGCGTATCGTGGATTCTAATTAGCCAGCCGGCCACTCCCTACCACAGGCCCCCAAACACAAACAACGGCGCTTTTCCCTGGAAAACAAAACTCGCCTACCAACTATTTGATGGCAGATTACAGGAGCCACTTGGTACTATCAAACCAGCCCAACTTGGCACTGGTGCCACCATGGGTCTGGTCACAATCCTGCCTATCGTAACTTTTCAGGATCCAGCCGGTCACTCCCAGCCATAGGTCCCCAGTCACAAACCTCGGCCCGTTTCCCTGGCAAACAAAAGTAAGCTGCCCCGCTTCTGGATGGCAGATTGCAGGAGCCACTTGGTACTATCAAACCAGCCCGACTTGGCACTGGTGCCACCTCTGGTCTGGGACCCATCCTGCGTATCGTGGATTCTAAGGAGCCAGTCGGCCACTCCCAGCCACAGGCCCCCAAACACAAACAACGGCCCGTTTCCGTGGCAAACAAAAGTAAGCTGCCCCGTTTCTGGATGGCAGATTGCAGGAACCACTTGGCAGTATCAAACCAGCACAACTTGGCACTGGTGCCACCTTGGGTCTGGATACCATGCTGCGTATCGTGGTTTCTAAGGAGCCAGCCGGGCACTCCCAACCACAGGTCCCCAAACACAAACAATGGCGCTTTTCCCTGGAAAACAAAACTCGCCTGCCAACTTTTTGATGGAGTTTGCAGGAGCCACTTGGTACTATCAAACCAGCCCAACTTGGCACTGGTGCCACCATGGGTCTGGTCACCATCCTGCCTATCGTAGCTTTTCAGGAGCCAGCCGGTCACTCCCAGCCATAGGCCCCGAGACAGAAAGCCCGGCCCGTTTCCCTGGCAAACAAAAGTAAGCTGCCCCGCTTCTGGATGGCAGATTGCAGGAGCCACTTTGTACTATCAAACCAGCCCGACTTGGCACTGGTGCCACCTCTGGTCTGGGAACCATGCTGCGTATCGTGGATTTTAAGGAGCCAGTCGGCCACTCCCAGCCATACGCCTCCAAACACAAACAACGGTCCATTTCCCTGGCAAACAAAAGTAAGCTGCCCCGCTTCTGGATGTCAGATTGCAGGAACCACTTGTTGCCAAGTTGGGGTGGTTTGATAGTACCAAGTGGCTCCTGCAATCTGCCATCAAAAAGTTGGCAGGTGAGTTTTGTTTTCCAGGGAAAAGCACCGTTGTTTGTGTTTGGGGGCCTGTGGCTGGGAGTGGCAATCTGTCTCCTTAGAATCCACGATACGCAGGATGGGTCCCAGACCAGAGGTGGCACCAGTGCCATGTTGGCCTGGTTTGATAGTACCATGTGGCTCCTGCAATCTGCCATCCAGAAGCGGGGCTGCTTACTTTTGTTTGCCAGGGAAACGGGCCGAGATATTTGTCTGGGGGCCTATGGCTGGGAGGGAGCGGCTGGCTCCTGAAAAGCTACGATAGGCAGGATGGTGACCAGACCCATGGTGGCACCAGTGCCAAGTTGGGCTGGTTTGATAGTACCAAGTGGCTCCTGCAATCTGCCATCAAAAAGTTGTCAGGCGACTTTTGTTTTCCAGGGAAAAGTGCCGCTGTTCTTGTTTAGAGGCATGTGGCTGGGAGTGGCCGGCTGCCTCCTTTGAACCCAGGATACGCAGGATGGTTCCCAGAGCCAAGGTGGCACCAGTGCCAAGTTTGGCTGGTTTGATAGTACCAAGTGGCTCCTGCAATCTGCCATCCAGAAGCGTGTCAGCTTACTTTTGTTTCCCAGGGAAACGGGCCGAGATATTTGTCTGGGGGCCTATGGCTGGGAGTGACCGGCTGGCTACTGAAAAGCTACGATAGGCAGGATGGTTACCAGACTCATGGTGGCACCAGTGCCAAGTCGGGCTGGTTTGATAATACTAAATAGCTCCTGAAATCTGCCATTCAGACGCGGGGCAGCGGATTTTTGTTTGCCGGAGAATAGTTCCGTGGTTTTTTTTTGGGGGTATATGGCTGGACATGGCCGGCTGGCTCCTTAAAAAGATCGATACGCAGGATTGTTCCCTGACCCAAGGTGGCATCACTGCCAAGTCGGGCTGTTTTCGTAGTACCAAGTGCGTCCTGCAATTTGCCATCCAGAAGAGGGGCAGTTGAGTTTTGTTTGCCAGAGCAAAGGGCCGTGGTATGTGTTTGGGGGCATATGGCTGAGAGTGGCCGGCTGGCCCCTGAAAATCCACGATAGGCAGGATGGTTCCCAGACCCAAGGTGGCACCAGTGCCATGTTGGCCTGGTTTGATAGTACCATGTGGCTGCTGTAATCTGCCATCCAGAATTGGGGCAGCTTAATTTTGTTTGCCAGGGAAACGGTCCGAGGTTTGTGTCAGGGGGCCTATGGCTGGGAGTGACCGGCTGGCTCCTGAAATGCTACAATAGGCAGGATGGTTCCCAGACCCATAGTGGCACCAGTGCCAAGTTGGGATGATTTGATAGTACCAAGTGGCTCCTGCAATCTGCCATCAAAAAGCTGGCAGGCGAGTTTTGTTTTCCAGGGAAAAGCGCCGTTGTTTGTGTTTGGGGGCCTGTGGCTGGGAGTGGCCGGCTGGCTCCTTAGAATCCACGATATGCAGGATTGTTCCCAGACCCAAGGTGGCACCAATGCCAAGTCGGGCCGGTTTGATGGTGCAAAGTGGGTCCTGCAATCTGCCATCCAGACGCGGGGCAGCGGATTTTTGTTTCCATGAGAAATGGTCCGTGGTTTGTTTTTGGGGGTATATGGCTGGGCCTGGCCGGCTGGCTCCTTAAAAAGCTCGATATGCAGGATGGTTCCCTGACACAAGGTGGCACCAGTGCCACGTCGGGCGGTTTTCGTAGTACAAAGTGCGTCCTAAAATTTGCCATCCAGAAGAGGGGCAGTTGAGTTTTGTTTGCCAGAGAAAAGGGCCGTGGTTTGTTTTTGGGGGCATATGGCTGAGAGTGGCCGGCTGGCCCCTGAAAATCCACGATAGGCAGGATGGTTCCCAGACCAGAGGTGTCACCAGTGCCAAGTCGGGCTGGTTTGATAGTACTAAATAGCTCCTGCAATCTGCCATGCCGAAGCGGGACAGCTTACTTTTGTTTGCCAGGGAAACGGGCCGAGGTTTGTGTCTGGGGGCCTATGGCTGGGAGTGACCGGCTGGCTCCTGAAAAGCTACGATAGGCAGGATGGTGACCAGACCCATGGTGGCACCAGTGCCAAGTTGGGCTGGTTTGATAGTACCAAGTGGCTCCTGCAATCTGCCATCAAAAAGTTGGCAGGCGAGTTTTGTTTTCCAGGGAAAAGCGCCGTTGTTTGTGTTTGGGGGCCTGTGGCTGGGAGTGGCCAGCTGGATCCTTAGAACCCACGATACGCAGCATGGTTCCCAGACCAGAGGTGGCACCAGTGCCAAGTTGGGCTGGTTTGATGGTGCAAAGTGGCTCCTGCAATCTGCCATCCAGAAGCGGGGTAGCTTACTTTTGTTTGCCAGGGAAACGGGCCGAAATATTTGTCTAGGGGCCTCTGGCTGGGGGTGCTGGCTGGAACCTGAAAAGCTACAATAGGCAGGATGGTGACCAGACCCATGGTGGCACCAGTGCCAAGTTGGGCTGGTTTGATAGTACCAAGTGGCTCCTGCAATCTGCCATCAAATGTTTGGCAGGCGAGTTTTGTTTTCCAGGGAAAAGCACCGTTGTGTGTGTTTGGGGGCCTGTGGCTGGGAGTGGGCAGCTGGCTCCTTAGAATCCACGATACGCAGGATGGTTCCCAGACCCAAGGTGGCACCAGTGCCAAGTCGGGCTGGTTTGTTAGTACCAAGTGGTTCCTGCAATCTGCCATCCAGAAGCGGGGCAGCTGAATTTTGTTTGCCAGAGAAAAAGGCTGTTGTTTGTGTTTCGGGGCCTGTGGCTGGCAGTGGACGGCTGGCTCCTGAAAATCCATGATACGCAGCATGGTTCCCAGACCCAAGGTGGCACCAGTGCCAAGTCGGGCTGGTTTGATACTACCAAGTGCGTCCTGCAATCTGCCATCCAGAAGCGGGGCAGCTTAATTTTGTTGGCCAGGGAAACGGGCCGTGGGTTTTGTATGGGGGCCTATGGCTGAGAGTGGCCGGCTGGCTCCTGAAAATCCACGCTAGGCAGCATGGTTCCCAGATGCAAGGTGGCACCAGTGCCAAGTCGGGCTGGTTTGATGGTGCAAAGTGGCTCCTGCAATCTGCCATCCAGAAGCGGGGCAGCTGATTTTTGTTTGCCAGAGAAAAATTCCGTGGATTGTTTTTGGGGGCATATTGCTGGGAGTGGCCGGCTGGCTCCTTAAAATGCTCGATACGCATGATGGTTCCCAGGCCCAAGGTGTCACCACTACCAAGTCGGCCTGCGGTTTTAGTATCAAGTTCATCCTGCAATTTGCCATCCAGAAGAGGGGCAGTTGAGTTTTGTTTGCCAGAGAAACGGGCCGAGGTTTCTGTTTGGGGACATATGGCTGAGAGTGGCCGGCTGACCCCTGAATATCCACGATACACAGCATGGTTCCCAGATCCAAGGTGGCACCAGTGCCAAGTTGGGCTGGTTTGATAGTCCCAAGTGTCTCCTGCAATCTGCCATCCAGAAGCGGGGCAGCTTACTTTTGTTTGCCAGAGAAATAGGCCTAGGTTTTTGTCTGGGGGCCTGTGGCTAGGAGTGGCCGGCTGGCTCCTTAGAATCCACGATACGCAGGATGTTTCCCAGACCCAAGGTGGCACCAGTGCCAAGTCGGGCTGGTTTGATAGTACCAAGTGGCTCCTGCAAACTCCATCAAAATGTTGGCAGACGTGTTTTGTTTTCCAGGGAACAGCGCCGTTGATTTTGTTTGGGGACCTGTGGCTGGGAGTGGCCGGCTGGCTCCTTAGAATCCACGATACGCAGGATGGTTCCCAGACCCAAGGTGGCACCAGTGCCAAGTCGGGCTGGTTTGATTACACCAAGTGGCTCCTGCAATCTGCCATCCAGAAGTGAGGCAGCTAAGTTTTGTTTGCCAGAAAAAAGGGCCGTGGTTTTTGTTGGGGGCCTGTGGCTGGGAGTAGCCGGCTGGCTCCTTAAAATCCACGATAGGCTGGATGGTTCCCAGACCCAAGGTGGCACCAGTGCCAAGTCGGGCTGGTTTGATAGCACCAAGTGGCTCCTGCAATCTGCCATCCAGAAGCGGTGCAGTTGAGTTTTGTTTGCCAGAGAAAAGGGCCGTGGGTTGTGTTTGGGGGCATATGGCTGGGAGTGGCCGGCTGTCTCATTAAAAAGATCGATACGCAGGATGGTTCCCAGACCCAAGGTGGCACCAGTGCCAAGTCGGGCTGTTTTTATAGTACCAAGTGCGTCCTGCAATTTGCCATCCAGAAGAGGGGCAGTGGAGTTTTGTTTGCCAGAGAATAGCGCCGTTGTTTGTGTTTGGGGGCTTGTGGCTGGGAGTGGCCGACTGGCGCCTTAGAATCTGTGTTACGCAGCATGGTTCCCAGACCAGAGGTGGCACCAGTGCCAAGTTGGGCTGGTTTGATAGTACCAAGTGGCTCCTGCAATCTGCCATCAAAAAGTTGGCAGGCGAGTTTTGTTTTCCAGGGAAAAGCGCCGTTGTTTGTATTTGGGGGCCTGTGGCTGGGAGTGGTCGGCTGGCTCCTTTGAACCCACGATACGCAGGATGGTTCCCAGACCCAAGGTGGCACCAGTGCCAAGTCGGGCTGGTTTGATACTACCAAGTGCGTCCTGCAATCTGCCATCCAGAAGCGGGGCAGCTTAATTTTGTTTGCCAGGGAAACGGGCCGTGGGTTTTGTTTGGGGGCCTATGGCTGAGAGTGGCCGGCTGGCTCCTGAAAATCCACGCTAGGCAGCATGGTTCCCAGATGCAAGGTGGCACCAGTGCCAAGTCGGGCTGGTTTGATGGTGCAAAGTGGCTCCTGCAATCTGCCATCCAGAAGCGGGGCAGCTGATTTTTGTTTGCCAGAGAAAAATTCCGTGGATTGTTTTTGGGGGCATATTGCTGGGAGTGGCCGGCTGGCTCCTTAAAATGCTCGATACGCATGATGGTTCCCAGGTCCAAGGTGTCACCACTACCAAGTCGGCCTGCGGTTTTAGTATCAAGTTCATCCTGCAATTTGCCATCCAGAAGAGGGGCAGTTGAGTTTTGTTTGCCAGAGAAACGGGCCGAGGTTTCTGTTTGGGGACATATGGCTGAGAGTGGCCGGCTGGCCCCTGAATATCCACGATACACAGCATGGTTCCCAGATCCAAGGTGGCACCAGTGCCAAGTTGGGCTGGTTTGATAGTACCAAGTGTCTCCTGCAATCTGCCATCCAGAAGCGGGGCAGCTTACTTTTGTTTGCCAGAGAAATAGGCCTAGGTTTTTGTCTGGGGGCCTGTGGCTAGGAGTGGCCGGCTGGCTCCTAAGAATCCACGATACGCAGGATGTTTCCCAGACCCAAGGTGGCACCAGTGCCAAGTCGGGCTGGTTTGATAGTACCAAGTGGCTCCTGCAAACTCCATCAAAAAGTTGGCAGGCGTGTTTTGTTTTCCAGGGAACAGCGCCGTTGATTTTGTTTGGGGGCCTGTGGCTGGGAGTGGCCGGCTGGCTCCTTAGAATCCACGATACGCAGGATGGTTCCCAGACCCAAGGTGGCACCAGTGCCAAGTCGGGCTGGTTTGATTACACCAAGTGGCTCCTGCAATCTGCCATCCAGAAGTGAGGCAGCTAAGTTTTGTTTGCCAGAAAAAAGGGCCGTGGTTTTTGTTGGGGGCCTGTGGCTGGGAGTGGCCGGCTGGCTCCTTAGAATCCACCATACGCAGGATGGTTCCCAGACCCAAGGTGGCACCAGTGCCAAGTCGGGCTGGTTTGATAGTACCAAGTGGCTCCTGCAATCTGCCATCCAGAAGCGGTGCAGTTGAGTTTTGTTTGCCAGAGAAAAGGGCCGTGGGTTGTGTTTGGGGGCATATGGCTGGGAGTGGCCGGCTGTCTCATTAAAAAGATCGATACGCAGGATGGTTCCCAGACCCAAGGTGGCACCAGTGCCAAGTCGGGCTGTTTTTATAGTACCAAGTGCGTCCTGCAATTTGCCATCCAGAAGAGGGGCAGTGGAGTTTTGTTTGCCAGAGAATAGCGCCGTTGTTTGTGTTTGGGAGCTTGTGGCTGGGAGTGGCCGACTGGCGCCGTAGAATCTGTGTTACGCAGCATGGTTCCCAGACCAGAGGTGGCACCAGTGCCAAGTTGGGCTGGTTTGATAGTACCAAGTGGCTCCTGCAATCTGCCATCCAGAAGCGGGGCAGCTTACTTTTGTTTGCCAGGGAAACGGGCCGAGGTTTGTGACTGGGGACCTATGGCTGGGAGTGACCGGCTGGCTCCTGAAAAGCTACGATAGGCAGGATGGTGACCAGACCCATGGTGGCACCAGTGCCAAGTTGGGCTGGTTTGATAGTACCAAGTGGCTCCTGCAATCTGCCATCAAATAGTTGTCAGGCGAGTTTTGTTTTCCAGGGAAAAGCGCCGTTGTTTGTATTTGGGGGCCTGTGGCTGGGAGTGGCCGGCTGGCTCCTTTGAACCCACAATAAGCAGGATGGTTCCCAGACCCAAGGTGGCACCAGAGCCAAGTCGGGCTGGTTTGATACTACCAAGTGGTTCCTGCAATCTGCCATCCAGAAGCGGGGCAGCTTAATTTTGTTTGCCAGGGAAACGGGCCGTGGGTTTTGTTTGGGGGCCTATGGCTGAGAGTGCCCGGCTGTCTCCTGAAAATCCACGCTAGGCAGCATGGTTCCCAGATGCAAGGTGGCACCAGTGCCAAGTCGGGCTGGTTTGATGGTGCAAAGTGGCTCCTGCAATCTGCCATCCAGAAGCGGGGCAGTTGAGTTTTGTTTGCCAGAGAAACGGGCCGAGGTTTCTGTTTGGGGACATATGGCTGAGAGTGGCCGGCTGGCCCCTGAATATCCACGATACACAGCATGGTTCCCAGATCCAAGGTGGCACCAGTGCCAAGTTGGGCTGGTTTGATAGTACCAAGTGTCTCCTGCAATCTGCCATCCAGAAGCGGGGCAGCTTACTTTTGTTTGCCAGAGAAATAGGCCTAGGTTTTTGTCTGGGGGCCTGTGGCTAGGAGTGGCCGGCTGGCTCCTAAGAATCCACGATACGCAGGATGTTTCCCAGACCCAAGGTGGCACCAGTGCCAAGTCGGGCTGGTTTGATAGTACCAAGTGGCTCCTGCAAACTCCATGAAAATGTTGGCAGGCGTGTTTTGTTTTCCAGGGAACAGCGCCGTTGATTTTGTTTGGGGGCCTGTGGCTGGGAGTGGCCGGCTGGCTCCTTAGAATCCACGATACGCAGGATGGTTCCCAGACCCAAGGTGGCACCAGTGCCAAGTCGGGCTGGTTTGATTACACCAAGTGGCTCCTGCAATCTGCCATCCAGAAGTGAGGCAGCTAAGTTTTGTTTGCCAGAAAAAAGGGCCGTGGATTTTGTTGGGGGCCTGTGGCTGGGAGTGGCCGGATGGCTCCTTAGAATCCACCATACACAGGATGGTTCCCAGACCCAAGGTGGCACCAGTGCCAAGTCGGGCTGGTTTGATACTACCAAGTGGTTCCTGCAATCTGCCATCCAGAAGCGGGGCAGCTTAATTTTGTTTGCCAGGGAAACGGGCCGTGGGTTTTGTTTGGGGGCCTATGGCTGAGAGTGCCCGGCTGTCTCCTGAAAATCCACGCTAGGCAGCATGGTTCCCAGATGCAAGGTGGCACCAGTGCCAAGTCGGGCTGGTTTGATGGTGCAAAGTGGCTCCTGCAATCTGCCATCCAGAAGCGGGGCAGTTGAGTTTTGTTTGCCAGAGAAACGGGCCGAGGTTTCTGTTTGGGGACATATGGCTGAGAGTGGCCGGCTGGCCCCTGAATATCCACGATACAGAGCATGGTTCCCAGATCCAAGGTGGCACCAGTGCCAAGTTGGGCTGGTTTGATAGTCCCAAGTGTCTCCTGCAATCTGCCATCCAGAAGCGGGGCAGCTTACTTTTGTTTGCCAGAGAAATAGGCCTAGGTTTTTGTCTGGGGGCCTGTGGCTAGGAGTGGCCGGCTGGCTCCTAAGAATCCACGATACGCAGGATGTTTCCCAGACCCAAGGTGGCACCAGTGCCAAGTCGGGCTGGTTTGATAGTACCAAGTGGCTCCTGCAAACTCCATCAAAATGTTGGCAGGCGTGTTTTGTTTTCCAGGGAACAGCGCCGTTGATTTTGTTTGGGGGCCTGTGGCTGGGAGTGGCCGGCTGGCTCCTTAGAATCCACGATACGCAGGATGGTTCCCAGACCCAAGGTGGCACCAGTGCCAAGTCGGGCTGGTTTGATTACACCAAGTGGCTCCTGCAATCTGCCATCCAGAAGTGAGGCAGCTAAGTTTTGTTTGCCAGAAAAAAGGGCCGTGGTTTTTGTTGGGGGCCTGTGGCTGGGAGTGGCCGGCTGGCTCCTTAGAATCCACCATACGCAGGATGGTTCCCAGACCCAAGGTGGCACCAGTGCCAAGTCGGGCTGGTTTGATTGTCCCAAGTGGCTCCTGCAATCTGCCATCCAGAAGCGGGGCAGCTGAGTTTTGTTTGCCAGGGAAATGGGCCGTTGTTTGTGTTTGGGGGCCTGTGGCTGGGAGTGTTCGGCTGGTTCCTGAATATGTACGATACGCAGCATGGTTCCCAGACCCAAGGTGGCACCAGTGCCAAGTCGGGCTGGTTTGATGGTGCAAAGTGGGTCCTGCAATCTGCCATCCAGACGCGGGGCAGCGGATTTTTGTTTCCATGAGAAATGGTCCGTGGTTTGTTTTTGGGGGTATATGGCTGGGCCTGGCCGGCTGGCTCCTTAAAAAGCTCGATATGCAGGATGGTTCCCTGACACAAGGTGGCACCAGTGCCACGTCGGGCGGTTTTCGTAGTACAAAGTGCGTCCTAAAATTTGCCATCCAGAAGAGGGGCAGTTGAGTTTTGTTTGCCAGAGAAAAGGTCCGTGGTTTGTTTTTGGGGGCATATGGCTGAGAGTGGCTGGGTGGCCCCTGAAAATCCACGATACACAGGATGGTTCCCAGATCCAAGGTGGCACCTGTGCCAAGTCGGGCTGATTTGATAGTACTAAGTAGCTCCTGCAATCTGCCATCCAGAAGCGGGGCAGCTTACTTTTGTTTGCCAGGGAAACGGGCCGAGGTTTGTGTTTGGGGGCCTATGGCTGAGAGTGACCGGCTGGCTCCTGAAAAGCTACAATAGGCAGGATGGTGACCAGACCCATGGTGGCACCAGTGCCAAGTTGGGCTGGTTTGATAGTACCAAGTGGTTCCTGCAATCTGCCATCCAGAAGCAGGGCAGCTGAGTTTTGTTTGCCAGAGAAAAGGGCCTTGGTTTGTGTTTGGGGGCATATGGCTGGGTGTGGCCAGCTGGCTCCTTAAAATGCACGATATGCAACATGGCTCCCAGACCCAAGGTGGCACCAGTGCCAAGTTGGGCTGGTTTGATAGTACCAAGTGGCTCCTGCAATCTTCCATGATCACGTGGAGAAATACTTTCTGGTTTCAGCCTCATGCTCTTTCTTCTCTCCCTCAACTTCTCTATCACCTCTCATCTGGTTCACATGCGCTGTCTTCAAGGTCCACAGGCTACTTTTCACAGAATCTTCTGGCCTGATGAAGTAAGAATGATGAATAGAACAGAGCTGGGATCTATTTTCCAGTTTGGATAAAATGCATTCTGCACACAAATCCAAGGAGAACGGGCTGCCCCGATGCCCAGAAAATCTTTCACTCCTGCTAGTGTTCTACGTCAACCGCAACTTAGTCTGAAAGAAAAGCTTTTTCTCTGAGAGCATCTGAGAGGTTTGCATGAAGCACTGATATCTGACATATGCAATTTTGAATAGGAGAGGAAAAAGAAAATGGCAAGGAGTTTTTAATTTTAGTGGTTTCAATTTTAATTTCCGTGCACTTTTTCAAAACTTGTCAGCTCAAATGCCCATCAACATCTTTTAGTCATCTGTAAGTCAGTATTCATATAAAATGTGCTTCAAATCCAAAGAATTTCAAATTTGCACTCCAAGCTTCTATGCCTAGATTTATGATTTCCTACACATATTAGATGAAAGGAAGGCCTTTTTTACTGTGGGAGTGCTGGAACACTGGAACAGGTTGCCCAGAGAAGTTGTGGGTGTCCCATCCCTGAAAGTATTCAAGGTCACCTTGGACGGGGCTTGGAGCAGCAACAAAGGAGAAGCTTGATGGTAGAGAAACAAAGTCGGACTATAGAAGAAACTCGGATTGAAGTATAGGATCAAGTTTTCTCTCAGCTCTTGGGGTAAATTCAAAGTTGTACAAAATGACATTTATCTGTGCTATTCACTACTGTAACAGAAAGTTTCATGAAAACTGTACAGAAGATAGTAAATTTTAAAAGAGATAAGAATTACAGCATAAAATCCATGGGATAGGTTACAACATGAGACACTCTCTAAGAGAAAATCTCTTTGTTTCAGCACTTCATCGGGGTAAGATTTCATGAAGTGCCAAAGAAGGCGGCAAAATATCATTCGGGACATTATTTACTGGAATTCAGCCTGGCCATTAGTAGGAACTGCCTTTGAACATATCATGTAGATATACCACACACACTTTCCCTTCACTGAAAAATTACTGTTTACAACAAATAAGCAATTGACGATCAAAATTGATTGAAAGCATCTTAAACATGTCAAGTATTTCATTGTAGATGATCTGTGATCCAAATGCTTCTTCCACCTTCGAGAGGGACAGAAGAATTCTTCCATATCATGATGGTTTAAAATTGTATCAACCAATGTTTTCTGCTGAAAAGATATCATCTATTTTTTTCTATTTTTGGAAGAAAATATTCCTAGACATACAACAGGTGAGAACTAAGTAATTTTAAAGAAACAAATGAAATGAAAATATTCTGTAAATAGAATGAAATGAAAAGCTGTGTTTTAAATAGGAGCTAAATATTAAACAGAATTTTTGTACCAGGCATTTGAATTACTGCACCAGCTCTTTTGCCCATCAAGAGAGGCATTTAGCATTTCAGTCTTTTCCAAGGTGTTCATGATCTGCTATGCTGATCTCTGTGTGTGCCTAGGTGTGTGTGGAGGGGGGGGCATATGAAGGGGAGTGTGTATGTTTGCTTTACAATTGTTGTGGCAGATTCATGCCTCAGCTCCACATTTTGTTTTAAAAAGGTCACACCGAGTGGATATGAAGTTTACTATCAACAAGAGATCGATTCCCAAATCATCCATTTGACTCTCCCTTATAAATCATGTGCTTTGTTGCATATTTTATCAAATATACTTTCAAGCCAGATGGAGGAAGGAGGATGTGGGAATCCCTCCACCATCTTGCAACTTTTATGTAAGTAAGTTTTCAAGAAAATCATCATTTCTCTTTTAAATATGTCTGGAACAGGCATGATGGTAGTGTCAACCTGTTGGAGTTTTTGTTGCTGGAAGAAGTTGTACAAAAGGATTGGTTTTTACATTGACCAGTTACTGAATCAAGCGCAGGAATACATTGGAAATTTAGCTGGGGGTTCCTTTTCCCAGCAGACTACTTCTAGAACGAGCTTGTACACTGAAGCTGACTCTTTTGCTCTCTTTTTGTTTCTTTCCTATTTTCTTGGCTTCTTTGCCACTATCTAGACAATTTTGGAACTTTGTTCCCAACTAAAATGGTTTCAATAGTCTGATTGTGATCATACATTTTTACAAGGAATTTTTAAAATCTTTCCTCGAGTCCAGAAAGTCAAGGACTTAGATCTTTTTCTTCCCTTATCAATATTGCCATGAAATTGATAAATAAAGACCAACTCTTTATTTTTGTTTTTAACCCACGTAGATAATTCCCATCCATTAATCCATTTTGTGGACCAATAGCTGCCATTCTGATGGAAGCTGTCACTTCTTAACAATAGGCATTCTGTGACTATGTTGACTGCACTTTGGGTGAAGATCCTAACTGGTCTTAGATATACATAGGGAGAAATTTGCTCAGCCAGTGTCAGTCTTAAGCATGCGTATCAGAAGATCTTTCTAGAGCTGGGAATTTTCCCATGAAAGGGATTCAGTTAGGGAAGAGACACTTGTGCCAGAGTTTTACATTCTTCTTGAACACTGCTTAAGGAACTTAGATGCCATGTCCATTTGGATCTCTGTCTGCACAGAACTTTGTCATGCCAGCGCTTTGAAATGCATCTTGAAGAGAATTCACTAGCACAGAATGAAAGAGAGTGGAAGGGGTTGGTGGGGCTAACCAGGCCCAACCCCCCTGCCTAAACCAGGATACCTAGAGCCTCTTGCCCAGGATTCTATCTGGGTGTACTTTTAATGTCTTCAAAGATCCAGGCTCCACAATCTTTCTGGGCAGTCTGTGCCGTGGTTCAGTCACCCTGACAGTAAAGAAACATTTACTGATGTTCAAAGGCAATCTCCTGTATTTCAGTGTGTGCCCACTGCCTCTTGTCTTTTCCCTCAGCATCACTGAAAAGACACTGATTCCCTCCCCTTTGCACTATTGCTTCCATATGTATGTGTGATGCCATGTAGAGGTATGTCAAAAACCTCCCTGAAGCCCAGGCAGATAATATTCCCTTCATCTACCAGTCAAGTTGATTCATCAGAGGAGTTTAAAGTGATGTTCAGCATGAAATTCCCCTGAAAAATCATGCTAACTACATTACTTGGTCATCTGTCATGTGCCTGGCAAGGATTTCCAGGAAGAGCTGCTTCATCAACTTCCTGGGGATAAAAAAGAGGCTGGCTGGTTTGTACTATGGCGAGTCCTCTTAATTGCCTTTTTTGAAGATGGGTGTCATTTGCTAACATCCACTCTTTAGCTCCTCTTCTAATCTACACCTCGGCAAAAAGCTTTTCCACTATGTCTGGCTAGGAAAAACTGTGCCAGCACAGAAAACATCTCCCATCGTGTTCTCGAAGTTGCACGGATGTCTGCCAAGTGTTTGGCAGGAAGAAAAGAAAAGTTGTCCAAAACAGCTTCCAATCGAATGTTCATGTGATTGGAAAAGTCAGGAGAGTGCAAAGGTACTGTTTTCTATCAGTTGGCAAAGTGCGCACACAATCCCAGTGTTGTACAGCTTGCTTCTTCACCTTCCCGAAGCTGCCGCTCTCGCCGGCTCCCGGAACCGAAGAAGCGGCTTCTTCGCGCAAAGACGATTGTGCCGCTCACAGGGCTCTCCTTAGCGCGGCTTCTGCCGAAAGACGCCCGGCAGCGGCTCTTACCTCCGGAGAGCATCCTACCTTCGTCTTTCGCGTCTTTTGTAGTCTACATCTTAGCAAAACGCTTTTCCACTATGTCTGGCTAGGAAAAACTGTGCCAGCACAGAAAACATCTCCCATCGTGTTCTCGAAGTTGCACGGATGTCTGCCAAGTGTTTGGCAGGAAGAAAAGAAAAGTTGTCCAAAACAGCTTCCAATCGAATGTTCCTGTGATTGGAAAAGTCAGGAGAGTGCAAAGGTACTGTTTTCTATCAGTTGGCAAAGTGCGCACACAATCCCAGTGTTGTACAGCTTGCTTCTTCACCTTCCCGAAGCTGCCGCTCTCGCCGGCTGCCGGAGCCCAAGAAGCGGCTTCTTCGCGCAAAGACGATTGTGCCGCTCACAGGGCTCTCCTTAGCGCGGCTTCTGCCGAAAGACGCCCGGCAGCGGCTCTTACCTCCGGAGAGCATCCTACCTTCGTCTTTCGCGTCTTTTGTAGTCTACATCTTAGCAAAACGCTTTTCCACTATGTCTGGCTAGGAAAAACTGTGCCAGCACAGAAAACATCTCCCATCGTGTTCTAGAAGTTGCACGGATGTCTGCCAAGTGTTTGGCAGGAAGAAAAGAAAAGTTGTCCAAAACAGCTTCCAATCGAATGTTCCTGTGATTGGAAAAGTCAGGAGAGTGCAAAGGTACTGTTTTCTATCAGTTGGCAAGGTGCGCACACAATCCCAGTGTTGTACAGCTTGCTTCTTCACCTTCCCGAAGCTGCCGCTCTCGCCGGCTCCCGGAACCGAAGAAGCGGCTTCTTCGCGCAAAGACGATTGTGCCGCTCACAGGGCTCTCCTTAGCGCGGCTTCTGCCGAAAGACGCCCGGCAGCGGCTCTTACCTCCGGAGAGCATCCTACCTTCGTCTTTCGCGTCTTTTGTAGTCTACATCTTAGCAAAACGCTTTTCCACTATGTCTGGCTAGGAAAAACTGTGCCAGCACAGAAAACATCTCCCATCGTGTTCTAGAAGTTGCACGGATGTCTGCCAAGTGTTTGGCAGGAAGAAAAGAAAAGTTGTCCAAAACAGCTTCCAATCGAATGTTCCTGTGATTGGAAAAGTCAGGAGAGTGCAAAGGTACTGTTTTCTATCAGTTGGCAAGGTGCGCACACAATCCCAGTGTTGTACAGCTTGCTTCTTCACCTTCCCGAAGCTGCCGCTCTCGCCGGCTGCCGGAGCCCAAGAAGCGGCTTCTTCGCGCAAAGACGATTGTGCCGCTCACAGGGCTCTCCTTAGCGCGGCTTCTGCCGAAAGACGCCCGGCAGCGGCTCTTACCTCCGGAGAGCATCCTACCTTCGTCTTTCGCGTCTTTTGTAGTCTACATCTTAGCAAAACGCTTTTCCACTATGTCTGGCTAGGAAAAACTGTGCCAGCACAGAAAACATCTCCCATCGTGTTCTAGAAGTTGCACGGATGTCTGCCAAGTGTTTGGCAGGAAGAAAAGAAAAGTTGTCCAAAACAGCTTCCAATCGAATGTTCCTGTGATTGGAAAAGTCAGGAGAGTGCAAAGGTACTGTTTTCTATCAGTTGGCAAGGTGCGCACACAATCCCAGTGTTGTACAGCTTGCTTCTTCACCTTCCCGAAGCTGCCGCTCTCGCCGGCTGCCGGAGCCCAAGAAGCGGCTTCTTCGCGCAAAGACGATTGTGCCGCTCACAGTGCTCTCCTTAGCGCGGCTTCTGCCGAAAGACGCCCGGCAGCGGCTCTTACCTCCGGAGAGCATCCTACCTTCGTCTTTCGCGTCTTTTGTAGTCTACATCTTAGCAAAACGCTTTTCCACTATGTCTGGCTAGGAAAAACTGTGCCAGCACAGAAAACATCTCCCATCGTGTTCTAGAAGTTGCACGGATGTCTGCCAAGTGTTTGGCAGGAAGAAAAGAAAAGTTGTCCAAAACAGCTTCCAATCGAATGTTCCTGTGATTGGAAAAGTCAGGAGAGTGCAAAGGTACTGTTTTCTATCAGTTGGCAAGGTGCGCA
This sequence comes from Melospiza melodia melodia, assembly GCF_035770615.1. NCBI lineage: Eukaryota > Metazoa > Chordata > Aves > Passeriformes > Passerellidae > Melospiza > Melospiza melodia. The sequence continues at coordinate 48,835,145 of NC_086197.1, forward strand.
CACAATCCCAGTGTTGTACAGCTTGCTTCTTCACCTTCCCGAAGCTGCCGCTCTCGCCGGCTGCCGGAGCCCAAGAAGCGGCTTCTTCGCGCAAAGACGATTGTGCCGCTCACAGTGCTCTCCTTAGCGCGGCTTCTGCCGAAAGACGCCCGGCAGCGGCTCTTACCTCCGGAGAGCATCCTACCTTCGTCTTTCGCGTCTTTTGTAGTCTACATCTTAGCAAAACGCTTTTCCACTATGTCTGGCTAGGAAAAACTGTGCCAGCACAGAAAACATCTCCCATCGTGTTCTAGAAGTTGCACGGATGTCTGCCAAGTGTTTGGCAGGAAGAAAAGAAAAGTTGTCCAAAACAGCTTCCAATCGAATGTTCCTGTGATTGGAAAAGTCAGGAGAGTGCAAAGGTACTGTTTTCTATCAGTTGGCAAGGTGCGCACACAATCCCAGTGTTGTACAGCTTGCTTCTTCACCTTCCCGAAGCTGCCGCTCTCGCCGGCTGCCGGAGCCCAAGAAGCGGCTTCTTCGCGCAAAGACGATTGTGCCGCTCACAGTGCCCTCCTTAGCGCGGCTTCTGCCGAAAGACGCCCGGCAGCGGCTCTTACCTCCGGAGAGCATCCTACCTTCGTCTTTCGCGTCTTTTGTAGTCTACACCTCGGCAAAAAGCTTTTCCACTATGTCTGGCTAGGAAAAACTGTGCCAGCACAGAAAACATCTCCCATCGTGTTCTAGAAGTTGCACGGATGTCTGCCAAGTGTTTGGCAGGAAGAAAAGAAAAGTTGTCCAAAACAGCTTCCAATCGAATGTTCCTGTGATTGGAAAAGTCAGGAGAGTGCAAAGGTACTGTTTTCTATCAGTTGGCAAGGTGCGCACACAATCCCAGTGTTGTACAGCTTGCTTCTTCACCTTCCCGAAGCTGCCGCTCTCGCCGGCTGCCGGAGCCCAAGAAGCGGCTTCTTCGCGCAAAGACGATTGTGCCGCTCAAGGGCTCCCCTTAGCGCGGCTTCTGCCGAAAGACGCCCGGCAGCGGCTCTTACCTCCTGAGAGTGGCAGCTTCGGGAAGGTGAAGAAGCAAGCTGTACAACACTGGGATTGTGTGCGCACCTTGCCAACTGATAGAAAACAGTACCTTTGCACTCTCCTGACTTTTCCAATCACAGGAACATTCGATTGGAAGCTGTTTTGGACAACTTTTCTTTTCTTCCTGCCAAACACTTGGCAGACATCCGTGCAACTTCTAGAACACGATGGGAGATGTTTTCTGTGCTGGCACAGTTTTTCCTAGCCAGACATAGTGGAAAAGCTTTTTGCCGAGGTGTAGACTACATAAGACGCGAAAGACGAAGGTAGGATGCTCTCCGGAGGTAAGAGCCGCTGCCGGGCGTCTTTCAGCAGAAGCCGCGCTAAGGAGAGCACTGTGAGCGGCACAATCGTCTTTGCGCGAAGAAGCCGCTTCTTGGGCTCCGGCAGCCGGCGAGAGCGGCAGCTTCGGGAAGGTGAAGAAGCAAGCTGTACAACACTGGGATTGTGTGCGCACCTTGCCAACTGATAGAAAACAGTACCTTTGCACTCTCCTGACTTTTCCAATCACAGGAACATTCGATTGGAAGCTGTTTTGGACAACTTTTCTTTTCTTCCTGCCAAACACTTGGCAGACATCCGTGCAACTTCTAGAACACGATGGGAGATGTTTTCTGTGCTGGCACAGTTTTTCCTAGCCAGACATAGTGGAAAAGCGTTTTGCTAAGATGTAGACTACAAAAGACGCGAAAGACGAAGGTAGGATGCTCTCCGGAGGTAAGAGCCGCTGCCGGGCGTCTTTCGGCAGAAGCCGCGCTAAGGAGAGCACTGTGAGCGGCACAATCGTCTTTGCGCGAAGAAGCCGCTTCTTGGGCTCCGGCAGCCGGCGAGAGCGGCAGCTTCGGGAAGGTGAAGAAGCAAGCTGTACAACACTGGGATTGTGTGCGCACCTTGCCAACTGATAGAAAACAGTACCTTTGCACTCTCCTGACTTTTCCAATCACAGGAACATTCGATTGGAAGCTGTTTTGGACAACTTTTCTTTTCTTCCTGCCAAACACTTGGCAGACATCCGTGCAACTTCTAGAACACGATGGGAGATGTTTTCTGTGCTGGCACAGTTTTTCCTAGCCAGACATAGTGGAAAAGCGTTTTGCTAAGATGTAGACTACAAAAGACGCGAAAGACGAAGGTAGGATGCTCTCCGGAGGTAAGAGCCGCTGCCGGGCGTCTTTCGGCAGAAGCCGCGCTAAGGAGAGCACTGTGAGCGGCACAATCGTCTTTGCGCGAAGAAGCCGCTTCTTGGGCTCCGGCAGCCGGCGAGAGCGGCAGCTTCGGGAAGGTGAAGAAGCAAGCTGTACAACACTGGGATTGTGTGCGCACCTTGCCAACTGATAGAAAACAGTACCTTTGCACTCTCCTGACTTTTCCAATCACAGGAACATTCGATTGGAAGCTGTTTTGGACAACTTTTCTTTTCTTCCTGCCAAACACTTGGCAGACATCCGTGCAACTTCTAGAACACGATGGGAGATGTTTTCTGTGCTGGCACAGTTTTTCCTAGCCAGACATAGTGGAAAAGCTTTTTGCCGAGGTGTAGACTACAAAAGACGCGAAAGACGAAGGTAGGATGCTCTCCGGAGGTAAGAGCCGCTGCCGGGCGTCTTTCGGCAGAAGCCGCGCTAAGGAGAGCACTGTGAGCGGCACAATCGTCTTTGCGCGAAGAAGCCGCTTCTTGGGCTCCGGCAGCCGGCGAGAGCGGCAGCTTCGGGAAGGTGAAGAAGCAAGCTGTACAACACTGGGATTGTGTGCGCACCTTGCCAACTGATAGAAAACAGTACCTTTGCACTCTCCTGACTTTTCCAATCACAGGAACATTCGATTGGAAGCTGTTTTGGACAACTTTTCTTTTCTTCCTGCCAAACACTTGGCAGACATCCGTGCAACTTCTAGAACACGATGGGAGATGTTTTCTGTGCTGGCACAGTTTTTCCTAGCCAGACATAGTGGAAAAGCTTTTTGCCGAGGTGTAGACTACATAAGACGCGAAAGACGAAGGTAGGATGCTCTCCGGAGGTAAGAGCCGCTGCCGGGCGTCTTTCGGCAGAAGCCGCGCTAAGGAGAGCACTGTGAGCGGCACAATCGTCTTTGCGCGAAGAAGCCGCTTCTTCGGTTCCGGGAGCCGGCGAGAGCGGCAGCTTCGGGAAGGTGAAGAAGCAAGCTGTACAACACTGGGATTGTGTGCGCACCTTGCCAACTGATAGAAAACAGTACCTTTGCACTCTCCTGACTTTTCCAATCACAGGAACATTCGATTGGAAGCTGTTTTGGACAACTTTTCTTTTCTTCCTGCCAAACACTTGGCAGACATCCGTGCAACTTCTAGAACACGATGGGAGATGTTTTCTGTGCTGGCACAGTTTTTCCTAGCCAGACATAGTGGAAAAGCGTTTTGCTAAGATGTAGACTACAAAAGACGCGAAAGACGAAGGTAGGATGCTCTCCGGAGGTAAGAGCCGCTGCCGGGCGTCTTTCGGCAGAAGCCGCGCTAAGGAGAGCCCTGTGAGCGGCACAATCGTCTTTGCGCGAAGAAGCCGCTTCTTGGGCTCCGGCAGCCGGCGAGAGCGGCAGCTTCGGGAAGGTGAAGAAGCAAGCTGTACAACACTGGGATTGTGTGCGCACTTTGCCAACTGATAGAAAACAGTACCTTTGCACTCTCCTGACTTTTCCAATCACAGGAACATTCGATTGGAAGCTGTTTTGGACAACTTTTCTTTTCTTCCTGCCAAACACTTGGCAGACATCCGTGCAACTTCGAGAACACGATGGGAGATGTTTTCTGTGCTGGCACAGTTTTTCCTAGCCAGACATAGTGGAAAAGCGTTTTGCCGAGGTGTAGATGAGAAGAGGAGCTAAAGACGAAGGTAGGATGCTCTCCGGAGGTAAGAGCCGCTGCCGGGCGTCTTTCGGCAGAAGCCGCGCTAAGGAGAGCACTGTGAGCGGCACAATCGTCTTTGCGCGAAGAAGCCGCTTCTTGGGCTCCGGCAGCCGGCGAGAGCGGCAGCTTCGGGAAGGTGAAGAAGCAAGCTGTACAACACTGGGATTGTGTGCGCACCTTGCCAACTGATAGAAAACAGTACCTTTGCACTCTCCTGACTTTTCCAATCACAGGAACATTCGATTGGAAGCTGTTTTGGACAACTTTTCTTTTCTTCCTGCCAAACACTTGGCAGACATCCGTGCAACTTCTAGAACACGATGGGAGATGTTTTCTGTGCTGGCACAGTTTTTCCTAGCCAGACATAGTGGAAAAGCTTTTTGCCGAGGTGTAGATGAGAAGAGGAGCTAAAGAGTGGATGTTAGCAAATGACACCCATCTTCAAAAAAGGCAATTAAGAGGACTCGCCATAGTACAAACCAGCCAGCCTCTTTTTTATCCCCAGGAAGTTGATGAAGCGGCTCTTCCTGGAAATCCTTGCCAGGCACATGACAGATGACCAAATAATGTAGTTAGCATGATTTTTCAGGGGAATTTCATGCTGAACATCACTTTAAACTCCTCTGATGAATCAACTTGACTGGTAGATGAAGGGAATATTATCTGCCTGGGCTTCAGGGAGGTTTTTGACATACCTCTACATGGCATCACACATACATATGGAAGCAATAGTGCAAAGGGGAGGGAATCAGTGTCTTTTCAGTGATGCTGAGGGAAAAGACAAGAGGCAGTGGGCACACACTGAAATACAGGAGATTGCCTTTGAACATCAGTAAATGTTTCTTTACTGTCAGGGTGACTGAACCACGGCACAGACTGCCCAGAAAGATTGTGGAGCCTGGATCTTTGAAGACATTAAAAGTACACCCAGATAGAATCCTGGGCAAGAGGCTCTAGGTATCCTGGTTTAGGCAGGGGGGTTGGGCCTGGTTAGCCCCACCAACCCCTTCCACTCTCTTTCATTCTGTGCTAGTGAATTCTCTTCAAGATGCATTTCAAAGCGCTGGCATGACAAAGTTCTGTGCAGACAGAGATCCAAATGGACATGGCATCTAAGTTCCTTAAGCAGTGTTCAAGAAGAATGTAAAACTCTGGCACAAGTGTCTCTTCCCTAACTGAATCCCTTTCATGGGAAAATTCCCAGCTCTAGAAAGATCTTCTGATACGCATGCTTAAGACTGACACTGGCTGAGCAAATTTCTCCCTATGTATATCTAAGACCAGTTAGGATCTTCACCCAAAGTGCAGTCAACATAGTCACAGAATGCCTATTGTTAAGAAGTGACAGCTTCCATCAGAATGGCAGCTATTGGTCCACAAAATGGATTAATGGATGGGAATTATCTACGTGGGTTAAAAACAAAAATAAAGAGTTGGTCTTTATTTATCAATTTCATGGCAATATTGATAAGGGAAGAAAAAGATCTAAGTCCTTGACTTTCTGGACTCGAGGAAAGATTTTAAAAATTCCTTGTAAAAATGTATGATCACAATCAGACTATTGAAACCATTTTAGTTGGGAACAAAGTTCCAAAATTGTCTAGATAGTGGCAAAGAAGCCAAGAAAATAGGAAAGAAACAAAAAGAGAGCAAAAGAGTCAGCTTCAGTGTACAAGCTCGTTCTAGAAGTAGTCTGCTGGGAAAAGGAACCCCCAGCTAAATTTCCAATGTATTCCTGCGCTTGATTCAGTAACTGGTCAATGTAAAAACCAATCCTTTTGTACAACTTCTTCCAGCAACAAAAACTCCAACAGGTTGACACTACCATCATGCCTGTTCCAGACATATTTAAAAGAGAAATGATGATTTTCTTGAAAACTTACTTACATAAAAGTTGCAAGATGGTGGAGGGATTCCCACATCCTCCTTCCTCCATCTGGCTTGAAAGTATATTTGATAAAATATGCAACAAAGCACATGATTTATAAGGGAGAGTCAAATGGATGATTTGGGAATCGATCTCTTGTTGATAGTAAACTTCATATCCACTCGGTGTGACCTTTTTAAAACAAAATGTGGAGCTGAGGCATGAATCTGCCACAACAATTGTAAAGCAAACATACACACTCCCCTTCATATGCCCCCCCCTCCACACACACCTAGGCACACACAGAGATCAGCATAGCAGATCATGAACACCTTGGAAAAGACTGAAATGCTAAATGCCTCTCTTGATGGGCAAAAGAGCTGGTGCAGTAATTCAAATGCCTGGTACAAAAATTCTGTTTAATATTTAGCTCCTATTTAAAACACAGCTTTTCATTTCATTCTATTTACAGAATATTTTCATTTCATTTGTTTCTTTAAAATTACTTAGTTCTCACCTGTTGTATGTCTAGGAATATTTTCTTCCAAAAATAGAAAAAAATAGATGATATCTTTTCAGCAGAAAACATTGGTTGATACAATTTTAAACCATCATGATATGGAAGAATTCTTCTGTCCCTCTCGAAGGTGGAAGAAGCATTTGGATCACAGATCATCTACAATGAAATACTTGACATGTTTAAGATGCTTTCAATCAATTTTGATCGTCAATTGCTTATTTGTTGTAAACAGTAATTTTTCAGTGAAGGGAAAGTGTGTGTGGTATATCTACATGATATGTTCAAAGGCAGTTCCTACTAATGGCCAGGCTGAATTCCAGTAAATAATGTCCCGAATGATATTTTGCCGCCTTCTTTGGCACTTCATGAAATCTTACCCCGATGAAGTGCTGAAACAAAGAGATTTTCTCTTAGAGAGTGTCTCATGTTGTAACCTATCCCATGGATTTTATGCTGTAATTCTTATCTCTTTTAAAATTTACTATCTTCTGTACAGTTTTCATGAAACTTTCTGTTACAGTAGTGAATAGCACAGATAAATGTCATTTTGTACAACTTTGAATTTACCCCAAGAGCTGAGAGAAAACTTGATCCTATACTTCAATCCGAGTTTCTTCTATAGTCCGACTTTGTTTCTCTACCATCAAGCTTCTCCTTTGTTGCTGCTCCAAGCCCCGTCCAAGGTGACCTTGAATACTTTCAGGGATGGGACACCCACAACTTCTCTGGGCAACCTGTTCCAGTGTTCCAGCACTCCCACAGTAAAAAAGGCCTTCCTTTCATCTAATATGTGTAGGAAATCATAAATCTAGGCATAGAAGCTTGGAGTGCAAATTTGAAATTCTTTGGATTTGAAGCACATTTTATATGAATACTGACTTACAGATGACTAAAAGATGTTGATGGGCATTTGAGCTGACAAGTTTTGAAAAAGTGCACGGAAATTAAAATTGAAACCACTAAAATTAAAAACTCCTTGCCATTTTCTTTTTCCTCTCCTATTCAAAATTGCATATGTCAGATATCAGTGCTTCATGCAAACCTCTCAGATGCTCTCAGAGAAAAAGCTTTTCTTTCAGACTAAGTTGCGGTTGACGTAGAACACTAGCAGGAGTGAAAGATTTTCTGGGCATCGGGGCAGCCCGTTCTCCTTGGATTTGTGTGCAGAATGCATTTTATCCAAACTGGAAAATAGATCCCAGCTCTGTTCTATTCATCATTCTTACTTCATCAGGCCAGAAGATTCTGTGAAAAGTAGCCTGTGGACCTTGAAGACAGCGCATGTGAACCAGATGAGAGGTGATAGAGAAGTTGAGGGAGAGAAGAAAGAGCATGAGGCTGAAACCAGAAAGTATTTCTCCACGTGATCATGGAAGATTGCAGGAGCCACTTGGTACTATCAAACCAGCCCAACTTGGCACTGGTGCCACCTTGGGTCTGGGAGCCATGTTGCATATCGTGCATTTTAAGGAGCCAGCTGGCCACACCCAGCCATATGCCCCCAAACACAAACCAAGGCCCTTTTCTCTGGCAAACAAAACTCAGCTGCCCTGCTTCTGGATGGCAGATTGCAGGAACCACTTGGTACTATCAAACCAGCCCAACTTGGCACTGGTGCCACCATGGGTCTGGTCACCATCCTGCCTATTGTAGCTTTTCAGGAGCCAGCCGGTCACTCTCAGCCATAGGCCCCCAAACACAAACCTCGGCCCGTTTCCCTGGCAAACAAAAGTAAGCTGCCCCGCTTCTGGATGGCAGATTGCAGGAGCTACTTAGTACTATCAAATCAGCCCGACTTGGCACAGGTGCCACCTTGGATCTGGGAACCATCCTGTGTATCGTGGATTTTCAGGGGCCACCCAGCCACTCTCAGCCATATGCCCCCAAAAACAAACCACGGACCTTTTCTCTGGCAAACAAAACTCAACTGCCCCTCTTCTGGATGGCAAATTTTAGGACGCACTTTGTACTACGAAAACCGCCCGACGTGGCACTGGTGCCACCTTGTGTCAGGGAACCATCCTGCATATCGAGCTTTTTAAGGAGCCAGCCGGCCAGGCCCAGCCATATACCCCCAAAAACAAACCACGGACCATTTCTCATGGAAACAAAAATCCGCTGCCCCGCGTCTGGATGGCAGATTGCAGGAGCCACTTTGCACCATCAAACCAGCCCGACTTGGCACTGGTGCCACCTTGGGTCTGGGAACAATCCTGCGTATCGTACATATTCAGGAACCAGCCGAACACTCCCAGCCACAGGCCCCCAAACACAAACAACGGCCCATTTCCCTGGCAAACAAAACTCAGCTGCCCCGCTTCTGGATGGCAGTTTGCAGGAGCCACTTGGGACTATCAAACCAGCCCGACTTGGCACTGGTGCCACCTTGGGTCTGGGAACCATCCTGCGTATGGTGGATTCTAAGGAGCCAGCCGGCCACTCCCAGCCACAGGCCCCCAACAAAAACCACGGCCCTTTTTTCTGGCAAACAAAACTTAGCTGCCTCACTTCTGGATGGCAGATTGCAGGAGCCACTTGGTGTAATCAAACCAGCCCGACTTGGCACTGGTGCCACCTTGGGTCTGGGAACCATCCTGCGTATCGTGGATTCTAAGGAGCCAGCCGGCCACTCCCAGCCACAGGCCCCCAAACAAAATCAACGGCGCTGTTCCCTGGAAAACAAAACACGCCTGCCAACTTTTTGATGGAGTTTGCAGGAGCCACTTGGTACTATCAAACCAGCCCGACTTGGCACTGGTGCCACCTTGGGTCTGGGAAACATCCTGCGTATCGTGGATTCTTAGGAGCCAGCCGGCCACTCCTAGCCACAGGCCCCCAGACAAAAACCTAGGCCTATTTCTCTGGCAAACAAAAGTAAGCTGCCCCGCTTCTGGATGGCAGATTGCAGGAGACACTTGGTACTATCAAACCAGCCCAACTTGGCACTGGTGCCACCTTGGATCTGGGAACCATGCTGTGTATCGTGGATATTCAGGGGCCAGCCGGCCACTCTCAGCCATATGTCCCCAAACAGAAACCTCGGCCCGTTTCTCTGGCAAACAAAACTCAACTGCCCCTCTTCTGGATGGCAAATTGCAGGATGAACTTGATACTAAAACCGCAGGCCGACTTGGTAGTGGTGACACCTTGGGCCTGGGAACCATCATGCGTATCGAGCATTTTAAGGAGCCAGCCGGCCACTCCCAGCAATATGCCCCCAAAAACAATCCACGGAATTTTTCTCTGGCAAACAAAAATCAGCTGCCCCGCTTCTGGATGGCAGATTGCAGGAGCCACTTTGCACCATCAAACCAGCCCGACTTGGCACTGGTGCCACCTTGCATCTGGGAACCATGCTGCCTAGCGTGGATTTTCAGGAGCCAGCCGGCCACTCTCAGCCATAGGCCCCCAAACAAAACCCACGGCCCGTTTCCCTGGCAAACAAAATTAAGCTGCCCCGCTTCTGGATGGCAGATTGCAGGACGCACTTGGTAGTATCAAACCAGCCCGACTTGGCACTGGTGCCACCTTGGGTCTGGGAACCATCCTGCGTATTGTGGGTTCAAAGGAGCCAGCCGGCCACTCCCAGCCACAGGCCCCCAAATACAAACAACGGCGCTTTTCCCTGGAAAACAAAACTCGCCTGACAACTTTTTGATGGCAGATTGCAGGAGCCACTTGGTACTATCAAACCAGCCCAACTTGGCACTGGTGCCACCATGGGTCTGGTCACCATCCTGCCTATCGTAGCTTTTCAGGAGCCAGCCGGTCACTCCCAGCCATAGGTCCCCAGTCACAAACCTCGGCCCGTTTCCCTGGCAAACAAAAGTAAGCTGCCCCACTTCTGGATGGCAGATTGCAGGAGCCACTTGGTACTATCAAACCAGCCCAACTTGGCACTGGTGCCACCTCTGGTCTGGGAACCATGCTGCGTAACACAGATTCTAAGGCGCCAGTCGGCCACTCCCAGCCACAAGCCCCCAAACACAAACAACGGCGCTATTCTCTGGCAAACAAAACTCCACTGCCCCTCTTCTGGATGGCAAATTGCAGGACGCACTTGGTACTATAAAAACAGCCCGACTTGGCACTGGTGCCACCTTGGGTCTGGGAACCATCCTGCGTATCGATCTTTTTAATGAGACAGCCGGCCACTCCCAGCCATATGCCCCCAAACACAACCCACGGCCCTTTTCTCTGGCAAACAAAACTCAACTGCACCGCTTCTGGATGGCAGATTGCAGGAGCCACTTGGTACTATCAAACCAGCCCGACTTGGCACTGGTGCCACCTTGGGTCTGGGAACCCTCCAGCCTATCGTGGATTTTAAGGAGCCAGCCGGCTACTCCCAGCCACAGGCCCCCAACAAAAACCACGGCCCTTTTTTCTGGCAAACAAAACTTAGCTGCCTCACTTCTGGATGGCAGATTGCAGGAGCCACTTGGTGTAATCAAACCAGCCCGACTTGGCACTGGTGCCACCTTGGGTCTGGGAACCATCCTGCGTATCGTGGATTCTAAGGAGCCAGCCGGCCACTCCCAGCCACAGGTCCCCAAACAAAATCAACGGCGCTGTTCCCTGGAAAACAAAACACGTCTGCCAACATTTTGATGGAGTTTGCAGGAGCCACTTGGTACTATCAAACCAGCCCGACTTGGCACTGGTGCCACCTTGGGTCTGGGAAACATCCTGCGTATCGTGGATTCTAAGGAGCCAGCCGGCCACTCCTATCCACAGGCCCCCAGACAAAAACCTAGGCCTATTTCTCTGGCAAACAAAAGTAAGCTGCCCCGCTTCTGGATGGCAGATTGCAGGAGACACTTGGGACTATCAAACCAGCCCAACTTGGCACTGGTGCCACCTTGGATCTGGGAACCATGCTGTGTATCGTGGATATTCAGGGGCCAGCCGGCCACTCTCAGCCATATGTCCCCAAACAGAAACCTCGGCCCGTTTCTCTGGCAAACAAAACTCAACTGCCCCTCTTCTGGATGGCAAATTGCAGGATGAACTTGATACTAAAACCGCAGGCCGACTTGGTAGTGGTGACACCTTGGGCCTGGGAACCATCATGCGTATCGAGCATTTTAAGGAGCCAGCCGGCCACTCCCAGCAATATGCCCCCAAAAACAATCCACGGAATTTTTCTCTGGCAAACAAAAATCAGCTGCCCCGCTTCTGGATGGCAGATTGCAGGAGCCACTTTGCACCATCAAACCAGCCCGACTTGGCACTGGTGCCAACTTGCATCTGGGAACCATGCTGCCTAGCGTGGATTTTCAGGAGCCAGCCGGCCACTCTCAGCCATAGGCCCCCATACAAAACCCACGGCCCGTTTCCCTGGCAAACAAAATTAAGCTGCCCCGCTTCTGGATGGCAGATTGCAGGACGCACTTGGTAGTATCAAACCAGCCCGACTTGGCACTGGTGCCACCTTGGGTCTGGGAACCATGCTGCGTATCATGGATTTTCAGGAGCCAGCCGTCCACTGCCAGCCACAGGCCCCGAAACACAAACAACAGCCTTTTTCTCTGGCAAACAAAATTCAGCTGCCCCGCTTCTGGATGGCAGATTGCAGGAACCACTTGGTACTAACAAACCAGCCCGACTTGGCACTGGTGCCACCTTGGGTCTGGGAACCATCCTGCGTATCGTGGATTCTAAGGAGCCAGCTGGCCACTCCCAGCCACAGGCCCCCAAACACAAACAACGGTGCTTTTCCCTGGAAAACAAAACTCGCCTGCCAAACATTTGATGGCAGATTGCAGGAGCCACTTGGTACTATCAAACCAGCCCAACTTGGCACTGGTGCCACCATGGGTCTGGTCACCATCCTGCCTATCGTAGCTTTTCAGGTGCCAGCCAGCCACCCCCAGCCAGAGGCCCCTAGACAAATATTTCGGCCCGTTTCCCTGGCAAACAAAAGTAAGCTACCCCGCTTCTGGATGGCAGATTGCAGGAGCCACTTTGCACCATCAAACCAGCCCAACTTGGCACTGGTGCCACCTCTGGTCTGGGAACCATCCTGCGTATCGTGGGTTCTAAGGAGCCAGCTGGCCACTCCCAGCCACAGGCCCCCAAACACAAACAACGGCGCTTTTCTCTGGCAAACAAAACTCAGCTGCCCTGCTTCTGGATGGCAGATTGCAGGAACCACTTGGTACTATCAAACCAGCCCAACTTGGCACTGGTGCCACCATGGGTCTGGTCACCATCCTGCCTATCGTAGCTTTTCAGGAGCCAGTCGGTCACTCCCAGCCATAGGCCCCGAGACACAAACCTCGGCCCGTTTCCCTGGCAAACAAAAGTAAGCTGCCCCGCTTCTGCATGGCAGATTGAAGGAGCTATTTAGTACTATCAAACCAGCCCGACTTGGCACTGGTGACACCTCTGGTCTGGGAACCATCCTGCCTATCGTGGATTTTCAGGGGCCAGCCGGCCACTCTCAGCCATATGCCCCCAAAAACAAACCACGGACCTTTTCTCTGGCAAACAAAACTCAACTGCCCCTCTTCTGGATGGCAAATTTTAGGACGCACTTTGTACTACGAAAACCGCCCGACGTGGCACTGGTGCCACCTTGTGTCAGGGAACCATCCTGCATATCGAGCTTTTTAAGGGGCCAGCCGGCCACGCCCAGCCATATACCCCCAAAAACAAACCACGGACCATTCCTCATGGAAACAAAAATCCGCTGCCCCGCGTCTGGATGGCAGATTGCAGGAGCCACTTTGCACCATCAAACCAGCCCGACTTGGCACTGGTGCCACCTTGGGTCTGGGAACAATCCTGCATATCGTGGATTCTAAGGAGCCAGCCGGCCACTCCCAGCCACAGGCCCCCAAACACAAACAACGGCGCTTTTCCCTGGAAAACAAAACTCGCCTGCCAGCTTTTTGATGGCAGATTGCAGGAGCCACTTGGTACTATCAAATCATCCCAACTTGGCACTGGTGCCACTATGGGTCTGGGAACCATCCTGCCTATTGTAGCATTTCAGGAGCCAGCCGGTCACTCCCAGCCATAGTCCCCCAGACACAATCCTCGGACCGTTTCCCTGGCAAACAAAATTTGGCTGCCCCGATTCTGGATGGCAGATTGCAGGAGCCACATGGTAGTTTCAAACCAGCCCGACTTGGCACTGGTGCCAACATGGGTCTGGGAACCATCCTGCGTATCGTGGATTCTAAGCAGCCACCCGGCCACTCTGAGCCACAGGCGCCCAAACAAAAACAACGGCGCTTTTCCCTGGAAAACAAAACTCGCTTGCCAACATTTTGATGGCAGATTGCAGGAGCCACTTGGTGCTATCAAACCAGCCCAACTTGGCACTGGTGCCACCATGGGTCTGGTCACCATCCTGCCTATCGTAGCTTTTCAGGAGCCAGCCGGTCACTCCCAGCCATAGACCCCCAGACACAAACCTCGGCCCGTTTCCCTGGAAAACAAAAGTAATCTGCCCCGATTCTGGATGGCAGATTGCAGGAGCCACTTGGTACTATCAAATCAGCCCAACTTGGCACTGGTGCCACCATGGGTCTGGTAAACATCCTGCCTATCGTAGCTTTTCAGGAGCCAGCCGGTCACTCCCTGCCATAGGCCCCCAGACACAAACCTCGGCCCGTTTCCCTGGCAAACAAAAGTAAACTGCCCCGCTTTTGGATGGCAGATTGCAGGATGCATTTGGTACTATCAAACCTGCCCGACTTGGCCCTCGTGCAACCTTGGCTCTGGGAACCATGCTGCGTAACGTAGATTCTACGAGGACAGGCGGCCATTCCCAGCCACAGGCCTCTAAACAAAAACAACGGCGCTTTTCCCTGGAAAACAAAACTCGCCTGCCAAATTTTTGATGGCAGATTGCAGGAGCCACTTGGTACTATCAAACCAGCCCAACTTGGTACTGGTGCCACCATGGGTCTGGTAACCATCCTGCCTATCGTAGCTTTTCAGGAGCCAGCCGGTCACTCCCACCCATAGGCCCCCAGACAAATACCTCGGCCCGTTTCCCTGGCAAACAAAAGTAAGCTGCCCCGCTTCTGGATGGCAGATTATAGCAGCCACATGGTACTATCAAACCAGGCCAACATGGCACTGGTGCCACCTTGGCTCTGGGAACCATCCTGCCTATCGTGGATTTTCAGGGGCCAGCCGGCCACTCTCAGCCATATGCCCCCAAACACATACCACGGCCCTTTGCTCTGGCAAACAAAACTCAACTGCCCCTCTTCTGGATGGCAAATTGCAGGACGCCCTTGGTACTACGAAAACAGCCCGACTTGGCAGTGATGCCACCTTGGGTCAGGGAACAATCCTGCGTATCGATCTTTTTAAGGAGCCAGCCGGCCACGTCTAGCCATATACCCCCAAAAACAAACCACGGAACTTTTCTCCAGCAAACAAAAATCCACTGCCCCGCGTCTGAATGGCAGATTTCAGGTGCTATTTAGTATTATCAAACCAGCCCGACTTGGCACTGGTGCCACCATGAGTCTGGTAACCATCCTGCCTATCGTAGCTTTTCAGTAGCCAGCCGGTCACTCCCAGCCATAGGTCCCCAGTCACAAACCTCGGCCCGTTTCCCTGGCAAACAAAAGTAAGCTGCCCCGCTTCTGGATGGCAGATTGCAGGAGCCACTTGGTACTATCAAACCAGCCCAACTTGGCACTGGTGCCACCTTGGCTCTGGGAACCATCCTGCGTATCCTGGGTTCAAAGGAGTCAGCCGGCCACTCCCAGCCACAGGCCTCTAAACAAGAACAACGGCGCTTTTCCCTTGAAAACAAAAGTCGCCTGACAACTTTTTGATGGCAGATTGCAGGAGCCACTTGGTACTATCAAACCAGCCCAACTTGGCACTGGTGCCACCATGGGTCTGGTCACCATCCTGCCTATCGTAGCTTTTCAGGAGCCAGCCGCTCACTCCCAGCCATAGGCCCCCAGACAAATATCTCGGCCCGTTTCCCTGGCAAACAAAAGTAAGCAGCCCCGCTTCTGGATGGCAGATTGCAGGAGCCACATGGTACTATCAAACCAGGCCAACATGGCACTGGTGCCACCTCTGGTCTGGGAACCATCCTGCGTATCGTGGGTTCTAAGGAGCCAGCTGGCCACTCCCAGCCACAGGCCCCCAAACACAAACAACGGTGCTTTTCCCTGGAAAACAAAACTCACCTGCCAACTTTTTGATGGCAGATTGCAGGAGCCACTTGGTACTATCAAACCAGCCCAACTTGGCACTGGTGCCACCATGGGTCTGGTCACCATCCTGCCTATCGTAGCTTTTCAGGAGCCAGCCGGTCACTCCCAGCCATAGGCCCCCAGACACAAAGCTCTACCCGTTTCCCTGGCAAACAAAAGTAAGCTACCCCGCTTCTGGATGGCAGATTGCAGGAGTCACTTTGCACCATCAAACTAGCCCGACTTGGCACTGGTGCCGCCTCTGGTCTGGGACCCATCCTGCGTATCGTGGATTCTAAGGAGACAGCTGGCCACTCCCAGCCACAGGCCCCCAAACACAAACAACGGCGCTTTTCCCTGGAAAACAAAACTCGCTTGCCAACTTTTTGATGGCAGATTGCAGGAGCCACTTGGTACTATCAAACCACCCCAACTTGGCAACAAGTGGTTCCTGCAATCTGCCATCCAGAAGCGGGGCAGCTTACTTTTGTTTGCCACGGAAACGGGCCGTTGTTTGTGTTTGGGGGCCTGTGGCTGGGAGTGGCCGACTGGCTCCTTAGAATCCATGATACGCAGGATGGGTCCCAGACCAGAGGTGGCACCAGTGCCAAGTCGGGCTGGTTTGATAGTACCAAGTGGCTCCTGCAATCTGCCATCCAGAAGCGGGGTAGCTTACTTTTGTTTGCCAGGGAAACGGGCCGAGGTTTTTCTCTGGGGGCCTATGGCGGGGAGTGACCGGCTGGCTCCTGAAAAGATAAGATAGGCAGGATGGTGACCAGACCCATGGTGGCACCAGTTCCAAGTTGGGCTGATTTGATAAAACCAAGTGGCTCCTGCAATCTGCCATCAAAAAGTTGGCAGGATTGTTTTGTTTTCCAGGGAAAAGCGCCGTTGTTTGTGTTTGGGGTCCTGTGGCTGGGAGTGGCCGGCTGGCTCCTTAGAATCCACGATACGCAGCATGGTATCCAGACCCAAGGTGGCACCAGTGCCAAGTTTTGCTGGTTTGATAGTACCAAGTGGTTCCTGCAATCTGCCATCCAGAAGCAGGGCAGCTTACTTTTGTTTGCCAGGGAAACGGGCCGAGGTTTTTGTCTGGGGGCCTATGGCTGGGAGTGACCGGCTGGCTCCTGAAAAGCTACGTAAGGCAGGATGGTGACCAGACCCATGGTGGCACCAGTCCCAAGTTGGGCTGATTTGATAGTACCAAGTGGCTCCTGCAATCTGCCGTCAAAATTTGGCAGGCGAGTTTTTATTTTCCAGGGAAAAGCGCCGTTGTTTGTGTTTGGGGGCCTGTGGCTGGGAGTGGCCGGCTGGCTGCTTAGAATCCACGATACGCAGGATGGTTCCCAGACCCAAGGTGGCACCAGTGCCAAGTCGAGCTAGTATGATGGTGCAAAGTGGCTCCTGCAATCTGCCATCCAGAAGCGGGGCAGCTTACTTTTGTTTGCCAGGGAAACGGTCCGAGCTTTGTGTCAGGGGGCCTATGGCTGGGAGTGACCGGCTGGCTCCTGAAAAGCTACGATAGGCAGGATGGTGACCAGACCCATGGTGGCACCAGTGCCAAGTTGGGCTGGTTTGATAGTACCAAGTGGCTCCTGCAATCTGCCATCAAAAACTTGGCAGGCGAGTTTTGTTTCCCAGGGAAAAGCGCCGTTGTTTGTGTTTGGGGGCCTGTGGCTGGGAGTGGCCGGCTGGCTAATTAGAATCCACGACAGGCAGGATGGTTCCCAGACCAGAGGTGACACCAGTGCCAAGTCGGGCTAGTTTGATGGTGAAAAGTGGCTCCTGCAATCTGCCATCCAGAAGCGGGTTAACTTACTTTTGTTTGCCAGGGAAAAGGGCCGAGGTTTTTGTCTGGGGGCCTATGGCTGGGAGTGACCGGCTGTCTCCTGAAAAGCTACGATAGGCAGGATGGTGACCAGACCCATGGTGGCACCAGTGCCAAGTTGGGCTGGTTTCATAGTACCAATTGGCTCCTGCAATCTGCCATCAAAATGTTGGCAGGCGAGTTTGTTATCCAGGGAAAAGCGCCGTTGTTTTTGTTTGGGGGCCTGTGGCTGGGAGTGGACGTATGGCTAATTAGAATCCACGATACGCAGCATGGTTCCCAGACCTGAGGTGGCACCAGTGCCAAGTTGGGCTGGTTTGATACTACCAAGTGCGTCCTGCAATCTGCCATCCAGAAGCGGGGCAGCCAAATTTTGTTTGCCAGGGAAACGGTCCGAGGTTTTGTCTGGGGGCCTATGGCAGGGAGTGACCGGCTGGCTCCTGAAAAACTACGATAGGCAGGATGGTGACCAGACCCATGGTGGCACCAGTGCCAAGTTGGGCTGGTTTGATAGTACCAAGTGGCTCCTGCAATCTGCCATCAAAATGTTGGCAGGCGAGTTTTGTTTTCCATGGAAAAGCGCCGTTGTTTTTGTTTGGGGGCCTGTGGCTGGGAGTGGCCGGCTGGCTCCTTAGAATCCAAAATACGCAGGATGGTTCCCAGACCTGAGGTGGCACCAGTGCCAAGTTGGGCTGGTTTGATTGTAGCAAATGGTTCCTGCAATCTACCATCCAGAAGCGGGGCAGCTTACTTTTGTTTGCCAGGGAAACGGGCCGAGCTTTGTGTCTGGGGGCCTATGGCTGGGAGTGACCGGCTGGCTCCTGAAAAGCTACGATAGGCAGGATGGTGACCAGACCCATGGTGGCACCAGTGCCAAGTTGGGCTGGTTTGATAGTACCAAGTGGCTCCTGCAATCTGCCATCAAAATGTTGGCAGGCGAGTTTTGTTTTCCAGGGAAAAGCGCCGTTGTTTGTGTCTGCGGGCCTGTGGCTGGAGTGGCCGGCTGGCTCCTTAGAATCCACAATACGCAGCATGGTTCCCAGACCCAAGGTGGCACCAGTGCCAAGTTGGGCTGGTTTGATAGTACCAAGTGGTTCCTGCAATCTGCCATCAAAAAGTTGTCAGGCGAGTTCTGTTTTCCAGGGAAAATCGCCGTTGTTTTTGTTTGGGGGCCTGTGGCTGGGAGTGGCCGGCTGGCTCCTTAGAACACACGATACGCAGGATGGTTCCCAGACCCAAGGTGGCACCAGTACCAAGTCGGGCTGGTTTGATAATAACAAGTGGATCCTGCAATCTGCCATCCAGAAGCGGGGCAGCTTACTTTTGTTTGCCAGGGAAACGGGCCGAGCTTTGTGTCTGGGGGCCTATGGCTGGGAGTGACCGGCTGGCTCCTGAAAAGCTACGATAGGCAGGATGGTGACCAGACCCATGGTGGCACCAGTGCCAAGTTGGGCTGGTTTGATAGTACCAAGTGGCTCCTGCAATCTGCCATCAAAAAGTTGGCAGGCGAGTTTTGTTTTCCAGGGAAAAGCGCCGTTGTGTGTGTTTTGGGGCCTGTGGCTGGGAGTGGCCAGCTGGCTCCTTAGAATCCACGATACGCAGGATGGTTCCCAGACCCAAGGTGGCACCAGTGCCAAGTCGGGCTGGTTTGTTAGTACCAAGTGGTTCCTGCAATCTGCCATCCAGAAGCGGGGCAGCTGAATTTTGTTTGCCAGAGAAAAAGGCTGTTGTTTGTGTTTCGGGGCCTGTGGCTGGCAGTGGATGGCTGGCTCCTGAAAATCCATGATACGCAGCATGGTTCCCAGACCCAAGGTGGCACCAGTGCCAAGTCGGGCTGGTTTCATAGTACCCAGTGGCTCCTGCAATCTGCCATCCAGAAGAGGGGCAGTTGAATTTTGTTTTCCAGAGAAAAGGGCCGTGGTTTGTGTTTGGGGCCTATGGCTGAGAGTGACCGGCTGGCTCCTGAAAAGCTACGATAGGCAGGATGGTGACCAGACCGATAGTGGCACCAGTGCCAAGTCGGGCTGGTTTGATAATACTAAATAGCTCCTGCAATCTGCCATCCAGACGCGGGGCAGCGGATTTTTGCTTGCTGTAGAAAAGTTCCGTGGGTTTTTTTTGGGGGTATATGGCTGGACGTTGCCGGCTGACTCCTTAAAAACATCGATACGCAGGATGGTTCCCTGACCCAAGGTGGCATCACTGCCAAGTCGGGCTGTTTTCGTAGTACCAAGTGGCTCCTGCAATTTGCCATCCAGAAGAGGGGCAGTTGAGTTTTTTTTACCAGAGAAAACGGCCGTGGTTTGTGTTTTGGGGCATATGGCTGAGAGTGGCCGGCTGGCGCCTGAAAATCCACGATAGGCAGGATGGTTCCCAGAGCCAAGGTGGCACCAGTGCCATGTTGGCCTGGTTTGATAGTACCATGTGGCTCCTGCAATCTGCCATCCAGAAGCGGGGCAGCTTACTTTTGTTTGCCAGGGAAACGGGCCGAGGTATTTGTCTGGGGGCCTATGGCTGGGAGTGACCGGCTGGCTCCTGAAAAGCTACGATAGGCAGGATGGTGACCAGACCCATGGTGGCACCAGTGCCAAGTTGGGCTGGTTTGATAGTACCAAGTGGCTCCTGCAATCTGCCATCAAAAAGTTGGCAGGCGAGTTTTGTTTTCCAGGGTAACGCGCCGTTGGTTTTGTTTAGAGGCCTGTGGCTGGGAGTGTCCGCCTGTCCTCTTAGAATCTACGTTACGCAGCATGGTTCCCAGAGCCAAGGTGGCACCAGTGCCAAGTTGGGCTGGTTTGATAGTAGCAAGTGGTTCCTGCAATCTGCCATCCAGAAGAGGGGCAGCTTACTTTTGTTTGCCAGGGAAACGGGCCGAGGTATTTCTCTGGGGGCCTATGGCAGGGAGTGACCGGCCGGCTCCTGAAAAGCTAAGATAGGCAGGATGTTTACCAGACCCATGATGGCACCAGTGCCAAGTTGGGCTAATTTGATACTACCAAGTGGCTCCTGCAATCTGCCATCCAGAATCGGGGGTGCTTACTTTTGTTTTCCAGGGAAACGGGCCGAGGTTTGTGTCTGGGGGTTTATGGCTGGGAGTGACCGGCTGGCTCCTGAAAAGCTACGATAGGCAGGATGGTGACCAGACCCATGGTGGCACCAGTGCCAAGTTGGGCTGGTTTGATAGTACCAAGTGGCTCCTGCAATCTGCCATCAAAATGTTGGCAGGCGAGTTTTGTTTTCCAGGGAAAAGCGCCGTTGTTTGTGTTTGGGCGCCTGTGGCACGGAGTGGCCGGGTGGCTGCTTAGAATCCACGATACGCAGGATGGTTCCCAGACCCAAGGTGGCACCAGTGCCAAGTCGGGCTGTTTTGACACTACCAAGTGGCTCCTGCAATCTGCCATCCAGAATCGGGGCAGCTTAATTTTGTTTGCCAGGGAAACGGTCCGAGGTTTGTGATGGGGGCCTATGGCTGGGAGTGACCGGCTGGCTCCTGAAATGGTACATTTGGCAGGATGGTTCCCAGACCCATAGTGGCACCAGTGCCAAGTTGGGATGATTTGATAGTACCAAGTGGCTCCTGCAATCTGCCATCAAAAAGCTGGCAGGCGAGTTATGTTTTCCAGGGAAAAGCGCCGTTGTTTGTATTTGGGGGCCTGTGGCTGGGAGTGGCCGCCTGGCTCCTTAGAATCTACGTTACGCAGCATGGTTCCCAGACCCAAAGTGGCACCAGTGTCAAGTTGGGCTGGTTTGATAGTACCAAGTGGCTCCTGCAATCTGCCATCCAGAAGCGGGGTAGCTTACTTTTGTTTGCCAGGGAAACGGGCAGAGCTTTCTTTCTGGGGGCCTATGGTTGGGAGTAACCGGCTGGCTCCTGAAAAGCTACGATAGGCAGGATGGTTCCCAGATCCAAGATGGCACCAGTGCCAAGTCGGGGTGGTTTGATGGTGCAACGTGGCTCCTGCAATCTGCCATCCTGACGCGGGGCAGCGGATTTTTGTTTCCAAGAGAAATGGTCCGTGGTTTGTTTTTGGGGCTATATGGCTGGGCGTGGCCTGCTGGCTCCTTAAAAAGCTACGATAGGCAGGATGGTTCCCTGACCCAAGGTGGCACCAGTGCCAAGTCGGGCGGTTTTCGTAGTACAAAGTGCGTCCTAAAATTTGCCATCCAGAAGAGGGGCAGTTGAGTTTTGTTTACCAGAGAAAAGGGCCGTGGTTTGTTTTTGGGGGCATATGGCTGATAGTGGCCGTCTGGCGCCTGAAAATCCACGATAGGCAGGATGGTGACCAGACCAGAGGTGGCACCAGTGCCAAGTCGGGCTGGTTTGATAGTACTAAATACAACCTGAAATCTGCCATGCAGAAGCGGAGCAGCTTACTTTTGTTTGCCAGGGAAACGGGCCGAGGTTTGTGTCTGGGGGCCTATGGCTGGGAGTGACCGCCTGGCTCCTGAAAAGCTACGATAGGCAGGATGGTTACCAGACCCATGGTGGCACCAGTGCCAAGTTGGGCTGGTTTGATAGTACCAAGTGGCTCCTGCAATCTGCCATCAAAAAGTTGTCAGGCGAGTTTTGTTTTCCAGGGAAAAGCGCCGTTGTTTGTGTTTGGGGGACTGTTGGTGGGAGTGGCCGGCTGGCTCCTTAGAACACACGATACGCAGGATGGTTCCCAGACCCAAGGTGGCACCAGTGCCACGTCGGGCTGGTTTGATGGTGAAAAGTGGCTCCTGCAATCTGCCATCCTGAAGCGGGGTAGCTTACTTTTGTGTGCCAGGGAAACGGGCCGAGGTTTATGACTGGGGGCCTAGGGCTAGGAGTGACCGGCTGGCTCCTGAAAAGCAACAATAGGCAGGATGGTTCCCAGACCCAAGGTGGCACCAGTGCCAAGTTGGGCTGGTTTGATGGTACCAACTGGCTCCTGCAATCTGCCATCTAAAAGTTGTCAGGCGAGTTTTGTTTTCCAGGGAAAAGCGCCGTTGATTTTGTTTGGAGGCCTGTGGCTGGCAGTGGCTGCCTGTCGTCTTAGAATCCGGGTTACGCAGCATGGTTCCCAGAGCCAAGGTGGCACCAGTGCCAAGTTGGGCTGATTTGATGGTGCAAAGTGGCTCCTGCAATCAGCCATCCAGAAGTGCGGTAGCTTACTTTTGTGTGCCAGGGAAACAGGCCGAGCTTTGTGTCTGGGGGCCTATGGCTGGGAGTGACCGGCTGGCTCCTGAAAAGCTACGATAGGCAGGATGGTGACCAGACCCATGGTGGCACCAGTGCCAAGTTGGGCTGGTTTGATAGTACCAAGTGGCTCCTGCAATCTGCCATCAAAAAGTTGGCAGGCGAGTTTTGTTTTCCAGGGAAAAGCGCCGTTGTGTGTGTTTTGGGGCCTGTGGCTGGGAGTGGCCGGCTGGCTCCTTAGAATCCACGATACGCAGGATGGTTCCCAGACCCAAGGTGGCACCAGTGCCAAGTCGGGCTGGTTTGTTAGTACCAAGTGGTTCCTGCAATCTGCCATCCAGAAGCGGGGCAGCTGAATTTTGTTTGCCAGAGAAAAAGGCTGTTGTTTGTGTTTCGGGGCCTGTGGCTGGCAGTGGACGGCTGGCTCCTGAAAATCCATGATACGCAGCATGGTTCCCAGACCCAAGGTGGCACCAGTGCCAAGTAGGGCTGGTTTCATAGTACCCAGTGGCTCCTGCAATCTGCCATCCAGAAGAGGGGCAGTTGAGTTTTGTTTTCCAGAGAAAAGGGCCGTGGTTTGTGTTTGGGGCCTATGGCTGAGAGTGACCGGCTGGCTCCTGAAAAGCTACGATAGGCAGGATGGTGACCAGACCCATGGTGGCACCAGTGCCAAGTCGGGCTGGTTTGATAATACTAAATAGCTCCTGCAATCTGCCATCCAGAAGCGGGGCAGCTTACTTTTGTTTGCCAGGGAAACGGGCCGAGGTATTTGTCTGGGGGCCTATGGCTGGGAGTGACCGGCTGGCTCCTGAAAAGCTACGATAGGCAGGATGGTGACCAGACCCATGGTGGCACCAGTGCCAAGTTGGGCTGGTTTGATAGTACCAAGTGGCTCCTGCAATCTGCCATCAAAAAGTTGGCAGGCGAGTTTTGTTTTCCAGGGTAACGCGCCGTTGTTTGTGTTTGGGGGACTGTTGGTGGGAGTGGCCGGCTGGCTCCTTAGAACACACGATACGCAGGATGGTTCCCAGACCCAAGGTGGCACCAGTGCCACGTCGGGCTGGTTTGATGGTGAAAAGTGGCTCCTGCAATCTGCCATCCTGAAGCGGGGTAGCTTACTTTTGTGTGCCAGGGAAACGGGCCGAGGTTTATGACTGGGGGCCTAGGGCTAGGAGTGACCGGCTGGCTCCTGAAAAGCAACAATAGGCAGGATGGTTCCCAGACCCAAGGTGGCACCAGTGCCAAGTTGGGCTGGTTTGATGGTACCAACTGGCTCCTGCAATCTGCCATCTAAAAGTTGTCAGGCGAGTTTTGTTTTCCAGGGAAAAGCGCCGTTGATTTTGTTTGGAGGCCTGTGGCTGGCAGTGGCTGCCTGTCGTCTTAGAATCCGGGTTACGCAGCATGGTTCCCAGAGCCAAGGTGGCACCAGTGCCAAGTTGGGCTGATTTGATGGTGCAAAGTGGCTCCTGCAATCAGCCATCCAGAAGTGCGGTAGCTTACTTTTGTGTGCCAGGGAAACAGGCCGAGCTTTGTGTCTGGGGGCCTATGGCTGGGAGTGACCGGCTGGCTCCTGAAAAGCTACGATAGGCAGGATGGTGACCAGACCCATGGTGGCACCAGTGCCAAGTTGGGCTGGTTTGATAGTACCAAGTGGCTCCTGCAATCTGCCATCAAAAAGTTGGCAGGCGAGTTTTGTTTTCCAGGGAAAAGCGCCGTTGTGTGTGTTTTGGGGCCTGTGGCTGGGAGTGGCCAGCTGGCTCCTTAGAATCCACGATACGCAGGATGGTTCCCAGACCCAAGGTGGCACCAGTGCCAAGTCGGGCTGGTTTGTTAGTACCAAGTGGTTCCTGCAATCTGCCATCCAGAAGCGGGGCAGCTGAATTTTGTTTGCCAGAGAAAAAGGCTGTTGTTTGTGTTTCGGGGCCTGTGGCTGGCAGTGGACGGCTGGCTCCTGAAAATCCATGATACGCAGCATGGTTCCCAGACCCAAGGTGGCACCAGTGCCAAGTAGGGCTGGTTTCATAGTACCCAGTGGCTCCTGCAATCTGCCATCCAGAAGAGGGGCAGTTGAGTTTTGTTTTCCAGAGAAAAGGGCCGTGGTTTGTGTTTGGGGCCTATGGCTGAGAGTGACCGGCTGGCTCCTGAAAAGCTACGATAGGCAGGATGGTGACCAGACCCATGGTGGCACCAGTGCCAAGTCGGGCTGGTTTGATAATACTAAATAGCTCCTGCAATCTGCCATCCAGAAGCGGGGCAGCTTACTTTTGTTTGCCAGGGAAACGGGCCGAGGTATTTGTCTGGGGGCCTATGGCTGGGAGTGACCGGCTGGCTCCTGAAAAGCTACGATAGGCAGGATGGTGACCAGACCCATGGTGGCACCAGTGCCAAGTTGGGCTGGTTTGATAGTACCAAGTGGCTCCTGCAATCTGCCATCCAGAAGCGGGGTAGCTTACTTTTGTTTGCCAGGGAAACGGGCAGAGCTTTCTGTCTGGGGGCTATGGTTGGGAGTAACCGGCTGGCTCCTGAAAAGCTACGATAGGCAGGATGGTTCCCAGATCCAAGATGGCACCAGTGCCAAGTCGGGGTGGTTTGATGGTGCAAAGTGGCTCCTGCAATCTGCCATCCTGACGCGGGGCAGCGGATTTTTGTTTCCAAGAGAAATGGTCCGTGGTTTGTTTTTGGGGCTATATGGCTGGGCGTGGCCTGCTGGCTCCTTAAAAAGCTACGATAGGCAGGATGGTTCCCTGACCCAAGGTGGCACCAGTGCCAAGTCGGGCGGTATTCGTAGTACAAAGTGCGTCCTAAAATTTGCCATCCAGAAGAGGGGCAGTTGAGTTTTGTTTACCATAGAAAAGGGCCGTGGTTTGTTTTTGGGGGCATATGCCTGATAGTGGCCGTCTGGCCCCTGAAAATCCACGATAGGCAGGATGGTGACCAGACCAGAGGTGGCACCAGTGCCAAGTCGGTCTGGTTTGATAGTACTAAATAGCACCTGCAATCTGCCATGCAGAAGCGGGGCAGCTTACTTTTGTTTGCCAGGGAAACGGGCCGAGGTTTGTGTCTGGGGGCCTATGGCTGGGAGTGACCGGCTGGCTCCTGAAAAGCTACGATAGGCAGGATGGTGACCAGACCCATGGTGGCACCAGTGCCAAGTTGGGCTGGTTTGATAGTACCAAGTGGCTCCTGCAATCTGCCATCAAAAATTTGGCAGGCCAGTTTTGTTATCCAGGGAAAAGCGCCGTTGTTTGTGTTTGGGGGACTGTGGGTGGGAGTGGCCGGCTGGCTCCTTAGAACACACGATACGCAGGATGGTTCCCAGACCCAAGGTGGCACCAGTGCCACGTCGGGCTGGTTTGATGGTGAAAAGTGGCTCCTGCAATCTGCCATCCTGAAGCGGGGTAGCTTACATTTGTGTGCCAGGGAAACGGGCCGAGGTTTATGACTGGGGGCCTAGGGCTAGAAGTGACCGGCTGGCTCCTGAAAAGCAACAATAGGCAGGATGGTTCCCAGACCCAAGGTGGCACCAGTGCCAAGTTGGGCTGGTTTGATGGTACCAACTGGCTCCTGCAATCTGCCATCTAAAAGTTGTCAGGCGAGTTTTGTTTTCCAGGGAAAAGCGCCGTTGATTTTGTTTGGAGGCCTGTGGCTGGCAGTGGCTGCCTGTCGTCTTAGAATCCGGGTTACGCAGCATGGTTCCCAGAGCCAAGGTGGCACCAGTGTCAAGTTGGGCTGGTTTGATAGTACCAAGTGGCTCCTGCAATCTGCCATCCAGAAGCGGGGCAGCTTACTTTTGTTTGCCAGGGAAACGGGCCGACGTATTTGTCTGGGGACCTATGGCTGGGAGTGACCGGCTGGCTCCTGAAAAGCTACGATAGGCAGGATGGTTCCCTGACCCAAGGTGGCACCAGTGCCAAGTCGGGCGGTTTTCGTAGTACAAAGTGCGTCCTAAAATTTGCCATCCAGAAGAGGGGCAGTTGAGTTTTGTTTACCAGAGAAAAGCCCGTGGTTTGTTTTTGGGGGCATATGGCTGATAGTGGCCGTCTGGCCCCTGAAAATCCACGATAGGCAGGATGGTTCCCAGACCAGAGGTGGCACCAGTGCCAAGTCGGGCTGGTTTGATAGTACTAAATAGCACCTGCAATCTGCCATGCAGAAGCGGGGCAGCTTACTTTTGTTTGCCAGGGAAACGGGCCGAGGTTTGTGTCTGGGGGCCTATGGCTGGGAGTGACCGCCTGGCTCCTGAAAAGCTACGATAGGCAGGATGGTGACCAGACCCATGGTGGCACCAGTGCCAAGTTGGGCTGGTTTGATAGTACCAAGTGGCTCCTGCAATCTGCCATCAAAAAGTTGGCAGGCGAGTTTTGTTTTCCAGGGAAAAGCGCCGTTGTTTGTGTTTGGAGGACAGGGGCTGGGAGTGGCCGGCTGGCTCCTTAGAACACACGATACGCAGGATGGTTCCCAGACCCAAGGTGGCACCAGTGCCAAGTCGGGCTGGTTTGATGGTGAAAAGTGGCTCCTGCAATCTGCCATCCTGAAGCGGGGTAGCTTACATTTGTGTGCCAGGGAAACGGGCCGAGGTTTATGACTGGGGGCCTAGGGCTAGAAGTGACCGGCTGGCTCCTGAAAAGCAACAATAGGCAGGATGGTTCCCAGACCCAAGGTGGCACCAGTGCCAAGTTGGGCTGGTTTGATGGTACCAACTGGCTCCTGCAATCTGCCATCTAAAAGTTGTCAGGCGAGTTTTGTTTTCCAGGGAAAAGCGCCGTTGATTTTGTTTGGAGGCCTGTGGCTGGCAGTGGCTGCCTGTCGTCTTAGAATCCGGGTTACGCAGCATGGTTCCCAGAGCCAAGGTGGCACCAGTGTCAAGTTGGGCTGGTTTGTTAGTACCAAGTGGTTCCTGCAATCTGCCATCCAGAAGCGGGGCAGCTTACTTTTGTTTGCCAGGGAAACGGGCCGAGGTATTTGTCTGGGGACCTATGGCTGGGAGTGACCGGCTGGCTCCTGAAAAGCTACGATAGGCAGGATGGTTCCCTGACCCAAGGTGGCACCAGTGCCAAGTCGGGCGGTTTTCGTAGTACAAAGTGCGTCCTAAAATTTGCCATCTAGAAGAGGGGCAGTTGAGTTTTGTTTACCAGAGAAAAGCCCGTGGTTTGTTTTTGGGGGCATATGGCTGATAGTGGCCGTCTGGCCCCTGAAAATCCACGATAGGCAGGATGGTTCCCAGACCAGAGGTGGCACCAGTGCCAAGTCGGGCTGGTTTGATAGTACTAAATAGCACCTGCAATCTGCCATGCAGAAGCGGGGCAGCTTACTTTTGTTTGCCAGGGAAAAGGGCCGAGGTTTGTGTCTGGGGGCCTATGGCTGGGAGTGACCGCCTGGCTCCTGAAAAGCTACGATAGGCAGGATGGTGACCAGACCCATGGTGGCACCAGTGCCAAGTTGGGCTGGTTTGATAGTACCAAGTGGCTCCTGCAATCTGCCATCAAAAAGTTGGCAGGCCAGTTTTGTTTTCCAGGGAAAAGCGCCGTTGTTTGTGTTTGGGGGACTGTGGCTGGGAGTGGCCGGCTGGCTCCTTAGAACACACGATACGCAGGATGGTTCCCAGACCCAAGGTGGCACCAGTGCCAAGTCGGGCTGGTTTGATGGTGAAAAGTGGCTCCTGCAATCTGCCATCCTGAAGCGGGGTAGCTTACATTTGTGTGCCAGGGAAACGGGCCGAGGTTTATGACTGGGGGCCTAGGGCTAGAAGTGACCGGCTGGCTCCTGAAAAGCAACAATAGGCAGGATGGTTCCCAGACCCAAGGTGGCACCAGTGCCAAGTTGGGCTGGTTTGATGGTACCAACTGGCTCCTGCAATCTGCCATCTAAAAGTTGTCAGGCGAGTTTTGTTTTCCAGGGAAAAGCGCCGTTGATTTTGTTTGGAGGCCTGTGGCTGGCAGTGGCTGCCTGTCGTCTTAGAATCCGGGTTACGCAGCATGGTTCCCAGAGCCAAGGTGGCACCAGTGTCAAGTTGGGCTGGTTTGATAGTACCAAGTGGCTCCTGCAATCTGCCATCCAGAAGCGGGGCAGCTTACTTTTGTTTGCCAGGGAAACGGGCCGAGGTATTTGTCTGGGGACCTATGGCTGGGAGTGACCGGCTGGCTCCTGAAAAGCTACGATAGGCAGGATGGTGACCAGACCCATGGTGGCACCAGTGCCAAGTTGGGCTGGTTTGATAGTACCAAGTGGCTCCTGCAATCTGCCATCAAAAAGTTGGCAGGTCAGTTTTGTTTTCCAGGGAAAAGCGCCGTTGTTTGTGTTTGGGGGACTGTGGCTGGGAGTGGCCGGCTGGCTCCTTAGAACACAGGATACGCAGGATGGTTCCCAGACCCAAGGTGGCACCAGTGCCAAGTCGGGCTGGTTTGATAGCACCAAGTGGCTCCTGCAATCTGCCATGCAGAAGCGGGGCAGCTTACTTTTGTTTTCCAGGGAAACGGACCGAGGTTTTTTTCTGGGGGCCTATGGCTGGGAGTGACCGGCTGGCTCCTGAAAAGCTACGATAGGCAGGATGGTGACCAGACCCATGGTGGCACCAGTGCCAAGTTGGGCTGGTTTGATAGTACCAAGTGGCTCCTGCAATCTGCCATCAAAAAGTTGGCAGGCGAGTTTTGTTTTCCAGGGAAAAGCGCCGTTGTGTGTATTTTGGGGCCTGTGGCTGGGAGTGTCCAGCTGGCTGCTTAGAATCCACGATACGCAGGATGGTTCCCAGACCCAAGGTGGCACCAGTGCCAAGTCGGGCTGGTTTGTTAGTACCAAGTGGTTCCTGCAATCTGCCATCCAGAAGCGGGGCAGCTGAATTTTGTTTGCCAGAGAAAAAGGCTGTTGTTTGTGTTTCGGGGCCTGTGGCTGGCAGTGGACGGCTGGCTCCTGAAAATCCATGATACGCAGCATGGTTCCCAGACCCAAGGTGGCACCAGTGCCAAGTAGGGCTAGTTTCATAGTACCCACTGGCTCCTGCAATCTGCCATCCAGAAGAGGGGCAGTTGAGTTTTGTTTTCCAGAGAAAAGGGCCGTGGTTTGTGTTTGGGGCCTATGGCTGAGAGTGACCGGCTGGCCCCTGAAAATCCACGATAGGAAGGATGGTTCCCAGATCCAAGGTGGCAGCAGTGCCATGTTGTGCTGGTGTGATAGTCCCAAGTGGCTCCTGCAATCTGCCATCCAGAAGTGGGGCAGCTGAATTTTGTTTGCCAGAGAAAAAGGCTGTGGTTTTTGTTTGGGGGCCTATGGCTGGGAGTGGCCGGCTGGCTCCTGAAAATCCATGATACGCAGCATGGTTCCCAGACCCAAGGTGGCACCAGTGCCAAGTGGGGCTGGTTTCACAGTGTCAAGTGCCTCCTGCAATCTCCCATCCAGAAGCGGGGCAGCTGAGTTTTGTTTGCCTGTGAAACGGGCCGTTGTTTTTGATTGGGGTCTGTGGCCGAGAATGTTCAGCTGGCTCCTGACAATCCACAATACGCAGGATGGTTCCCAGACCCAAGGTGGCACCAGTGCCAAGTCTTGCTGGTTTGATAGTACCAAGTGGCTCCTGCAATCTGCCATCCAGAAGCGGTGCAGCTGAGTTTTGTTTGCCAGAGGAAAGGGCCGTGGGTTGTGTTTGGGGGCATATGGCTGGGAGTGGCCGGCTGTCTCATTAAAAAGATCGATACGCAGGATGGTTCCCAGACCCAAGGTGGCACCAGTGCCAAGTCGGGCTGTTTTTATAGTACCAAGTGCGTCCTGCAATTTGCCATCCAGAAGAGGGGCAGTTGAGTTTTGTTTGCCAGAGAAAAGCGCCGTTGTTTGTGTTTGGGGGCTTGTGGCTGGGAGTGGCCGACTGGCGCCTTAGAATCTGCGATACGCAGCATGGTTCCCAGACCCAAGGTGGCACCAGTGCCAAGTTGGGCTGGTTTGATAGTACCAAGTGGCTCCTGCAATCTGCCATCCAGAAGCGGGGCAGCTTACTTTTGTTTGCCAGGGAAACGGGCCGAGGTTTGTGTTTGGGGGCCTATGGCTGGGAGTGACCGGCTGGCTCCTGGAAAGCTACAATAGGCAGGATGGTGACCAGACCCATGGTGGCACCAGTGCCAAGCTGGGCTGGTTTGATAGTACCAAGTTGCTCCTGCAATCTGCCATCAAAAAGTTGGCAGGCGAGTTTTGTTTTCCAGGGAAAAGCGCCGTTGTTTGTGTTTGGGGGCCTGTGGCTGGGAGTGGCCGGCTGGCTCCTTAGAATCCACGATACGCAGGATGGTTCCCAGACCCAAGGTGGCACCAGTGCCAAGTCGGGCTGGTTTGATACTACCAAGTGGTTCCTGCAATCTGCCATCCAGAAGCAGGGCAGCTTTCTTTTGTTTGCCAGGGAAACGGGCCGTGGGTTTTGTTTCGGGGCATATAGCTGAGAGTGGCCCGCTGGCCCCTGAAAATCCACGCTAGGCAGCATGGTTCCCAGATGCAAGGTGGCACCAGTGCCAAGTCGGGCTGGTTTGATGGTGCAAAGTGGCTCCTGCAATCTGCCATCCAGAAGCGGGGCAGCTGATTTTTGTTTGCCAGAGAAAAATTCCGTGGATTGTTTTTGGGGGCATATTGCTGGGAGTGGCCGGCTGGCTCCTTAAAATGCTCGATACGCATGATGGTTCCCAGGCCCAAGGTGTCACCACTACCAAGTCGGCCTGCGGTTTTAGTATCAAGTTCATCCTGCAATTTGCCATCCAGAAGAGGGGCAGTTGAGTTTTGTTTGCCAGAGAAACGGGCCGAGGTTTCTGTTTGGGGACATATGGCTGAGAGTGGCCGGCTGGCCCCTGAAAATCCACGATACACAACATGGTTCCCAGATCCAAGGTGGCACCAGTGCCAAGTTGGGCTGGTTTGATAGTCCCAAGTGTCTCCTGCAATCTGCCATGCAGAAGCGGGGCAGCTTACTTTTGTTTGCCAGAGAAATAGGCCTAGGTTTTTGTTTGGGGGCCTGTGGCTAGGAGTGGCCTGCTGGCTCCTAAGAATCCACGATACGCAGGATGTTTACCAGACCCATGGTGGCACCAGTGCCAAGTTGGGCTGGTTTGATAGTACCAAGTGGCTCCTGCAAACTCCATCAAAAAGTTGGCAGGCGTGTTTTGTTTTCCAGGGAACAGCGCCGTTGATTTTGTTTGGGGGCCTGTGGCTGGGAGTGGCCGGCTGGCTCCTTAGAATCCACGATACGCAGGATGGTTCCCAGACCCAAGGTGACACCAGTGCCAAGTCGGGCTGGTTTGATTACACCAAGTGGCTCCTGCAATCTGCCATCCAGAAGTGAGGCAGCTAAGTTTTGTTTGCCAGAAAAAAGGGCCGTGGTTTTTGTTGGGGGCCTGTGGCTGGGAGTAGCCGGCTGGCTCCTTAAAATCCACGATAGGCTGGATGGTTCCCAGACCCAAGGTGGCACCAGTGCCAAGTCGGGCTGGTTTGATAGTACCAAGTGGCTCCTGCAATCTGCCATCCAGAAGCGGGGCAGCTTACTTTTGTTTGCCAGGGAAACGGGCCGAGGTTTGTGTCTCGGGGCCTATGGCAGGGAGTGACCGGCTGGCTCCTGAAAAGCTACGATAGGCAGGATGGTGACCAGACCCATGGTGGCACCAGTGGCAAGTTGGGCTGGTTTGATAGTACCAAGTGGCTCCTGCAATCTGCCATCAAAAAGTTGGCAGGCGAGGTTGTTTTCCAGGGAAAAGCGCCGTTGTGTGTGTTTTGGGGCCTGTGGCTGGGAGTGGCCAGCTGGCTCCTTAGAATCCACGATACGCAGGATGGTTCCCAGACCCAAGGTGTCACCAGTGCCAAGTCAGGCTGGTTTGATAGTACCAAGTGGCTCCTGCAATCTGCCATCCAGAAGCGGGGCAGCTTACTTTTGTTTTCCAGGGAAACGGACCGAGGTTTTTTTCTGGGGGCCTATGGCTGGGAGTGACCGGCTGGCTCCTGAAAAGCTACGATAGGCAGGATGGTGACCAGACCCATGGTGGCACCAGTGCCAAGTTGGGCTGGTTTGATAGTACCAAGTGGCTCCTGCAATCTGCCATCAAAAAGTTGGCAGGCGAGTTTTGTTTTCCAGGGAAAAGCGCCGTTGTGTGTATTTTGGGGCCTGTGGCTGGGAGTGGCCAGCTGGCTCCTTAGAATCCACGATACGCAGGATGGTTCCCAGACCCAAGGTGGCACCAGTGCCAAGTCGGGCTGGTTTGTTAGTACCAAGTGGTTCCTGCAATCTGCCATCCAGAAGCGGGGCAGCTGAATTTTGTTTGCCAGAGAAAAAGGCTGTTGTTTGTGTTTCGGGGCCTGTGGCTGGCAGTGGACGGCTGGCTCCTGAAAATCCATGATACGCAGCATGGTTCCCAGACCCAAGGTGGCACCAGTGCCAAGTAGGGCTGGTTTCATAGTACCCAGTGGCTCCTGCAATCTGCCATCCAGAAGAGGGGCAGTTGAGTTTTGTTTTCCAGAGAAAAGGGCCGTGGTTTGTGTTTGGGGCCTATGGCTGAGAGTGACCGGCTGGCCCCAGAAAATCCACGATAGGAAGGATGATTCCCAGATCCAAGGTGGCACCAGTGCCATGTTGTGCTGGTGTGATAGTCCCAAGTGGCTCCTGCAATCTGCCATCCAGAAGCGGGGCAGCTGAATTTTGTTTGCCAGAGAAAAAGGCTGTGGTTTTTGTTTGGGGGCCTATGGCTGGGAGTGGCCGGCTGGCTCCTGAAAATCCATGATACGCAGCATGGTTCCCAGACCCAAGGTGGCACCAGTGCCAAGTGGGGCTGGTTTCACAGTGTCAAGTGCCTCCTGCAATCTCCCATCCAGAAGCGGGGCAGCTGAGTTTTGTTTGCCTGTGAAACGGGCCGTTGTTTTTGATTGGGGTCTGTGGCCGAGAGTGTCCAGCTGGCTCCTGACAATCCACAATACGCAGGATGGTTCCCAGACCCAAGGTGGCACCCGTGCCAAGTCGTGCTGGTTTGATAGTACCAAGTGCGTCCTGCAATTTGCCATCCAGAAGAGGGGCAGTTGAGTTTTGTTTGCCAGAGAAAAGCGCCGTTGTTTGTGTTTGGGGTCTTGTGGCTGGGAGTGGCCGACTGGCGCCTTAGAATCTGCGATACGCAGCATGGTTCCCAGACCCAAGGTGGCACCAGTGCCAAGTCGGGCTGGTTTGATAGTACCAAGTGGCTCCTGCAATCTGCCATCCAGAAGCGGGGCAGCTTACTTTTGTTTGCCAGGGAAACGGGCCGAGGTTTGTGTTTGGGGGCCTATGGCTGGGAGTGACCGGCTGGCTCCTGGAAAGCTACAATAGGCAGGATGCTTACCAGACCCATGGTGGCACCAGTGCCAAGTTGGGCTGGTTTGATAGTACCAAGTTGCTCCTGCAATCTGCCATCAAAAAGTTGGCAGGCAAGTTTTGTTTTCCAGGGAAAAGCGCCGTTGTTTGTATTTGGGGGCCTGTGGCTGGGAGTGGCCGGCTGGCTCCTTAGAATCCACGATACGCATGATGGTTCCCAGGCCCAAGGTGTCACCACTACCAAGTCGGCCTGCGGTTTTAGTATCAAGTTCATCTTGCAATTTGCCATCCAGAAGAGGGGCAGTTGAGTTTTGTTTGCCAGAGAAACGGGCCGAGGTTTCTGTTTGGGGGCATATGGCTGAGAGTGGCCGGCTGGCCCCTGAAAATCCACGATACACAGCATGGTTCCCAGATCCAAGGTGGCACCAGTGCCAAGTTGGGCTGGTTTGATAGTACCAAGTGGCTCCTGCAAACTCCATCAAAAAGTTGGCAGGCGTGTTTTGTTTTCCAGGGAACAGCGCCGTTGATTTTGTTTGGGGGCCTGTGGCTGGGAGTGGCCGGCTGGCTCCTTAGAATCCACGATACGCAGGATGGTTCCCAGACGTGAGGTGGCACCAGTGCCAAGTCGGGCTGGTTTGATTACACCAAGTGGCTCCTGCAATCTGCCATCCAGAAGTGAGGCAGCTAAGTTTTGTTTGCCAGAAAAAAGGGCCGTGGTTTTTGTTGGGGGCCTGTGGCTGGGAGTAGCCGGCTGGCACCTTAAAATCCACGATAGGCAGGATGGTTCCCAGACCCAAGGTGGCACCAGTGCCAAGTCGGGCTGGTTTGATAGTACCAAGTGGCTCCTGCAATCTGCCATCCAGAAGCGGGGCAGTTGAGTTTTGTTTGCCAGAGAAAAAGGCTGTGGTTTGTGTTTGGGGGCCTGTGGCTTGCAGTGGGCGGCTGGCTCCTGATAATCCACGATACGCAGCATGGTTCCCAGACCCAAGGTGGCACCAGTGCCAAGTGGGGCTCGTTTGACAGTGTCAAGTGCCTCCTGCAATCTCCCATCCAGAAGCGGGGCAGCTGAGTTTTTTTTGCCAGGGAAACGGACCTTTGTTTTTGATTGGGGTCTGTGGCCGAGAGTGGTCGGCTGTCTCCTGACAATCCACAATACGCAGGATGGTTCCCAGACCCAAGGTGGCACCAGTGCCATGTCGGGCTGGTTTGATAGTACCAAGTGTCTCCTGCAATCTGCCATCCAGAAGCGGGGCAGCTGAGTTTTGTTTGCCAGAGAAAAGGGCCGTGGGTTGTGTTTGGGGGCATATGGCTGGGAGTGGCCACCTGGCTCCTTAAAATGCACGATACGCCGCATGGTAACCAGACGCAAGGTGGCACCAGTGCCAAGTCAGGCTGTTTTTGTAGTACCCAGTGGCTCCTGCAATTTGCCATCCAGAAGCGGGGCAGTTGAATTTTGTTTGCTAGAGAAAAGGGCTGTGGTTTGTGTTTGGGGGCATATGGCTGAGAGTGGCCGGCTGGCCCCTGAAAATCAACGATAGGCAGGATGGTTCCCAGATCCAAGGTGGCACCACTGCCAAGTCGGGCTCTTTTTGTAGTACCAAGTGCGTCCTGCAATTTGCCATCCAGAAGAGGGGCAGTTGAGTTTTGTTTGCCAGAGAAAAGGGCCGAGGTTTGTGTTTGGGGGCATATGGCTGGGAATGACCGGCTGGCCCCTGAAAATCCACGATACGCCGGATGGTTCCCAGATCCAAGGTGGTACCATTACCAAGTCGGGCTGGTTTGATAGTCCCAAGTGGCTCCTGCAAACTGCCATCCAGAAGCGGGGCAGCTGAGTTTTGTTTGCCAGGGAAATGGGCCGTTGTTTGTGTTTGGGGGCCTGTGGCTGGGAGTGTTCGGCTGGTTCCTGAATATGTACGATACGCAGGATTGTTCCCAGATCCAAGGTGGCAGCAGTGCCATGTTGTGCTGGTGTGATAGTCCCAAGTGGCTCCTGCAATCTGCCATCCAGAAGTGGGGCAGCTGATTTTTGTTTGCCAGAGAAAAGGTCCGTGGTTTGTGTTTGGGGGCATATGGCTGAGAGTGGCCGGCTGGCCCCTGAAAATCCACGATACACAGGATGGTTCCCAGATCCAAGGTGGCACCTGTGCCAAGTCGGGCTGATTTGATAGTACTAAGTAGCTCCTGCAATCTGCCATGCAGAAGCGGGGCAGCTTACTTTTGTTTGCCAGGGAAACGGGCCGAGGTTTGTGTTTGGGGGCCTATCGCTGAGAGTGACCGGCTGGCTCCTGAAAAGCTACAATAGGCAGGATGGTGACCAGACCCATGGTGGCACCAGTGCCAAGTTTTGCTGGTTTGATAGTACCAAGTGGTTCCTGCAATCTGCCATCCAGAAGCAGGGCAGCTGAGTTTTGTTTGCCAGAGAAAAGGGCCTTGGTTTGTGTTTGGGGGCATATGGCTGGGTGTGGCCAGCTGGCTCCTTAAAATGCACGATATGCAACATGGCTCCCAGACCCAAGGTGGCACCAGTGCCAAGTTGGGCTGGTTTGATAGTACCAAGTGGCTCCTGCAATCTTCCATGATCACGTGGAGAAATACTTTCTGGTTTCAGCCTCATGCTCTTTCCTCTCTCCCTCAACTTCTCTATCACCTCTCATCTGGTTCACATGCGCTGTCTTCAAGGTCCACAGGCTACTTTTCACAGAATCTTCTGGCCTGATGAAGTAAGAATGATGAATAGAACAGAGCTGGGATCTATTTTCCAGTTTGGATAAAATGCATTCTGCACACAAATCCAAGGAGAACGGGCTGCCCCAATGCCCAGAAAATCTTTCACTCCTGCTAGTGTTCTACGTCAACCGCAACTTAGTCTGAAAGAAAAGCTTTTTCTCTGAGAGCATCTGAGAGGTTTGCATGAAGCACTGATATCTGACATATGCAATTTTGAATAGGAGAGGAAAAAGAAAATGGCAAGGAGTTTTTAATTTTAGTGGTTTCAATTTTAATTTCCGTGCACTTTTTCAAAACTTGTCAGCTCAAATGCCCATCAACATCTTTTAGTCATCTGTAAGTCAGTATTCATATAAAATGTGCTTCAAATCCAAAGAATTTCAAATTTGCACTCCAAGCTTCTATGCCTAGATTTATGATTTCCTACACATATTAGATGAAAGGAAGGCCTTTTTTACTGTGGGAGTGCTGGAACACTGGAACAGGTTGCCCAGAGAAGTTGTGGGTGTCCCATCCCTGAAAGTATTCAAGGTCACCTTGGACGGGGCTTGGAGCAGCAACAAAGGAGAAGCTTGATGGTAGAGAAACAAAGTTGGACTATAGAAGAAACTCGGATTGAAGTATAGGATCAAGTTTTCTCTCAGCTCTTGGGGTAAATTCAAAGTTGTACAAAATGACATTTATCTGTGCTATTCACTACTGTAACAGAAAGTTTCATGAAAACTGTACAGAAGATAGTAAATTTTAAAAGAGATAAGAATTACAGCATAAAATCCATGGGATAGGTTACAACATGAGACACTCTCTAAGAGAAAATCTCTGTGTTTCAGCACTTCATCGGGGTAAGATTTCATGAAGTGCCAAAGAAGGCGGCAAAATATCATTCGGGACATTATTTACTGGAATTCAGCCTGGCCATTAGTAGGAACTGCCTTTGAACATATCATGTAGATATACCACACACGCTTTCCCTTCACTGAAAAATTACTGTTTACAACAAATAAGCAATTGACGATCAAAATTGATTGAAAGCATCTTAAACATGTCAAGTATTTCATTGTAGATGATCTGTGATCCAAATGCTTCTTCCACCTTCGAGAGGGACAGAAGAATTCTTCCATTTCATGATGGTTTAAAATTGTATCAACCAATGTTTTCTGCTGAAAAGATATCATCTATTTTTTTCTATTTTTGGAAGAAAATATTCCTAGACATACAACAGGTGAGAACTAAGTAATTTTAAAGAAACAAATGAAATGAAAATATTCTGTAAATAGAATGAAATGAAAAGCTGTGTTTTAAATAGGAGCTAAATATTAAACAGAATTTTTGTACCAGGCATTTGAATTACTGCACCAGCTCTTTTGCCCATCAAGAGAGGCATTTAGCATTTCAGTCTTTTCCAAGGTGTTCATGATCTGCTATGCTGATCTCTGTGTGTGCCTAGGTGTGTGTGGAGGGGGGGGCATATGAAGGGGAGTGTGTATGTTTGCTTTACAATTGTTGTGGCAGATTCATGCCTCAGCTCCACATTTTGTTTTAAAAAGGTCACACCGAGTGGATATGAAGTTTACTATCAACAAGAGATCGATTCCCAAATCATCCATTTGACTCTCCCTTATAAATCATGTGCTTTGTTGCATATTTTATCAAATATACTTTCAAGCCAGATGGAGGAAGGAGGATGTGGGAATCCCTCCACCATCTTGCAACTTTTATGTAAGTAGGTTTTCAAGAAAATCATCATTTCTCTTTTAAATATGTCTGGAACAGGCATGATGGTAGTGTCAACCTGTTGGAGTTTTTGTTGCTGGAAGAAGTTGTACAAAAGGATTGGTTTTTACATTGACCAGTTACTGAATCAAGCGCAGGAATACATTGGAAATTTAGCTGGGGGTTCCTTTTCCCAGCAGACTACTTCTAGAACGAGCTTGTACACTGAAGCTGACTCTTTTGCTCTCTTTTTGTTTCTTTCCTATTTTCT
Source organism: Melospiza melodia melodia (assembly GCF_035770615.1). Classification (NCBI taxonomy): domain Eukaryota; kingdom Metazoa; phylum Chordata; class Aves; order Passeriformes; family Passerellidae; genus Melospiza; species Melospiza melodia. The sequence goes on from NC_086197.1 coordinate 48,873,650, forward strand.
TGGCTTCTTTGCCACTATCTAGACAATTTTGGAACTTTGTTCCCAACTAAAATGGTTTCAATAGTCTGATTGTGATCATACATTTTTACAAGGAATTTTTAAAATCTTTCCTCGAGTCCAGAAAGTCAAGGACTTAGATCTTTTTCTTCCCTTATCAATATTGCCATGAAATTGATAAATAAAGACCAACTCTTTATTTTTGTTTTTAACCCACGTAGATAATTCCCATCCATTAATCCATTTTGTGGACCAATAGCTGCCATTCTGATGGAAACTGTCACTTCTTAACAATAGGCATTCTGTGACTATGTTGACAGCACTTTGGGTGAAGATCCTAACTGGTCTTAGATATACATAGGGAGAAATTTGCTCAGCCAGTGTCAGTCTTAAGCATGCGTATCAGAAGATCTTTCTAGAGCTGGGAATTTTCCCATGAAAGGGATTCAGTTAGGGAAGAGACACTTGTGCCAGAGTTTTACATTCTTCTTGAACACTGCTTAAGGAACTTAGATGCCATGTCCATTTGGATCTCTGTCTGCACAGAACTTTGTCATGCCAGTGCTTTGAAATGCATCTTGAAGAGAATTCACTAGCACAGAATGAAAGAGAGTGGAAGGGGTTGGTGGGGCTAACCAGGCCCAACCCCCCTGCCTAAACCAGGATACCTAGAGCCTCTTGCCCAGGATTCTATCTGGGTGTACTTTTAATGTCTTCAAAGATCCAGGCTCCACAATCTTTCTGGGCAGTCTGTGCCGTGGTTCAGTCACCCTGACAGTAAAGGAACATTTACTGATGTTCAAAGGCAATCTCCTGTATTTCAGTGTGTGCCCACTGCCTCTTGTCTTTTCCCTCAGCATCACTGAAAAGACACTGATTCCCTCCCCTTTGCACTATTGCTTCCATATGTATGTGTGATGCCATGTAGAGGTATGTCAAAAACCTCCCTGAAGCCCAGGCAGATAATATTCCCTTCATCTACCAGTCAAGTTGATTCATCAGAGGAGTTTAAAGTGATGTTCAGCATGAAATTCCCCTGAAAAATCATGCTAACTACATTATTTGGTCACCTGTCATGTGCCTGGCAAGGATTTCCAGGAAGAGCTGCTTCATCAACTTCCTGGGGATAAAAAAGAGGCTGGCTGGTTTGTACTATGGCGAGTCCTCTTAATTGCCTTTTTTGAAGATGGGTGTCATTTGCTAACATGCCCTCTTTAGCCTCTCTTGTCGTCTACATCTTAGCAAAACGCTTTTCCACTATGTCTGGCTAGGAAAAACTGTGCCAGCACAGAAAACATCTCCCATCGTGTTCTAGAAGTTGCACGGATGTCTGCCAAGTGTTTGGCCGGAAGAAAAGAAAAGTTGTCCAAAAGAGCTTCCAATCGAATGTTTCTGTGATTGGAAAAGTCAGGAGAGTGCAAAGGTACTGTTTTCTATCAGTTGGCAAGGTGCGCACACAATCCCAGTGTTGTACAGCTTGCTTCTTCACCTTCCCGAAGCTGCCGCTCTCGCCGGCTGCCGGAGCCCAAGAAGCGGCTTCTTCGCGCAAAGACGATTGTGCCGCTCACAGGGCTCTCCTTAGCGCGGCTTCTGCCGAAAGACGCCCGGCAGCGGCTCTTACCTCCGGAGAGCATCCTACCTTCGTCTTTCGCGTCTTTTGTAGTCTACATCTTAGCAAAACGCTTTTCCACTATGTCTGGCTAGGAAAAACTGTGCCAGCACAGAAAACATCTCCCATCGTGTTCTAGAAGTTGCACGGATGTCTGCCAAGTGTTTGGCAGGAAGAAAAGTTGTCCAAAACAGCTTCCAATCGAATGTTCCTGTGATTGGAAAAGTCAGGAGAGTGCAAAGGTACTGTTTTCTATCAGTTGGCAAGGTGCGCACACAATCCCAGTGTTGTACAGCTTGCTTCTTCACCTTCCCGAAGCTGCCGCTCTCGCCGGCTGCCGGAGCCCAAGAAGCGGCTTCTTCGCGCAAAGACGATTGTGCCGCTCACAGGGCTCTCCTTAGCGCGGCTTCTGCCGAAAGACGCCCGGCAGCGGCTCTTACCTCCGGAGAGCATCCTACCTTCGTCTTTCGCGTCTTTTGTAGTCTACATCTTAGCAAAACGCTTTTCCACTATGTCTGGCTAGGAAAAACTGTGCCAGCACAGAAAACATCTCCCATCGTGTTCTAGAAGTTGCACGGATGTCTGCCAAGTGTTTGGCAGGAAGAAAAGAAAAGTTGTCCAAAACAGCTTCCAATCGAATGTTCCTGTGATTGGAAAAGTCAGGAGAGTGCAAAGGTACTGTTTTCTATCAGTTGGCAAGGTGCGCACACAATCCCAGTGTTGTACAGCTTGCTTCTTCACCTTCCCGAAGCTGCCGCTCTCGCCGGCTGCCGGAGCCCAAGAAGCGGCTTCTTCGCGCAAAGACGATTGTGCCGCTCACAGTGCTCTCCTTAGCGCGGCTTCTGCCGAAAGACGCCCGGCAGCGGCTCTTACCTCCGGAGAGCATCCTACCTTCGTCTTTCGCGTCTTTTGTAGTCTACATCTTAGCAAAACGCTTTTCCACTATGTCTGGCTAGGAAAAACTGTGCCAGCACAGAAAACATCTCCCATCGTGTTCTAGAAGTTGCACGGATGTCTGCCAAGTGTTTGGCAGGAAGAAAAGAAAAGTTGTCCAAAACAGCTTCCAATCGAATGTTCCTGTGATTGGAAAAGTCAGGAGAGTGCAAAGGTACTGTTTTCTATCAGTTGGCAAGGTGCGCACACAATCCCAGTGTTGTACAGCTTGCTTCTTCACCTTCCCGAAGCTGCCGCTCTCGCCGGCTGCCGGAGCCCAAGAAGCGGCTTCTTCGCGCAAAGACGATTGTGCCGCTCACAGGGCTCTCCTTAGCGCGGCTTCTGCCGAAAGACGCCCGGCAGCGGCTCTTACCTCCGGAGAGCATCCTACCTTCGTCTTTCGCGTCTTTTGTAGTCTACAT